>NW_027224274.1:1537851-1875703 GCF_023699985.2 Odocoileus virginianus
ACAAATACTAGCAAACTAAATTCAACAGTATATTAAAAGGATCATACATCATGATCAAATGGACTTATCTCAAAGATAGAAGTATTTTTAAGTATCTCCAAGTCAGTGTGATGCACCTCATTTACAAATTAAAGAAAATCCATAGCAAAGTGGGCACAGATGGAACATACCTCAGCATAATAAAGGCCACATATGACAAATTCAACACCATATTCAATGGTGAAAAGCTAAAAACATTCCCTCTAAGACCAGGAACAAGACAAGGATGTCTACTCTCACCACTTTTATTGAACATAGTTTGGGAGTCCTAGCCAGGGCAATCAGAGAAAACAAAAGGAACCCAAATTGGAAAAGTAGTAGTATGACCGTCACTGTTTGCAGATGACGTGATACTATACATAGGAAATCCTAAAGACGTTACCAGAAAACTTACTACAGTTCATTAGTTCAATAAAATTTTAGGAGACTATACACAGAAATCTGTTTCGTATCTACACACTAAGAGCAAAAGAACAGAAAGAAAAAATAAGGAAACCATCTCATTTGCCATCACATCAAAAAGAATAAAATACCTAGGAATAAACTTAACCTAAGGAGGCAAAAGACCTGTACTCTGTAAACTAGAAGATGCAGAGGAAAGAAACTAAAGATGACACAGATGTATATATATATGTTCTTGGATCTGAAGAATCAATATTGTCAACATGATTATACTACCCAAGGTAGTGTACTGACTCAGTGCAATCTCCATCAAATTACCAAAGGCACTGCTTTAGAGGACTAGAGCAAAAAGTCTTCAAATCTGTATGGAGACACAAAGGACTCCCAAAGAGTCACAGCAATCTTAAGATGGACAGAGCTGGAGGACTCAGGCTCCCTGACTTTAGATTATACTATAAAGCTACAGTCATCAAAACAGTATGGTACTCATACAAAAACACAGAACAATGGAATAGGATAGAGAACCCAGAAATGAACCCACTCACCTATGGTCAATAATCTACAGCAAAGAAGGCAAGAATTACAATGGAGAAAGGACAGTCTCTTCAGTAAGTGGTGCTGAGAAAACTGGACAGACACATGTGACAGAATGATACAATATTAAAACATCCTTTAAGAATGTACACAAAAATAAACTCCAAATGATTAAAAACCTAAATGTAAGACATATATAGGCATATTTAATAGATGATTTGTAAAGCAGGAGTCCATTTCAATGTTTATCTACTTGGACTTTGGAAGTGTAGTATTAATACCATGTCTGAATAAGATGGTGCCCATTATAGATGAGCATCCACTGGAGTATGGGCGACTCCATGGACTGTCAACAGACTGCATTCCTAATGCTGATTTTGCCTGAGATTTGCATTGTCTTTCAATGTTATGTGAAACTAATTACATAATTCTCTTTGGAACTTAACCTCCCAACCCTTATTGTAACTACAAAGTGGTTTACAAGATATTTAATGAGGTGCTATGTTTGTGGAAAAATACCATGTAATTCAAAAACACTACTGAATAGCAGATTACTCTGTGTAGTAGTTAAGTCCTTTACAATAATTTTAATTGTGATCATTTTCTGATTCTCATTGCTGGGAGTTATTAAATCTTAGCAAGCATCACCAATATTAAATGTTGAAAGTCCGTTTAAACTTTGAAGTTGGAGCAACTGTCTGTGTTTGAACAGATAAAATAAAGACAGCTTTATGTGCCCAGAAAGGAAACTGTGCCCAACTGCTAGCCAGTCTTGTCTGAAGAGCCACATATTTTTTTCCTGTGTTAATAATCAAGATAATTAGTATGTGGCCATTTTGTTACCCTTAAGAGACTGCAGTTCTGAATTTTTGATGAAAGGTTTGGCTGCTATAGAAGTTTTATTTTAAATATATTTTGAATTATAAGAACAAAAAATTTTTGTATTTTTTCAGTTAATTGGAATGATTGCCAAGTCAAAATAAATTCTTTAAAGTTTACTATAAAAAAAGTAAAAGGGAATTCTTAAATAAGACCCCAAGCCCCCACAAGCTATCAGGGAAAAAATTGATAAATTTACTAAATTAACAATAAAAACTTCTATAAATTAAAATACCCATGACAGAAAGCTGAAAACAGGTATCTGCACATGATTAAAATAATCAATAAAAACAGATAGACATATTATAAACTTCCATACACCAATAAAGATGACAAACAATCCAACAGAGAAATAGGGGGAAAGACATCATTTAAAAAATACAGAGAAATATACAGGATGTGTGGAGCTTCCCTGATGGCTCAGAGTAAAGAATCTGCCTGCAATGAAGGAGACCTGGGTTCAATCCCTGGGTTGGAAAGATGACCTGGAGAAGGGAATGGCTATCCACTCCAGCATTCTTTCTTTTTTTAATAAAACATGTATTTATTTGGCTACTCTGGATCTTAGTTTCGGCATGTGGGATCTAGTTCCCTGACCAGGGACTGATCCGGGCCCCGTGCACTGGGAGCGCAGAGACTTATTCACTGCACCACAAGGGAAGCCCCCACTCCAGTGTTCCTGCCTGACGAATCCCATGAACAGAGGAGCCTGGGGGGGCAGCACATGGAGTTGCAGAGAGTCAGACACGAGCGAGAGGTTCAAACGAGCAAAGTAAAACACATTGTTTAAATATGTACTTATCCTAAAACTATTCATAAAACAAAGGAGGTAACACAAAATTCAAAACAGGGGTTCTCTTAAGGGGGGGATGAAATCCAAGAGAAATATAGGGGTCTTCAGTGATAACAGCGAAGTGCTATTTCTTCAGCTGACTGGCGGGTGCACTGCTGTTCATTAATACTCTTTAAACTTTAAGTGAAGGTTATAATCTTTTTATATGTGTATGAAGCTTTGTTTTAAAAGGTGACAGACCTTCCATATAGGAAGCTGAAAGCAGTTTCTAAGGCTTGGCTCATGTTAGAGCAGAACTTCTGTCTCATGATTAACTATAGAAAGGAAAGAGGCAGAGCGCCTCTGGAGAAGGATGGGAGGAGGAGAGGGCCCGAATCTCCTACCCACCCCCGCACCCCCAACACACACGCACAGGACCTGAGCTCCCATTCAGAGGAACACTGTAGGGGTGGGCAGGACATGGGAGACCATCCAAATCTCTTCCAGTCTTAAAACTCTTCAATATAATGTGCTAAACCATAATGCCCATGAAGCCTTCACTTGGTTTCACACGTACTTCTTAAAGACCAGATACACAGGAGCATTAGGAAGATCTGAATGTACCATCCTTAGCTATTAATCATGTATATCTCTTTCAGAGTGTTACTGTGTGAAACATCAGCTGGATTACACTATCCTCGGTATTTTTAGTTATTCTGCTGACAGAGCTGTCATTCTAATACAGTCATTTATCTTATTTAATTGATACTTTCCTGGGGTTATCAAATTGGCAATTTAAGACATGCTTAAATTGGTAAGCTTCAAGTATTTTAGGTTTCCTGAATGAAAAACATTGTGCTTGGTTTCAAATAGTGTGAAAAATAAATTAAGAAAACATTCCTAGAGACCTTAATAGGTTTGTTTTCAAGAACCACACTTTCTGTTAATCATTTAATTTTGAAAACATTGCAAAAATAAATTTTTTTTAATGATTTTTATAAAAAAATTAATCAGAAACAAAATAAACAGTAAAGGGCATTCTCACAAATGAGTGTCTGGTGTATAGGGATTCCAATGCATTCATGAGATGAACAAACCATAAACAGAGCTTAAGCAAAAATGTGAAATTAATTCACCAGCTAAGTTTCTACTTTTACTTTTTTACTACTACCTATTTTGCCAAATAGTTTCAGACAGTTTAACATGTGAGATGACCTAGGTTCACATCTCAAAGTTACAACAGCATTTTTATTCTATACATTTTTTTCACCCAAAGCTACATAAGGGAACTTGCGAAAACACTGCCTTAAACTCCCTGTTCCAAAGCCTACAGCTCTGATTAAAAAATAAAACAAAAAAGGGACTAATACATATTTTTTACTAAAGAAAATATTGAGAAAACCTCAACACAATAAAAAGTGAATCTAAAATATTCTCTTCATTTATAAAGAACAATATTATAAGTATTACAAAACAGCTGCTTGTTATAGCAGATTTGACAAACTTATTTTTAATTTCAAACACTTCTACAGACTAGTTGTCAACATTTTTAAGAAAAAAACTTTTAAACACTGACATTTTGAATAAAAACTAAAAAACAAACCTATTATCCTGATTTTTATTTGAAAAGAAATAAAAAACTGGTTAAAATCTAGTTTCTAGAAAAGAGTACAAGACGTCAGATTTATATAGTCACATCCTTCAGTTGCAGATACTTTACATAGAAACCTGTTTTCATCTGAAAAATCAATTCATAGCTGTTTCATCTGTTTAACACTATTGTTCTGTTACTTTTGAAGCATAAACTTTTCCCCCCTTACTTTTGAATGGACATTTCTGTGAATAGCCCTAAATCTAGATAACCTTATACCTATTAGAAGACCTACCTAAGCACCTGGCCAGTAAAAGTCACTGATCTTCAAGCCAAAGTATATAAGCAGGAAAAAAAACAGAAATAAAAACACAATCTCCATAAAAGGAAAAGGACGTTATTCTATCATTGCTTGTAATTAAAAAATTATAAGGCTTACCTACACTATCTACCACTTTTAAGAAGATTTACCAACAATAATTTAAGATTATCTTCCCCCAATGTTTTACGTGTCTGCTTAAACAGCATCTTACCCAGGTGCTTATATTCAATGCCTATATTCTATCCCACTCCTTTATACTTACTTGCAGCCTGACAATGAAAACGAAATCCTCGTGGAATTTCACCTGTAATTCAAAATATTTTATTGAGAGATGAAGAAATCCAGAAGCTCTCAGCTGTACTACAGTGATATTCCACAAGACAACCATATCATAACACAGGTAATTGCTATTGTTATGTGAAATTACAGAAGATTTAAACCTCAAAGGAGTTTTTTCCTAACCAAAGGTATGATGACTATCAAAGAATCTTGGTATATTATTCACACTACTTTAAAAAGTTAGTCCTCACAGAGAAAGAAATACTAGGTAAAGAAAATCTGTGCTAAAGGAGTCTTAGCCAGGAGTCCATAAAAAGGCCACAGCTCATGAGGCCCTTTATATACCAAGATAACTGACATATTTCTCAGAGGAAAGTCTCTTCAGTTCTGCCTTTTTAACGTTTTACACCTGTTCAAAAATTGTCCTAAGTAGCAACTCTCCTTAAGTAGGAAAATTTGTTTTCCTGTTATTTCAAAGCAAGGAAAAGGGTTGGACTGTCTTAATGAATTTTAAAGCAACTGACAAGACTAAAGATGAAATTATTCTTTCCCCAAACTGTTCTCCCTATATATTCCTCCCACTAATCTCTAAAAGGTACAGTACTCCCCTAACTACTATACCAACTTGATAACTGAATCAAATCCTATGTGTTCATTACTAACTGCTTTTGATGGGGTGGAATAGTAGTAGGAATAATATTATCTGAAAGTCTTTTAAATACTAGTCAATTTTCATACCTTCTCAAGTATCCTTTAGAAAAGTAAAAGCGAAAGTCACTCAGTCGCGTCTGACTCTTTGCAACCCCATGAACTACAGTAAATGGAATTCTCCAGGCCAAAATACTGGACTGGGTGGTCGTTCCCTTTTCCAGTGGATCTTCCCAATCCAGGAATCGAACCCAGGTCTCCCACATTAGAACAGCCCTCCAACAGGTATTATCCCTACTTTACAGATTAATTAATAGGTTCAGAGAGGATAAATATTTTGCTCAAGGTTACAAGTCAACACCAAGTTAAAAACTAGGAACTGTTGATGTGAAGGATGGGGTAAAGAAAGTAAACAGCAAAGCTTTCAGCAGATTCTAAAACTACAGATAAGCAAACAGCAGGCTACAGATTTTTTCAGGCATTCTATCCTCTCAACTTTAATGCTTACTTGAGGTTAAAAGCCCAAACCAAAAACTCTGTCAACACTTCATTCTCAGTAGTTTTTCACCCAGTCTACATTTGAAGAACTCACCCACGCAACTGCTTTTAAGAAAAATACTATTATCAAATAAGATCAATATAAAAAAGTAACTTTTTAACATCTAGCATCTACTCTAATTGGCTACTTACCAGGATTTATAAAACTGTGGAAATCTGCCATAATACCTTCTTGGAGAGAATATTTAACACAGCCTATTTCACAAGGGAGGAAGCGCTGTTCACAGTGAGGAGGTAGCTCGCCATGGCTAAAAATATTCAAAAAATAAAAAATGCCTCCAAGGAGAGCTTCAAAGAAACAAAACACAAACAGATGAGCATCTCGAGATTTACTCCTTTGATAAAAACAAAAGTTTTAGAAACTTTCTCCTTTTGTTCCTATATTCCTAAATAAATTGGAAAAGAGAAAATAAATCAGGTGTATCAGATAAATAAATTTTCGTAACATTTACCAAGGATTAAAGCAATAACCACTGTTTGCATGAAATAACAAAATTATTCAAACTTACAGCTGGCTCTACATAACTTAGCTATACATAAGCCTTAAATGAGTAATGACTTAAGAAAAGCTGTGACCCATATTCAAGAAATGTAAGGGTACGGAAAATAAAACCAAGCAGAATCAGTATAGAGAAATTCTAGTACAAACTATGGACAATTTAGTTCACTCTCTACCTTTCACCAATACACACAAGACCACTTATAAATTCTCTAAAGGAAGAAAGAAATGTGAAAATGTAAGAAGGGTATTATTTTCTAGGATTGGCCACACTTAAGGACTGCTAAAGATTAATAAGTTTTTTAACAAAGTCAGAACACATTTAATTAAAAAAAAAAAAAAAAAAACCAGCCAGAAGGAATAGCAAGGACTCTGATTAACTATATTCTTTGCTGCCCTAGGCTCAATTTATCTTTACTTTTGAAACACACATATTTAAGTGTCTAGCTATAAACACTTGAATTCAAAAAGTATGTCTAATAACATATGACATGGTAGAAACCAGATTTTTGTTTAAAAAAAAAAAAAAAACAAAAACCCAGTGTCACTTCAACAAATGCATATTACCTGACCTTTTACAACTTTAGTGCCATCATGTTCAAACACCATAGACAGTTACTTTGAAATGCAGAATCAAAATGAAGAAAAGACAAGTTTACTGATCAACATAACGCAGAATTTTAAGTGCCCAAATTGATATAAGAAAACACTATAGGATTACTCTACCTTGATCACTTTTTAGAGACAAGCCTGACAGATCCGGGGGTGAAACATTCTGCTTTGGTACAAGCATGCCTGGCTTCCTCAGTGGGGTGCAAATAGGTTTCTAAAGAGAAAGGTAATCATTAACCATTTATTTAAACTCTTGCCCACTTTATATCATCTACTTAAATTTCGCAAAATAACTTTGAAACAACCCATAGCATAGATTACTTTAGTAACTACTCCAAGCCAATAAACCCAATGAGTCCATAAATAAATGTCTATAACACCAACACCAAAAGTCAGACATGGCAAAATCTAAAAATATTTTGAATCAAGGGGCTGAGTGGTAAATAACCAGTCCAATTACTGTTGAAAGCCATTTCCCCACTACTGATAATCTAATCCTATGGAGTCATATAATACATGCTTGTCCAATGGCCAAAAGAATATCATCTGCCAAAGTATTCTAACACTGTTCATTCTTCACTCAAAGTAAAAACCAGATTGTGCTGACTCCAAGTCTCAATGATGTATATGTAGAACATGACTTTTATTTCGAGGGGAAATATCTTAAGAAACTGTAGTGAAAAGAAGACACACAAAAATCAGGGCTCACAAGTACAATCAAGTATTAATATGAATTCAACTGAGCAGAGCTTCTACTCAAACATAAATCCATAAGATAAAAATCTCTCCAACCTAAAACAAGCAAAACTACTGAATTTCAATCCAGTGTTAGCAGTTTATAATAAGAATAGAATTTTTGCTATGTCAGAATGGGAAGAATACAGAGGGAGGGGGTAAAATTCTACATTTACCTTGCCTTTTCTAGATATGAATCAGCAACAGATTTTACTCAGTGCTTTAACATTCTGCTACACAGACATAAATTCAAATAAACTTTATTTAACTCTTACCTGTAAGGCACACAAAACATTAATCAACATCCACAGATACTGTTATTTCAATATTTTAAACACAGACTAGTGTCATTCAAAAAGAGAGACTGGACCAAACTACTGTTAAACATCTGAAAAGAGATTCTTCAATCATAAAAGAATTCAAAAGGACCCTTAGAGGCGATCTAGTACAAATCCTAAATATCAAGACTCCCTTTTGCTAATCATGGTTTATTGGTTGCAGGTGTCCTAATGGGATTTTCCCTGGCCTTCACCATCAAACAAAACCAATGTGTGCCCTAGTTCAGGAGCCTGCCCGTTTTTCAGCAAGCATTCTGACACCAAGAAAAAAATGAAAAACTCTTTTTTGCACTCACCCAAATCACCGGGTCGTCTACTCTTGACATTAACCCACTCACTCATCCAGCATTTACTGAGCATGCCTACCTGTGAGGCAGGTGGCTGCTCTCTGGTTACCTGCTTCTCCGAAGGCCCAGAGTCCTTCCCCTGGGCAGCTCTCCACTGTCGGGCCATTTCTGCATACTTCTCCTTTTCCTCCTCCCCCAGGAGCTTGAGGAGATGGAAAGGGAAAACAAGAAGCACCAGTGAGGGCCTGGAGCCCGGGGCCCCCAAGAGATGCCTGGACATCACTGGGAGGCGGTTCCGGCGTCGGTTTGCCCTGGGCCGGGGCCGGGGAGCTTCCTCCCCCTCCAGCAGGGCCCAGGGGTCCCTGGTCTTCCCAAGGCCTCTTCCCCTTCCGCCTGGCCCTCCCACTTGCCAACTGCCCGGCCCCGGGCTCACGGGCCTCCTGCCTTACCGCCCATTCAGGGGAGCAGTAGGGGATGGCATCAGCGACGCGAGCCACAGGCAGGCCTCTCCGCCGTAGTTCGGGGATCTTCTCCTGCACGAAGAAATAGTAGGCATTGCGGCTGGCCCGGCGGTTCGGCATGGCGAGCGTAGCCAGGCCTTGAAGCGAGCCTCAGACAGCACCCGCCGCCGGCGCCCTCGCCGGGCTCCCACCCTTAGTAACCAAGGCTGTGGCCTGCACGCGCAAGGCGTCAGCTCTCAGCCAATCAGGGCGCGGTGCGCAGGCGCATTGGCCTCTCCGGGAGAAAAACAGTCTGAGACCGGAAGATTCCGCCTCGTGCGACCGAGGAGGCGGGGCGGAGGGGGAGCTAGGGCACAGAGGCCAAGCATTCTGATTGGCGGAGATGAGTCGGTGGGCTTGTCACGAGCATGGCTTGGAGAAATTTCTGTACATTATTGCGTAATATCCTTCAAAGTAGGTAAAGAGGACCAGCCAATGCTTCAGGTTCTTCCGTGCTTTACGGTTCGGTTCAGTTCAGTCGCTCAGTCGTGTCCGACTCTTTTTCGACCCCACGGACTGCAGCACGCCAGGCCTCCCTGTCCATCACCAACTCCCAGAGTTTACTCAAACCCATGTCTACTGAGTTGGTGATGCCATCCAACCATCTCATCCTCCGTCGTCCTCTTCTCCTCCTACCTTCAGTCTTTCCCAGCATCAGGGTCTTTCCCAATGAGTCAGTTCTTCGCATTCGGTGGCCAAAGTATTGGAGTTTCAGCTTCTAAATCAGTCCTTCCAGTGAATATTCAGGACTGATTTCATTTAGAATGACTGGTTGGATCTCCTTGCAGTCCAAGGGACTCTCAAGACTCTTCTCCAACACCACAGTTCAAAAGCATCAATTCTTCCGTGTTCCACTTTCTCTATAGTTCAACTCTCACATCCCTATGTGACTACTGGAAAAACCATAACCTTGACTAGGCGGACCTTAGTTGGCAAAGTAATGTCTCTGCTTTTTAATATGTCTATCTAGGTTGGTCATAACTTTTCTTCCGAGGAGTAAGCGTCTTTTAATTTCATGGCTGCAGTCACCATCTGCAATGATTTTGGAGCCCAAGAAAATAAAATCTGTCACTGTTTCCACTTTTTCCCATCTATTTGCCATGAAGTGATGGGACTGGATGCCATGATCTTAGTTTTCTGAATGTTGAGCTTTAAACCAACTTTTTCACTCTCCTCTCTCTCTTTCATCAAGAGGCTCTTTAGTTCTTCTTCACTTTCTGCCCTAAGGGTGGTGTCATCTGCATATATGGAGAATGCAATGGCACCCCACTCCAGTCCTCTTGCCTGGAAAATCCCATGGTTGGAGGAGCCTGGTAGTCTGCAGTCCGTGGGGTCGCTAAGAGTCGGACATGACTGACTTCACTTTCACTTTTCACTTTCATACATTGGAAAAGGAAATGGCAGCCCACTCCAGTGTTCTTGCCTGGAGAATCCCAGGGACGGGGGAGCCTGGTGGGCTGCTGTCTATGGGGTCGCACAGATTCGGACACGACTGAAGTGACTTAGCAGCAGCGGCAGCATCTGCATATCTGAGGTTATTGATATTTCTCCCGGCAGTCTTGATTCCAGCTTGTGCTTCCTCCAGCCCAGCATTTCTCATGATGTACTCTGCATAGAAGTTAAATAAGCAGGGTGACAATATACAGCCTTGACGTACTCCTTTTCCTATTTGGAACCAGTCTGTTGTTCCATGTCCAGTTCTAACTGTTGCTTCCTGACCTGCATACAGGTTTCTCAAGAGGCAGGTCAGGTGGTCTGGTATTCCCATCTCTTGAAGAATTTTCCACAGTTTGTGGTGATTCACACAGTCAGAGGCTTTGGCATAGTCAATAAAGCAGAAATAGATGCTTTAGAGTTGTAAGGGGCCAACTCTGTGCCAAGATTGTGGAAGGTCTTGGGTGGAGGGGACAGAGAGAGGAACACCACAAATGAGATCTTTTCCCTCAAAAAGTTTACACTCTGATGGGGGGCGGGGCAGGTAAGATGACAAAAGCAAGAGAACCAGCCAGAATGATTTGATTTGGTTTCTGCCCTGATTCTTAAACATTATTTAAGAATATGGTTTTTTAAAACACGGTTTTTCATAAGTATTGTAAAGGAAACACTTATAGTAAAAGGCTGAGATTTTAAATACTGCCCTTGAATAAATTTTATAGATTTCCTTATACAGGTCTGATTCATTTTATTCCTTTGTTAGTTTTATTCCTAGAATGTATATAGAAGTATTATATTTATTTTTTCCATTATGTTTTCTAATTAGTTACTCCTGATGTGTAGAGAAAGGTATTGATTTTAGTGTTAATCTTGTGTATTTAGACAGTGCTGAATTCTCAAATTGGTTCAAATAGTGACAGTCAATTTTCCTGGATTTTCTTGGATATGTGCTTCCCAGAGAAACATCCATCTGTGTTCAGTTTGTTAAGTATGTGTATGCATGTTGTATATATATGTTTTAAAAGCAAGAACAAGATTTAAAAAAAATTTTTAATGCTTTTTGTGTATCTTCTCAGATGACATATGGTTTTATCCTTTGATTGTTTAGTATAGTAAATGATATTGCTAGATTTTTCTGTTAAAGTATCCTGCCATTACTACTACTATAACCTCTTCTCAATCATGCTTGGCATTGCTTATATTTTAAAGTATACCCAATGTGGGATTTTTGCCTCCTTGATTGAAGTGATATTAAATGGTGGATTTTTTTCATGCTATCCTTACAAAATGTTGGTATAAGAATTGTAATAGCCTCGTAAAATGAACTGCCATCTTTTTCTCTGTTCACATTGAAGAACAATGGCATTATCTATTCCTGGACAATTTGATAGAACTTTACTAATAAAATGCTTTGATCCTAGTATATCTATGGAGAATGCTGTTGACCTTTGATTGCCATTTCAGTATTTTGCATGGTTATTACTCTTCAGGTTTCCTTACTTTCCTTAAGCTAATTTTGTTAATATTCCTCTTTAGAAAATTGTTTCATTTTGGTTTTCACTTATATTGCTATAAAATGTAGTCAAGGATGTGACACAACTAGGATTTTCATACAGTGAGAGTCTCTGATATAGATAAACTTACATTTACCATCAGACCCAGAACTTCCACTCATTTAGGAGGAATTTAAAAAAAAACAAAACACTTGGAAATGAATTTTCGTAGCAGCTCTATTTGTAAGAGCCTCAAACTGGACAACCATATGTTCATTAAAAGAGGAATTGATTTTAAAATTGTGATATATCCTTATTAACTACCCTGGTGGCTCAGATGGTGAAGAGTCTGCCTGCAATGCAAGAGACCTGAGTTTGATCCCTGAGTTGGAAAGAGACCTTGGAGTAAAGAAAGGCTACCCACTCCAGTATTCTTGCCTGGAGAATCCCATGGACAGAGGAGCCTAATGGGCTACAGTCCATGGGGTCACAAATAATCAGATACAGCTGAGTGACCCACACACTTATTAGGCTGCTATTCAGGAAAGAAATGCAATAAACTGTTGATATTTAACATGGATGAATTTCAGGATTTGTTGAGTGAAAAAAGGAATATATAAAAGGGTAGATAGATATCTTGATTCCATTTATACAAAACTCAAGAAAAGGCAAACTATCATATAGAAATAAGATGAACAGTTGTTGTTTAGTTACCAAGTCATGCCCAACTCTTTGCAACACTGCCCCTGCCCACCCCCCACCCTCCACGCCTGCCTCAGGCATTTCCCAGGCAAGAATCCTGGAGTGGGTTGCCATTTCCTTCTCCAGGGGATCTTCCCAGACCCCGGATGGAACCTGTGTCTCTTGCATTGACAGGCAGATGCTTTACCACTGAGCCACCGGGCTGCTCAAATCAATAGTTACCTAGTGCTAAGAGGCAGAGGAAGGGGATTGACTGAGGACTGACAAGAGAACCCCTGGGTTGTCAGAAATATTTTATACCTTGATTATGGTGGTAGTGGTTACAAGTGGCATATAGTTACCAAAATTTCTCAAATAATACATTTAAAAGGTGTGCATTTTATTGTGTGTAAATTATACTTCAATAAAGTTGATTTAAAAAAACAAAACTTATTGGCATAAAATAATTACAATATTTTTTATAATTTAAAACATATTCTAATATTGCTTTCCCTTTTCATTCCTAATGTTATTACTACCTCCTGTCTTTTTTTCCTCTTGCAAATGTTTATTTTACTGATCTTAAAAAAAAAAAAAACCAGGTTTGGGTTTTATTGATGAACTTTACAGTTTTCCTGTTCCTTTTTATTTCTGCTTTAAGTTTATGGAGTCCCTCTGTCTTATTTCCTTCAGGCTATTTTGTGGTTCTTTTTCTAGTTTCTTGAATAAAAAGCTTCATTCAAGTATTTTCAATTTCTGTTTACTATCGTTCTAGGTTTCTTATTTTTACTTTTTCTGCTTTAAATGGACTGATCACTATTTTTTACTCTGCTTTTTCTTACACTGGTTTCAAGTCATGCTTTCTATTTTGCTTCATTCAGTAGCTATTTATGTTTTTAAGATACTTGTTTTAAAACAAATTTTTATAACTTAGTAGGTATCCATACCCATTCTTCTCAAACAGACAGGAAGCTTAGAAAACTATTGCTTCCCCTCACTTAGTATCCCAACTCACTGCTACACCATTCCACTTGTTATTATCTGGGATTTTAGTTTCAGATTTTTTTTTTTATACCAATGTTGAGACATGATGGAAGTATAGTAAATTAAATACATATATCTAAAGCATACAACCAGATGTTTTAACATATGTGTACAGCTGTGAAACCGTCACTACCATCAAGATAATAAACATATCCACCCCCAAAAGTTCTCTTACTAACCCCTTAGGCTCCTTGAAGTTGCCCCACAATTAACCGATACTCTGTTCCCTTGTTTTTCCTTCAGTCTTTGTTCTCTGTGTTTCATTTTGCAGTTCCTACTGTTTCTTCACGTTTACTAACCTTTTCTTTTGCGAGATCTAATTTGCTACTAAACCCATCCAGTGTATTTTTTTGTATCAGATCATTTAGTTTTCACCTCTAGAATTTTATTTGAATCTTTCTTATGTCTTCCATATTTCTACTTAACATGGTCTATCCGTCTTCTACCTTTAACATGGAATGTAGTTATAGTAACTATTGACTGTCCACTCATTCCATCATCTGTGTCATTTCTGGGTCTGTTTCTACTGGTTGATTTTTCTTATTATTACGGGTTTTATTTTGTCCTGCTTCTTTGTAAGCTTGGCAATATTTGGTTGGATGACCATTGTAGATTTTACCCTATTGGATGCTACATATTTTTCTAATAAATATTCTTGTGCTTTGTGTTATGTTTTTGGAGACAATTTGAGTCTGGTTTTACCTCCTTTTGAGGTTTGCTTTTATGCTTAGTTACTCAGATTTAGAGCAACCTTTACGACTAATTTTCTCCTCTGCTGATATAACATGCTTCTGAATACTGTGTCTGAGAACTCATGAATGTGCAGGTTTTTCCACTTTGGCTAATGGAAACAGACTATTTCTAGCCCTGTGTGAATTTCAAGGATTGTTCCTTCCAGTCCTTTCAGGTTGTTCTTTCCCTGGCACTGTATGGTTTCCTCCCACACACGCACTGATCAGTATTCAGCTGCAGCTCCAAGGGAGATCCTCGGCAGATTTCCAGAGCTCTTCTTCGCGCTGCTCTCTTTGTCTGGTCCTCTGCCCTGTGAACTCTAGCCGCCTTGGCCTGCCTAGACAACAAACTCCATCTCTCAAGGAGACCACAGGGCTCTGCCTAGGTTACTACTCTTGATTCTGCATTCTGGATACTCTCTCTGAGCAGCAACCTGGGGCAATCACAGGGCTCACCCTGTTTGCTTCTGTTCTTTCAGGGATTATTCGCCTCTGCTCCCTGATGTCCAGTTTCCGAAAAGATTGTTTCATATGTTTTGACCAGTTGATAAATTCATTTCCTGTTACTCCATCTTGGCTCAGATTGCTTTATCTTAAACACTTAAAATAATACTTGGATTTAACTGTTAAATGTTTAGATAGGTGATCAGAGGCAAATCTTTCTGAGATGTCATTTAAAATGAGAAAGAATGCAAAGGTATGGAGGTAGTCATGTTAAGAGCTGAAGAAGTGCATTCCAGACGGAGGGAACAGTGTATGAAAAAGCCTCACACAATAAAGAGCTTGGTGAATCCTCAGAACAAACAGAAGATTGGTTGGTGTTGCCGAAGTGTATCCAGTCAGGTGGAGTGCGGTGCTTACTGAGGATGGAGTGACCAGCAAGGACTTGGACATGGCCAGTATCAGGGGTTCAAGTATTGTCCTAAGGACGTTGGTGGTCATTTAAGAGATTTTTTAAGTGTCACATGGTTTAGAGTTTAAGAAGGTCACTCGATGCTAGTCGGAGAACAGTTTCAAATCAAGAATGGGCGTGAGGAGATGAGTTAAAAGCTTCCTTCAGGAGTCCATGTGGAATGATGATGACCTAGAACAGAGACGTGCAGCAGACATGGAGAGGTGACCATGGTTTTAATTGTACTTTGTGGAAAAATAGAACTAGCCAATGGATTGGTTATAGAAGTGAGAGAAAGGGAGGAATACTAGGATTTTGATTTGAGTAACAGTGGCAAGTGGTGTCTTTTTCTAAAACAGCAAGGGCTGTACTAGTACCAAAGAGGGTCTGCTCCTCATAATACTATTATCTGCTCCTCTCCTTCTTTGTTACAACTGATTTTTTTCTGGTTTTACTTAAGTAAGGTCCTAGGTAAACAAGATAGTGCTCCCCTCTGAGCAGCCACATGGATCTTCCTGTTCAGAAATTCTACAGGGTGGCAGGCTTTTGTTTGGGACACGCAAGGCAAGGGCAGGGGAGTCAAGAACCCAGTTGTGGGTGTGTTCACTTTGAAATGCCTATTACACATTCAAGTGCAGATGCCAAGCAGCCAATCAGCTATCTATCTGGAGTTCTGGGCTAGTACAGCATCTGGAAGTAAGCCACGCAGAGCGGGACACAGACTCATGAAAACGGATGAGATCACTAGGCTGAGAGTGAAGAGAGAAAAAAGGACCCACGATGGAGTCCTGAGGAACTCCAGCATTTAGAAGTCAGCTGGGCATCCAGTCCCATCACTTCATGGCAAATAGATGGGGAAACAGTGGAAACAGTGGCTGACTTTATTTTTTTAGGCTCCAAAATCACTGCAGATGGTGACTGCAGTCATGAAATTAAAAGACGCTTGCTCCTTGGAAGAAAAGTTATGACCAACCTAGACAGCATATTAAAAAGCAGAGATATTACTTTGCCAACAAAGGTCCATCTAGTCAAAGCTATGGTTTTTCCAGTAGTCATGTATGGATGTGAGAGCTGGACTAAAGAAAGCTGAGTGCCAAAGAACTGATGCTTTTGAATTGTGGTGTTGGAGAAGACTCTTGAGAGTCCCTTGGACAGCAAGGAGATCCAACCAGTCCATCCTAAAGGAGATCAGTCCTGAATATTCATTGGAAGGACTGATGCTGAAGCTGAAACTCCAATACTTTGGCCACCTGATGCAAAGAACTGACTCACTGGAAAAGATACTCATGCTGGGAAGGACTGAGGGCAGGAGGAGAAGGGGATAACAGAGGATGAGATGGCTGGATGGCATCACCGACTCGATGGACATGAGTCTGAGTAAATTCCAGGAGTTGGTGATGGACAGGGAGGCCTGGCGTGCTGCAGTCCATGGAGTTGCAAAGAATTGGACATGACTGAGCGACTGAACTAGAAAAAGAATGGGGCTTCCCTGGTAGCTTAGCTGGTAAAGAATCCGCCTGCAATGCAGGAGACCCCGGTTCGATTCCTGGGTCAGGAAGATCCGCTGGAGAAGGGATGGGCTGCCCACTCCAGTATTCTTGGGCTTCCCTGGTGGCTCAGCTGGTGGAGAACCCGCCTGCAGTGCGGGAGACCTGGGTTTGATCCCTGGGTTGGGAAGATCCCCTGGAGAAGAGAAAGGTTACCCACTCCAGTATTCTGGCCTGGGAAATTCCATGGACTGTATAGTCCATGGGGTCGCAAAGAGTTGGACAAGACTGAGCAACTTTCACTAGAAAAAGAAAACCTAGTGAAAGTAAGGAAGACGGGATGTCTGAGGAAGCAGGGAGAAAACTAGGGAAACTAAGAGTTTCCAAGAGGAAGTGCTTCATTCATTTAATAAATGTTTGTTTCGAGTCTATGCACTGCCAGGCTCTACTTCAGGCACGGTAATAAGTAGAACAAAACAAAGCTTACAACATAATGAGGAAGACAGAAAATAAAGATAAATAATAACTATGTATATAATATGTTATCTGAACATTTTATTGGACAATAAGTCCAATGAAGAAAGACAATGCAGGATAAGGAAATAGGGATTGATGGAGGGTATAACTTTAGCGTGGTCAGAAAAGACCCTATTTGAGGAAATGACATTTAAGTAAACTCTGGAAGTGAGGAAGCAAACCATGAAGATACCAGGCAAAGATCACTCCCAATCAAGGGAATAGCAAGTGCAAAGACTCCAAGGTGGACACGTGTCAGGGATGTCTGAGGAACAGCTACATTAGTCCGTAGTTGGAGTGAAGTGAGCAAGGCGGGGGAGGGGCTCAGAGAGATATTGCAGAGGGAGCGTGGGCCAAATCATACAGGGCTTACAAGGACAGCCTAAGAATTTTGAATTTCAGTCTAAATGGGAGAGAAGCCATTAGAAATATGGATGGCTTCTACTTTCTAAAAATATTAAGTATGAGGTGTGATTTTCAGCCAAGTGAGTATGAAACCACCCCAAAAAACATAGCATTTTAAGAGAACTTTTTCTTATGCTATTTTTTCCTGATGCTAATTTAAATTAAGGCCCTGATAGTATAGAGTGTATCCTCCAACCTGTGCTAATAATAGTAATAATAGCTAACATTCATTGAAAGCTATTGTGTCAGACTCCCTGCTAAACACTGCACAAGGGTTATCTGATCTCTCCCCTCCATAACAACCCCATGAAATAGATTCTATGATCTTCTGCATTTTGCAGAATGGGAAATTGGGGCTTCCCAAGGTCACACAGCCCATGAATGGCTCTGACCTCTGTGAGATCCCTGCTTCTTTAACACGAGTATTCCAAGCTGTTCATTATAGATGCTCAAGGATGTTTATCATACAATGCTTTGCCAAAGCAAAAAAGGGGAATTTCCAAGTTCCCCATCCTCTCTAGACGTTGCCCGAATTCACACCACATTCCTGAGTAACTCAGCCTTAAGTCTGGTTGATTTCTCAACTTGCTCAGTCTATACATATACAACCTCTTGTCAGGTTATGTACTTCCACTTCCTGTGTCTCCCTGTAGTGTCTCTCTCATGTACAGTTTGCTTCCCATTCCTGCCACCCTAGAGCTGAGTTCTGGTGCTTGTTCCTTCTGGGGTTCTTATGATGAGCTCTCCCCGTGAAGAGGCCTCTGCCTGTTGTCTCTCTTTCCACCAATATATCTTACATCCTGTGGCCACAATAACTTGGGTGAAATATACATCTGATCTTGTTTTTCTGCTTAGATATCCTTATGGTTATCTTGCCTGCAGAGTTAAGTCCAGGCCTGTAGCCTGGCTCCCCTTGCTCTGACCTCAGCCTGCCTTTCCAGCCTCATTGCTGACTCACACTCCTGGCAGTAGGCCCCACTCTCACCTCAGCCCATTGCTTGTGCATCTGCCCTACCTTTTGCTCCATTTCTGCATTTAGAAACTCTGCCCAGATCTTGTTTAGGACTTAGCTCAGGGGTCACCTTTTCATGATGACATCTCTGCCTGGCACCCCCACAGGTAACTGACCCCTCTCGCTTTGTGCTCCCACCATACCTACAAATGTCCCTATGGAGGTCCTGCCACACTATCACATTCAAAGGCCATGTGTCTGTCTCACCCACCCCAACACACACACACAGCCACACCCACATACGGCTACGGTTCAACTGAAAGCTCTTTGACAGAAGAGGCTGTGACTCATCCATCCTAGAATACCTACTCATCTTGAATTTCTGGGCAGCATAGTGTCTAAAATATAGTAGGTGCTCAATGGATGTGTATGGAATAAATAAATGAATGAACTCAAGAAAGAGAGAAGAGAAGATGGGGAAAAGGGACATAGGCCTTGGGACAGGTTGAAATCAGACAGAAAACATCTTGATCACCTTTGTGTACAGGGAACTCATTAAGGACTGGGATAGGAGTACAGAATCAACAGTCTACGAGACAGCCTCACGCTGTAACTCCAACACAGAAGTCAGGGCTGCCGTTCCTTAACACTAGTTTTCAAGAGCCCACAGATGACCCATCTGTTGCTTGAGCAGCTTCCTTTCATGATGTTCAGTGTTCTGGTTCTGTTTTCCCAATTGCCTTACCTGCCTGTTTTCTGGGGGTGAGGTCACTGGACGACATACTCATTCACTTCCTTCCCTTAGGGTCCATCTTAGACCTGTGCCAGGTGAGAAGGCCTCTAGGAGAAAGCTTAGGGCTGGGAAGCAATCTTCTAGCTTAATCACCAAGACCTAGAACCCAAAGAATTGATAAAATAAAGGAAGACAGGCTCCCTTCATCATTCCCCCTTTGGGCTAAAGGATGCTGCTGGATTACTGGAATCTGCTCTGCTGCTAATTTGGGGGTCTGTCCATGCCGTTCTGATTTCCAAAGGATGCCAACACTGAAACAAAAACAGAAACAAAAGCAAAAACCAAAGATAGGGCTCATAAAAGAGCAGCAGACGTACTTCATGTTTGGCTTCGTCACTCAGAAAAATTATAGGTTGAACTGTCAGTCAGTCAGGGCTCCCAGGGTTTCAACCACTCATAATTAACTGGATTAACAGCTCACGATTGAGACAGAACGAGAGCAGGTGTGCACTGGGGGTTTTATCTGGCCAAAGATACAGGCCTGACAAAGCCCGTCATCTCTTCTTGCTGGCTCTCTGCTTCCTCCAGGGATGTCCCAGAGACTGAGTAAATTGTGGCACAGCTGTACCTACTGTCTAAGCAACAGTTTCTACATTGTAGAACTATTAGTGCATATAGAAAATCTAAAGAAGAAAATATAAAGGAATGACTGTACTCCCTGATATAACCACTATTACTCTTCTGTCGTTTCCATTGACTCCTTTAAATGCATTTTCCATATTTGGGACCGTGCTCTAAATATAATTTGATGTTCTGCTCTTTTCCCTGCATGTTATCCTTGGATGGACCTCTATGGGGAAAACAGAGAGAGCTAACCCAGGTGGGGGATGCCTACTGTTGGTGGGGTCTGGCCTCAGGATGAGGCAAGCTGACATCATCTAATTCTGTACCACCCTGCCCCGAGAACCACTGCAGTGTTATTTGAAGCCTGAGACAGCAGGCTCTTGGGTTAAATCTGCTTCAGGTTCATGAAATTTTCAGTATGTTCCCCCAATCTTTTACTGTTCTTGGCAGTACAGCTTTTTAAAATTCTTTGGCATCATGCACTTTATATTTGCATTTCCTTTCTTTAAAGCATTTTCTTAATGAAACAGTCTATTCTTCAATATGAAAGGGCTTTGAGATTGAAAATGTTTCCAGTTTCTAGTACAGGGTGCTCAGAGTCTTCAGTATTTGTTTGATCATATTTATTTATTTATTTAGTTTCTCACATTAATTTAGACTTTTTAAAAAAATTATAATTCAGTGAAGGTGGTTTTGAAGAGATGAGGGATGGGAAAGATAAACTGAAAAGGTAGCACAAGGGAAGGAAAAGAAACAAAACTCAGATAAGAAACACGGTATCTGAAGGTCACACCTCATAGGTTCCTCCTGGAAGACCAGATCGGACCGAAGTAGAAATGTGATATTATCTGTGTGCTTTAAAAAGACCTACATTCCTCAGAATTCATGTGCATACATGCCTATGTGCCTGCAATGAAATCATGTTTTAAAGAGGATTCAGCTGCATTATATTTATAACTACGTGGTTGCTACCGGCTACCAGCCTGTCTCCTTGCGGTGGTTCACTTCTCTTTTCTCCATGTCCTAATTCTGTTCTAAAGGGTGCAGCTTTGCTGAAGCCACTGGTCAGTCCACACCCACTTCCCGTCATACACAATTCCAGCTGTGGCTTCCTAGGAATCCTGATCTGGTCCCACATGGGCCTATGTTCTGACATTTTTGTCTCTGGGTTGCAGAAGAAAGTTTGAAGTGTTGGGGATCCAGACCCTTCCTTTGGTGGTGAAAGATGCATCGCTATGGGAGTCCTGTCCTATTTGACCAGGATAAATAATTAGAGACTAACTGGATCTGAATCTGAGGCTCATTGGCAAACATCAGGTCAACATCTTCCCCAGAAAACAAAGAAAGTGATTAAGTAGGGCTTCTTAAACATTAGTGAGCTTTAGAAGCATGTGAGGAAGGTGGTTAAAATGCAGATTTCCAGGTCCCACCCAAAGTTTCTGATCTCAAAGTTTTTAGTAGAGCCTGGGAACCTACATTTAAGCAAACACTTTCATGTGATTCTGACACTGGAAGTTCAAAAACCACGCTTGGAAGAGTACCAGGGTTCTAGCGGCATATCCTGCTATGAACACCAATTCAGCAAAATAATGCCATTGTCCTAACCTCCTCTTACCTCTGTCTTTAGGTTGCATGTTGCTAATCGTTGGGTGTACCTAAAGTTCCTCGTAACCCTCCATTACCTTGGTAATAATCTGTGTATTGGGGAGGGGCACACACTGTGACTTAGTCCAGTTTAGCAGTTCTTCCTGGAGAAGAAAATGTCAGCCCACTCCAGTATTCTTACCTGGGAAATCCCTTGGGCAGAGGAGCCCGGGGTTTCAGAGAGTCAGACATGACTTAGTAACTGAACACCAGCAGTAGAATCCCCTTAGAGACGGCCCAGACCACATCCACTCAGGCACTGCCTGAACAGCTGCACCCCCCTACTTAGAAGACAGACAAGCAGGGCCCTACGCAGAAAACAAACTCCCAGGAAGGTGGACAAAGTCCCTGTGTTCTATGATAAACCCTGGCACAAGCTCTTCTCCCAGTGTCCAGACTCCTTGCTGATGTACAAACTCTAAGCACACATTCAAAGCTCACTTTTATGGGCTTTCACTTTCCACCTTACATGAAAATCCAGGTTTCCTTCATCCAGTCCACCTCCCATTTGCAATTTCTCAGCTCTTATGCCTAGTTCACTTCAGTTCAGTCGCTCAGTCGTGTCTGATTCTTTGTGACCCCATGAACCTCAGCATGCCAGGCCTCCCTGTCCATCACCAACTCCCGGAGTCCACCCAAACCCATGTCCATTGAGTCAATGATGCCATCCAACTATCTCATCCTCTGTCGTCCCCTTCTCCTCCTGCCCTCAATCTTTCCCAGCATCAGGGTCTTTTCAAATGAGTCAGCTCTTCGCATCAGGTGGCCAAAGTATTGGAGTTTCAGCTTCAACATCAGTCCTTCCAATGAACACTTATAAGTTAAATAAGCAGGGTGACAATATACAGCCTTGACGTACTCCTTTTCCTATTTGGAACCAGTCTGTTGTTCCATGTCCAGTTCTAACTGTTGCTTCCTGACCTGCATACAGGTTTCTCAGGAGGCAGGTCAGGTGGTCTGGTATTCCCATCTCTTTCAGAATTTTCCACACTTTGTTGTGATCCACACAGTCAAAGGCTTTGGCATAGTCAGTAAAGCAGAAATAGATGTTTTTCTGGAACTCTCTTGCTTTTTCAATGATCCAGCAGATGTTGGCAATTTGATCTCTGGTTCCTCTGCTTTTTCTAAAACCAGCTTGAACATCTGGAAGTTCAAGGTTCACGTATTGCTGAAGCCTGGCTTGGAGAATTTTGAGCATTACTTTATTAGCGTGTGAGATGAGTGCAATTGTGTGGTAGTTTGAGCATTCTTTGGCATTGCCTTTCTTTGGGATTGGAATGAAAACTGACCTTTTCCAGTTCTGTAGCCACTGCTGAGTTTTCCAAATTTGCTGACATATTGAGTGTGGCATGTTCACAGCACCGTCTTTCAAGTTTTGCATAAAATATCCTTGCTATGTATGCTTAGATACTAAACATTATTCAGACTCTCTTTCATGCTTTGTGTGCATGTGCCCACCAGCGCACAGACACAGACTCAGTATGTGTGCATAAATAACTTGTAGACAATAAACTTACCTCGTTATATCAACCCTCTGGTCTAGATGTCCCTGTCATAATGCAAAGGGCATATGCTTTGGTGTTAATAGATCTCAGTTCAAATCTACATGGAAGCAACCTAGATGTCCATTGAAAGATGAATGGATAAAGAAGCTGTGGTATATATACACAATGGAATATTACTCAACCATAAAAAGGAACACTTCTAAATTCTAATGAGGTGGATGAACCTAGAGTCTATTATATAGAGTGAAGTAAGTCAGAAAGATATTAAGCAGAAGCTATTAAGAAGAGATGGCAAGAATACACAGAAGAACTGTACAAAAAAGATCTTCATGACCCAGATAATCACGATGGTGTGATCACTCACCTAGAGCCAGATATCCTGGAATGTGAAGTCAAGTGGGTCTTAGGAAGCATCACTATGAACAAAGCTAGTGGAGATGATGGAATTCCAGTTGAGTATTTCAAATCCTGAAAGATGATGCTGTGAAAGTGCTGCATTCAATATGTCAGCAAATTTGGAAAACTCAGCAGTGGCCACAGGACTGGAAAAGGTCAGTTTTCATTCCAGTCCCAAAGAAAGGCAATGCCAAAGAATGCTCAAACTATCGCACAATTGTACTCATCTCACACACTAGTAAAGTAATGCTCAAAATTCTCCAAGCCAGGCTTCAGCAATACGTGAACCATGAACTTCCAGATGTTCAAGCTGGTTTTAGAAAAGGCAGAGGAACCAGAGATCAAATTGCCAACATCTGCTGGATCATTGAAAAAGCAAGAGAGTTCCAGAAAAACATCTATTTCTGCTTTACTGACTATGCCAAAGCCTTTGGCTGTGTGGATCACAACAAACTGTGGAAAATTCTGAAAGAGATGGGAATACCAGACCACCTGACCTGCCTCCTGAGAAACCTGTATGCAGGTCAGGAAGCAACAGTTAGAACTGGACATGGAACAACAGACTGGTTCCAAATAGGAAAAGGAGTACGTCAAGGCTGTATATTGTCACCCTGCTTATTTAACTTATAAGTAGAGTATATCATGAGAAACGTTGGGCTGGAGGAAGCACAAGCTGGAATCAAGATTGCTGGGAGAAATATCAATAACCTCAGATATGCAGATGACACCACCCTTATGGCAGAAAGTGAAGAAGAACTAAAAAGCCTCTTGATGAAAGTGAAAGAGGAGAGTGAAAAAGTTGGTTTAAAGCTCAACATTCAGAAAACTAAGATCATGGCATCTGGTCCCATCACTTCATGGCAAATAGATGGGGAAACAGTAGAAACAGTGGCTGACTTTATTTTGGGGGGCTCCAAAATCACTGCAGATGGTGATTGCAGCCATGAAATTAAAAGACGCTTACTCCTTGGAAAAAAAGTTATGACCAACCTAGATAGCATATTAAAAAGCAGAGACATTACTTTGCCAACAAAGGTCTGTCTAGTCAAGGCTATGGTTTTTCCAGTGGTCATGTACGGATGTGAGAGTTGGACTATAAAGAAAGCTGAGCACCGAGGAATTAATGCTTTTGAACTGTGGTGTTGAAGAAGACTCTTGAGAGTCCCTTGGACTGCAAGGAGATCCAGCCAGTCCATCCTAAAGGAGATCAGTCCTGGGTGTTCATTGGAAAGACTGATGTTGAAGCTGAAACTCCAATACTTTGGCCACCTGATGCGAAGAGCTGACTCATTTGAAAAGACCCTGATGCTGGGAAAGATGGAGGGCAGGAGGAGAAGGGGACGACAGAGGATGAGATGGTTGGATGGCATCATCGACTCAATGGACATGGGTTTGGGTGGACTCCAGGAGTTGGTGATGGACAGGGAGGCCTGGCGTGCTGAGGTTCATGGGGTCACAAAGAGTCGGACATGACTGAGTGACTGAACTGAAGTGAACTGAAGTCAGAAAGAGAAAGATATATATTGTATACTCATGCATATATATAGAAGCTAGAAAGATGCTACCAATGAATTTATTTACAAGGCAGGCTTGGAGAAACACACATAGATAACAGACTTATGAACTCAGGGTGTGGTGGAGGAGAGGGTGAGAGAGTAACTTGGCAACTCACATTACCATTTGTAAAACACATAGCCAATGGAAATTTGCTGGATGACTCAGGGAACTCAAGCTGGGGCTCTGTAAGAACCCAAAAGGATGGGATGGGGAGGGAGGGAGGGAGGTTCAAGAGGAAGAGGACATATGTATACCTATGGCTGACTCATGTTGATGTTTGACAGAAAACAGCAAAATTCTCTAAAGCAATTATCCTTCAATTTTAAAAGTAAATTAATTTTTCAAAATCTTAGTTCAAATCTAACCACTGCCATTTATTAGCTAGCTGATCTTAGAGAAGTTAAATTCTCTAGGCCCGAGCTTCCTTATTTGGATTAATTGAGATAGCTTGTAAAACATCTCGGCCTATGTCTAGAACCTAATGGAACTGCAAATCCCATGGACAAAGGAGCCTGGCAGGCTACAGTTCATGGGGTCACAAGAGTTGGACACAACTGAGCATCTAAACCAATAATTGTTCTGTATCTCCTTTATTTCTATTTTCTTTCTTAATTTTTGTATCTGAAAGAAAACAATCCCTCAAATTTCTCTCACACAGTATCTTAGTTAGGGTTCTTAATTGCAAACTTCAGAAATCATCTCTGGCTAAATCAAGCAAAGAGGGAATGTACAAGGGGACATTGCGTAGCTCACAGAATTGCTGAAAAGCCTGAAGAGCCAGGTGCAGAAAATGAACTGGAACTTAGAGAGGCTTTGCAACCAAGAACACAGCCAAGATCTCACCTCAGAGTAGTCTGACGGCCTGCTATCTGCCACCGTTGACTCGTGAACACTGGAGGCTGCTGTCCCCTCAGTGGCAAAACCGACTGTCCGCTGATTTTGCTTCTTGCCTCACATGCTCCTGGTGCAAAAGGCTCTGAGTGATCAAGGAAAGACAGGATAAATTCTACTCTGAGTTGTACCAGCATCACATCTGGGCGTACATTCTCCTTGTTTCCCATCAATTCCTCAGCAATTCCAGTATAGGCTTCCAAGCAGCCTGCCCTTCGCTTAATCAGATGATCCACCATGTTGTAGTCTGACTTGTCCGCTTGGGCTTGGGAGGCCTGCTTTTAAAAAAAAAAAAAAAGCTCTGAGTGAGAAGGTTCCTGGTTGGTGAGACTGCTCTAGAGTTTTTGGCTTTCGAGCTCTAGTTCAGCTTCCATCCTTTACAATAAGAAGGGAACTGAGATGTCTGGAAGCCATGAAAGACCAGAGTAAATCCTCACCATTTCTGATATTCACATCTCATCCTCATTTCATGTATACGTACATTCATTCCTAAGGTTGTAGAGTCTCTCTCCAGGAACTCTCCTCAAGCCTAGAACCGCTCTGTTTTCAGAGCAACTTTACACCTTTCTGCCTCGTCTCCTTTCTTTCCTCCGCCCAGTACTCCCGTCCTGTCCCCTTTCCACCAGTAATCCCTCAACATAACAAATCCTGCCCATTCTATAAACACCAGTTGAGACATTAATTCATTTTTACTGGTGTTGCTCACTCCCCCCACTCCCCACCCCCACTGAACGGCTCCTTCCTTCATGTTCCAGGGGCACCTTCTCCATGCCTCCACCATCTGCTTCACCACCAGTATGTGTTCTGTGTTTAATGGTCTGATTTTCCTTCCTCTCCTGGACCCAAGATGAGGCCCCTTAATGGAAGAAAATCTGTCTTCCTCATCTTTGTAGCTTTGGCTCTTAGCACCTAGTAGATGTTTGATACATGTTTGTTAATGTATATATTTCTTGGTCGTCTCGAAACACATACATTTAGGATCCTTTCCTACACACACAGACAAATCCTTTTTAAGACTGAAGTGATCCATCTAAATACGCTCTGCAAACTGTTAAGTGAAATTCGCTCAGACATGGCCGACTCTTTGCCACCCCATGGGCTGTAGCCCGCCAGGCTCCCCTGTCCATGGAATTCTCCAGGCAAGAATACTGGAGAGGGTACCTGTTTCTTACTCCAGGGGATCTTCCCTGCCCAGGGATCGAACGCCGCTTCTTCACCATCTGAGCCACAAGCGCACCTTTCTGAGACAAAAGGCTGAGAAGTGACTGAATGCTGGACAAATGTGAGCTGTGTAATTGTTCAGTTCATTCTCTATTTACATATTTTCTGTTAAAGAGCTGCATGCCCTTATGTCATAATGTTTTAACCTCATAACGTTTTAAAAGAAGAAGGTTTGGATGCAGATTCTCCCGTACCTTTTCCAATTCTGCGGAGCCCCTTGGTTTTGGGCATTGTTAATAAGGGATCAGGATGGGGGGGGGGGGGCAAGGGGGTTCAGTGAAAGCCCACACCCTCGCCCACAAGTTACGCCAAGTCGCCGCAGGTGCCTATCTCCCAGTTAGAATGGCCCTGGCCACGTGCGTACCCAGACCCTCCTCAGGTCCACAACCCCGCTTCTGGCTCTGGTCCCGAACGCTGGCTTCGCTAGGAGCTGCCGGCGCTGATCGCTCCCAGCTCGGCGCAGCCCGCCCAGCCGCCTCCTCCGCACCTTCTCCCCCTTGTACTTTGTCTCTCGGCCCTGACCTCGCGGCCGCAGGGGCGTTCACGTGACGGAGAAACTTTGGCAGGCCCGGGGCGGGGGGCCGGCGGCTGAGCTCCCCCGCGCGGCGTGCGCTGCGGCGGGAAGGCACTCGGCGGGCTGCGCTGCCTGAGCGTGCGGGTGCGCTAGCGGGCTGGGAAGGCGCCGCCGAGCGCGGGGCGGACTCCGGGAGCCCGCGGCAACGCGCGTGCAGCCTGCGGCGCTGTCGGCCCGGGGCCCCGCCTGCGCTGCCGGGCCGGCGGGTGGCTGAACCCAGGGACGCCGGGGCCCCGCTCGCACCCGGCGCCGTGGTTCCGCCGCCGCCTCCGCCACTCGGTTACATAGATCCTCCATCTCTGCCGCTTCCTACTTCCCTCACTCGTTAATCTGGATGGGAAGTTGGGGGAAATGGACAGAATCGTGATGGCTTGGGTTGCTCTCCTCTGGCTAACAGGTAAGAGACATTTTCAACCGAGACGGATAACTTGACATGTATTCCGGTACTGGTACAGTTCTCACCCGCCTCCCCACCCCATCCCCAGTTCCCCCCAGACTGTGTTTAAAGCTGCTTAGCAGAATGGTGGTAAGTGGGGGAGGGGGCTGTGTGTGTGTGTGTGTGTGTGTGTGTGTGTGTGTGTTAGAATGATGGGGGAGGCCGAGAGAAGCCCGAGTGTGTGTGTGTGTGTGTGTGTGTGTGTGTGTGTGTATTAGAATGATGGGGGAGGCCGAGAGAAGCCCCATAATCAAGTGAGCCGGCCAGAGATGCAGGTGTTTTGACTCATTCGAGATATGAGATTGTTCTTAACAATGTGCATTTCCCTTTCCATTCCACGGTTCTCCTCAGTCTTATTCGGAGTTTGTATTATGTGAGTCCTGGGGAAAACCTGGTTGGGAAAAAAAAAATGAAAGCTCAGGGGAGACTAATTAAGAGAACTAGTTTTCTGGAGGTTGGAGGTACACGAGTGTCTCCTTGATTTCTTCCCGGGAGAACCCGGAGCCCCAGGGGCATTCTTCTGTGGCTCCCAGGGGTGAAGGGGAGCTGGAATGAGGAAGGAGACTGGGATGGAGGCTTGATTGGTTGTGGAGTTGAGGGCCTTGAGCTCACTCATTTGGTAGCATTTGGGGAGTGCTTCCATAGAGAAGAGCCTTCCTCCGATAAACAATTGGGAACGCTTCCTAATAAAGATAATTTGCAGAGATATTCAGAAGGTAGGGTTTCTCTTTAGCATTAGAGTCACTTCCTTGAGCTTGGACCTCCATATTTCCCCCTCCCTTTTGGTGAACTTTCTTGTCACCCTCCTGGGATCTGGAAAGGCTCGAGTTCCAAATGTGTGGTCCCACAGGATGATCTGGGAGGTTGAGAGACAGGTGGCCAGGCAGGGTGGGCAGCCCTGCCTGGGGATGGAGGGGTAGGATAGTCAGAGGCTGGGTCTGAGGCAGCAATTCAAAGCAAACTGGAAACCAGGTGATGGAGCGGAAAGGTGAGGACCAGAGGGGGCAGTGAAGGGCAAGAGAGAAAATGTAAAATAGCACCAAAAATACAGTTGTGTCCCCTCTCGGGGCATTGAAGACTGGAAAAAATCAAGTCAGCAGGAAAAGAGGAACAAGATTAAAAATCTAAGGCAAGTGATTGAAAGAGGGTCAATAATACAGTTAGGAAGAAAGACAAAACCACTATTTCCCTTAGTTTCAGAGTAAGATTATAGATTACCTCAGTTTTTTTCCTATTCCTAATGAAGGGTCCCTAACACTGGCTCTTGCCCCCTGCTAGGTTTAGGTTTTGGGGAGCCTTTAGCAGAGTTAGCCACTTCTCTTGGCTGCTCTGAGTTCATCCCTCCCACATTATTCACATCTGAATCATCTCTAATTTCAGGGTTTGTCTGATCCATGCCTCCCCACTCCTCTGGCCTCCCAGTGCCTTCCACTTCTACCCTTACTGATTCTGAATGTCCTTAATTTGCCTCTGCTTCTCAGTTACCATATTTAAGGGGAACTTTGGCCTTGAACCTCTATCACCTCCCTAAAGTCCGCTAGGCAACTGCGGAGGGGTCCTTGAATCAGAGATGCTCTTCTAGACACCCTGGGGTGTACCCTCGAAAAGCTCTCTAAAGACTTGTAGGGCATGGGCAGAAGGGGAAGGTAGAGCCCACGCCAGAGGCTGAAAGCTTTTTAATGCAGTGGTCCCTGGAAGGAACAGTCTAGTTCAGTCCTCTCAATTTATACGGATGGAGACCCAGAGAAGCAATATTCACACAGCAAGTTTGTGTTGGAGCAGGTGCCAGAACCCAGTTCTCTCGAGCCCTGGCCCGTTCTTCTCCCATCGGCACCTGGAGAGATTGCTCCTGCCTGGAAACAGGCAACAGGTTATCAGGGCTATCCCAGCTGTCAGAGGGCCAGAACTTCCAGGCTCTGCAGGTGAGGTGGCTCCAGAGATCCCACTGATCTCCCACTGGCACCCCCTGGGCCTAGCTTCCGCTTCCCTTTCATCCCACGGTGGACAAGCCTTTCAGTCTCAGCCAAGTGCAGGAGCTAACAATGGCGACTGCGGAGGGGCGGGGAGGAGAGAGGATCAGCCAAGGAGGAGATGGATTCAGACTCTTCCCTCACAGAGCAACCAGGAGAGGAGAGGTAAGACATTTTAGTCCAGCCCAATCAATGAATTGTCTCTTGAGGGGGTGGTGGAAAGGGAGGGAAAAAGGAAAGGACAGATTAAAAATGAGTCAGAGAGCCAGAGGGGAAAAAAAACACATTCATTCTCCCTCTCCCTCCCTTTCTCTCTCCTCCCGCTTCTCACTTCTCTCCTTTTCTCCTACTCTCCTCCCATCCCCCCCACCCCCCACCAGTTTCTCTGTTTTAATGCAGGCTGAGCAATTTCTAATCAACACTTCAGGTTTTTTTTCCCTCAGGCTCTAGCAGCTTCTTCCTCGTCTTTCAATGCAAAAATTCTGCATTTCTTTCTGCTGTATATTTAGCCTCCTGATTTCCCATTGTCGGTGTGAGGGAGCTTCCTGCAATAGACTGTTTTGTTGCTGTTATTGTCCTTGTTGTTTTGCACAAAATGAAATGCTCACCAGCTGCTATTTTAGCAACAGGTGCCATCTAGCAAGAAGACTTGAGGGTTCACTGTCTTTGTTCCTCAATATGGGTGGCATTTCAACCTTTCTGGCAGCAGCGGCTGTGAGAAACGCCAGAACCGTGGTGACACTCTGGGAACATACTCCAGGAGCAGGCAGTGCATTTTCCTGGAGACTCTTTTGGGTCTCTCTGTAATAAAGAGTGCGTATTCTATTAGCATTTCTTTCGGCACCTTTTTGGTGGTATTGATTCATTTATTCATCCATTCCCCAGGCATGTACCAAATACCTGCGGTTTCTAAGTATTTTGATAGGTGCTGAGAATACAGAGAGAAAAGACATAGTCTTTGCCCTTGAAGAGTGGTCAGTCTAATCAGTGACTCAAATGAGTTTTCAGATAGTTTTGATGTGGAGGCAAAAAGTCCTACAATGAGAGCCACACAGGCGCTGTAAGGACATGGATGAGGCACTCCCACCTCAAACCTGGGGTGGGAGTCGAGCACCTCGGAAACCAGCTCCTGGAAGAGGTGATGGCTGGGTTAGCATGTTTACTCATGCACAGTCAGCTGCTGAGTTACTGTCCCATCCAGGCACTGTGCATTGTGTAAGGCAGTCGTGCATTCCAGCAACTTACAGTGTGGTGGTGGTGACCTCAGTGATGAAACTGAACAGTTGGGGGGTACCACTTGCAAAGGCGACCGTGGAGATATGCACCAAGTGTTGGGGGTGCTGTAAGGTGGCTACTAACCCAGGCTACATACAGCAGGAAGGGAAGTATCCAGGAAGGGTTGTTACCTGGTTTGTTGCATCCAGGTAGCATGAAAATGGGCTTGCGTATGGAGAATTAAAATGTTATTAGTCCTAGAGAGGCAGGGGTTTCTTTCTTTTTTTTGTATTGATAATATATATTTTTTCTTTTTTTATAATTTTTAGTTCATTTATTATTTTACTTTACAATGTTGTAGTGGTTTTGCCATACAGTGACTCGAGTCCTCCATGGGTGTACATGTGTTTCCCATCCTGAACTCCCATCCCACCCCTCTGGGTCATCCCAGTGCGCCAGCCCTGAGCACCCTTTTAAAGATTCCTGACACCTCAGCAGCTGGCGTGCTGCAGTCCATGCGGTCACAGAGTTGGACACGACTGAGCAACTGAACTGAACTGTTACCTCAACTTCCATTATCTCCTTTTTCCGTCCTTTCAACTCCCTTCCCTCCTCTGTTCATTTTTCCCATAGAAGAGACCTTTTTTGTACTGGAGCATCTTTCAGCACTTTATTACAACTCTCTCCACTTCCTACCATGAGCCTGGATGCTTTTCTCCGGACTAGGAAAGGGGGCTTGTTTCAGTATCCCATTTACTCCTTAGATTTTAGACTCATAATTCTGCTGAGTGTCTAGCTTATACAGACTTGGGCATTAGTTCTAGTAGTCCTAGTGTAATTCCATGCTAGTACTATACTATAGCCTTAGTGAAAGTACCTAGTGCTTATAGTGTTAGTACCAGGACTTGGTTAGTGGAAAGAACTCTGACCTAGGATTTGAGGACTGGATTCCAATCCCATCTCCACAGATTAACTGTATATCCATGGGATCTGGGTCTTGTAATCTGGTTTTGTTTTTTTTTTTCTTTTGGCATGTAATTTTATTATTTCATTGAGATATAATTGACATATAACATTAGTTTCAAGTGTACAAGATTACATATTTCTATATGTTATGAAATGATCACCACAATAAGTTAACATCCATCATCTTATACAGTTACAATTTTTTTCTTGTGATAGCTTTCAGCATTTATTCTGTTAGCAACTTTCAAATATGCAACATAGTATTATTTTACTTTAGTCACCAGGGTGTGCATTATATTGGTTTGGACTGCAGCACGCCGGGCTTCCCTGTCCTTCACTATCTCCCGGAGTTTGCTCAAACTCATGTCCATTGATTTGGTGATGCCATCCCCACCATCTCATTCTCTGTCTCCTCCTGCCCTCAGTATCAGGGTCTTTTCCAGTGAATTCGCTCTTTGCATCAGGTGGCCAAAGTGTTGAAACTTCAGCTTCAACATCAGTCCTTCTAGTGAATATTCAGGGTTGATTTCCTTTCGGATTGACTGGCTTGTTCTCTTTGCCCTCCAGGGAACTCTCAAGAGTCTTCTCCAGCACCACAATGTCAAAAGCATCTATATTTGGTGCTCAGCCTTCTTTATAGTCCTCCTCTCACATCTGTACATGACTACTGGAAAAACTATAGCTTTGACTATATGGACTTTGTCAGCAAAGTGATGTCTCTGCTTTTTAGTATGCTGTCTAGATTTGTCATAGCTTTTTTTCCAAGGAGCAATTGTCTTTTAATTTCGTGGCTGCAGTTACCATCTGCAGTGATTTTGAAGCCCAAGAAAAAGAAATCTGTGCATTATATACTCAGGACTTAGTTATAAACTAGAAGTTTGTACCCTTTGACCCCCTTCACCCAGCCCCCACCTCTGGCAACCACCAATCTGTTCTCTATATCATGGGCTTGGTTTTTTGTTTTTTAAGATTCCACATATAAGTGAGATCATACAGTATTTGTCTTTCTGATTTATTTCACTTAGCATAATGATCTCAAGGTCCATCCATGTTGTCACAAATGGTAAGATTTCATTCTTTTTATGGCTGAATAATATTCCATTGTGTGTGCATGGATATAAATGTCAATTATACACACACACATGTATAAATATATAGTATGGCATCTTTTTATCTATTTATTAAATGACAGACACTTAGGTTGTTTCCATATCTTGACTATTGGCTACTGTAAATAAAGTAGCAGTGAACATGGGATTGCATGTATTATTATCTTCTAAAAATCCATTTCTTTTTATTATTTTATCTTTAATTGGAGGATAATTGCTTTACAATGTTGTCTTGGTTTTATAATCTTTTGAATGAGGTCGTGTCTTTCAGCTGTAAGATTCTTTGGCACGGAACTTTTCTCCCTTTAATTTTGATGAGTTGGGAATCAGATTTACAGAGCCCTCAGTGCCCCTTCATGGATCACAGCCTTGTCATGGCGAAGGGACTTGTGTAACTCGATGAAGCTATGAGCTGATGCCGTGCGGGGCCACCCAAGACAGACAGGTCATAGTGGAGAGTTCTGACAAAACGTGATCCACTGGAAGAGGGAATGACAAATCACTCCAGGATTCTTGCTGTGAGAATCCCATGAACAGTATAAAAAGGCAAAAAGATGTGACACCAGACAATGAGCCCCCTAGGCCAGAAGGCATTCAGTATGCTACTGGGAAGAGCAGAGGGCAGTTACTAATAGCTCCAGAAAGAATGAAGCAGCTCAGCCAAAGCAGAAATGGCGCTCAGTTTTGGATTTGTCTGGAGGAGAAAGTAAAGTCTGATGCTGTAAATAACAATATTGCATAGGAACCTGGAATGATTGCTGAGAGAAATATCAACAACCGCAGATATGCAGATGATACCCCTCTAATGGCAGAAAGTAAAGAGAAACTTAAGAGCCTCTTGTTGAGGTTTAAAGAGGGGAGTAAAAAAGCTGACTTAAAATTCAACGTTCAAAAAACTAAGAACTTGGAATCCAGTCCCAACACTTCATGGCAAATAGAGGGGGAAAAGTGGAAGCAGTGACAGATTTTTTTTTTTTTTTTTTGAGCTCCAAAATCACTACTGATGGTAATTGCAGCCATGAAATTAAAAGATGCATGCTCCTTGGAAGGAAAACTATGACAAACCTAGACAGCATATTAAAAAGCAGAGACACCACTTTGCTGACAAAGGTGCATCTAGTCAAAGCTATGGTTTTTCCAGTAGTCATGTATGGATGTGAGAGTTGGACCATAAAGAAGGCTGAGTGCCAAAGAATTGATGCTTTCGAACTGTAGTGCTGGAGAAGACTCTTGAGAGTCCCTTGGACAGCACAGAGATCAAACCAGTCAATCCTAAAGGAAATCAACCCTGAATATTCATTGGAAGGACTGAAACTGAAGTTCCAATATATTGACCTCCTGAGGCGAAGAGCCAACTCATTGGAAAAGACCCTGATGCTGGGAAAGATTGAAGGCAAAAGGAGAAGGGGGTGGCAGAGGATGAGATGGTTAGATAGCATCACTGACTCAATGGATATGAATTTGAGCAAACTCTGGGAGATAGTGAAGGACAGGGGAGCCTGGTGTTCGTTGGGTTTCAGGGAATCAAACTCAACTTAGCAACTGAACAAACAAAAGGTCCTCAGTGAGGAGCCACAGAAGGAGCCCCAGTTATCTTCAGCCTTTCTCTGACCACTAATGATTGGAATGAAAAACAGCAGCTGGGAAGGGAGAGCCCTCGTTAGCATTTTCAGAGGAACGAGTAGCACCCAGTGCCTGGTGGACAGGATAGGATCAACTCGGAACAATTACATGTTGTTATATTGGGAACTGTTGAAGTGAGTCAAGTGCTTTGGGTCAGGTGGGATGAATCCCGCTCTAGCCAACGTGGCCCTCAAATGTCCCTTCTGGTCTTAACTTTTTGTTCCAGGACACACTCACCTCTTTACTCCTTCCAATTATTTTAGCTCTTTTAACGACTTTCCCCCAATTAGGAATTATAAAGAAAGGTACAATCTAATTGTTGCTCTTGCTTATTTAGAAACTATAATGCTTTTCTAGTTTTGTGAGTGGTAAAGAATCTGTCTGCCAATGCAGGAGATGCAAGAGACACAGGTTCAGTCCCTGGTTGGGAAGATCCCCTGGAGTAGGAAATGGCAACCCACTCCAGTATTCTTGCCTGGAAAATTCCATGGACAGAGGAGCCTGGCAGGCTACAGTCCATGGGGTTGCAAAGAGTCAGACGTGACTGAGCATGCTCGCAATGCTTTTTAAATGTGTTTTATGACTTTTTAAAATCTCTTTTGATCCTTCTAAGTAAGGCTGGTTACTATCTACCTATACATAAGAAGAACAAGCCTCAGAGGAAGTAAATGACTTGTCTAAGTCCATTGTATCTTATTGATTAAAAATAAGAAATAATGTCACTGACTTACATATGACTTAGTTGTTCAAATGCCTGAATCCAAGGGAAACATTTTCTAGTTAATGTGGGTGAAACTAGTACTCCTGATTTAAGGGAACAAATCCAGGTGTCTGGGCATCCCTGATGGTGCAGTGATAAAGGATCCACCTGCCAAGCAGGAGATCACACATTTGATCCCTGGGTTGGAAAGATCCCCTGGAGGAGGAAATGGCAGCCCACTCCAGTATTCTTGCCTGGGAAATTCCATGGACAGAGGAGCCTGGTGGGCTATAGTCCATGGGGTCACAAAAGAGTCAGACATGACTTAGAGACTAACAACAGTACAACGTGGTTATCTGTCATAGGGCATTGGGTAATGAGGCTCAGAATTCACAGAACTCAGGGAAATATTACAGGGAAAAGTGGAAAAGAATAGCATTTAGTATTTCTAATTAAATCCTAAAATCTACAGGAAAGGAGTGAATGAGGAGTGCTCCAGTGAGGCACAGGAGGGCATCAGATGTGACCCTGTGACAGCAGATGCTGCTGGCATGTCAGAGCCCATCTGGGACTAGCGGATGGTGCTGTGCATCCAGGAGCCACACAAGGGGGAGCATATGTAGGTTTAAAATCTTGGTCTTTAAGATAGCTTCTGGCTTGCTGGAAATGAAAGACGGCATCTTGGATGACTAGAGTTCTTTATGGGCCAAGAGACAAGGAAGAACTCAGAACATGCTGCTTCCCTGTTCTCCTCCAGCGGCTGAAGCCCTGCAGGAAGCATTGCTCTAAATTAGGAGTAGAACCTTCACATTCAGCTGGAATCCTGCATCATCACTCCTCCCTTGCCCTGGGCTCATCAGGAGGCAGTTGGGAGAGAGGGATAAGGCTCAAACTGACTTGGATTTAAATACTAAATTAATAGTTCACCTTATTTTATTTAGCTTTAAAATGGGAAAGCTAACTTACATTGTAGGGTTGTTGTGATCATTAAAATGAAATGATGTATAATTCCTAGCACAGTATTTGGCACATGTTATGCTCTCAATGCTTTTTATGGGCCCCAAATAGGAATATTAGTCAGCATTTTGATATAGCAATAATCAACCTCATAATCTCAATAGCTCACAACACCAAAACATTTAGTTGTTCACATTATATGAGAGCTGCAGTCAGCTCCAGATCAACTGTGAATTGGCTAGAATTGGGGGACTTGGCTCATTTCCAGATTTCTTATTCCAAGACCCAGGATGAAGGAGCAGCCACAGTGTGGGCATGCTCTTCTCCTGGTGGAGGACTCATGGCTGGTAGGGAGAGGGTACAGAGACAAATGACACAAATGCCTTTTAAGCTTCTGCTTGGACAAGTCTTATGGCACATGTACTCACATTGCATTGGCCAAACGTCTCACCTGGCCATAGTCTATGGAGTGGTAAGTGTACTCTGCCTACAGGGAACAATGTAAGAATGAAGAGAGAAAACTAACTGGGAACAAATAATCCAATCTGTCAACTGGCTTAAATCATTCAACTGAATGTGTTGAGTACCTACTAGGTAGCAGTTTTTAAAAGCCTTCAGGAGAGAGCTTGTTGTTATTAATAATGGCCAAGACAGATGACTAAATAGAAAATTCTTAGACAAGATGATGTGATTCTCTAGGGTATTATGACTGCAGTAAGAGCAAGAAGAAGCTTTTATAGGAAGTGATAGCTGAGGAAGTCAGGAAAGATAAGTAGACGTTACTAGAGGAAGAGTGGGATTGAGGGAAGGGAAATTTACAGAGGAGACAGCATGTGCAAAAGCCAGGAATCAAAAGAGGACATGATGTTTTTTGAAAAGTACAAATATTTTACTTTTTTTTTTTTTTTAAGTGAGTGGGTAGCCTGTCCCTTCTCCAGGGGATCTTCCTGACCCAGGAATTGAACCAGAGTCTCCTGCATTGCAGGCGGATTCTTTACCAGCTGAGCCACCAGGAAAGCCCCATGGAAGAGGGTGCCCCCATCTAAAATGAGTCCTTGTATTTCTGAACGCCTACAGGGAGTATTTGAAAGCGTGAGAGCATAGGAGTGCTATGACCAGATGTGCATTTTAGAAATATTATTTGAACCTCAATGTGGAGGGTAGATTAGATATAGACAGACATGCAGCAAAAACCATCTAGAAGACCCTTGCAGAAAGAGAGGGAAGACATGATGAGATTCTGAGCTCCGGTGGTGCAGTGACAATGACCGGAGTAGACAGTGACAAGAGATGGAGGCAGTAATCCTGGCTTGGTTGCATGTGGAAGTTGAAAGACAAGAGTGTCAAAGATGTCTCCAGGTTCCTGTCTTGGGATTGCTGGGATGCCATTTATGGACATGAACTAATATAGGAGGAGGAACATGTAAGGGAGGGAGATACAGGTTCAGTTTTTTGCATTATATTAGAGTAAGCCTAAGATGCTATAACAAAGAGACCCTAGTAATAGTTTAAAACTCACATAAAATAGTTTTTTTCTCTCTCCTATAACAGAAGAGAACTAGTGGGACTGAGTCTACTGTTCCCATATGTGGCTCCCAAGACTGCTCCAGTGATAGGTATTTTTCAGCTAGTAGAAGCAAGGAAAACAGAGGATCAAGTAGTTTGTTTTTAGGGAGGTGACGTGGAAATAACATACATCACCCCTCCTCACCTATGTCCTGAATCTAGTCCTATGACCATAATTAGCTACCAGGGAGGCTAGGAAATATAATATGTGCCTGTCTTGGCTGGCCAGATTAAAACTTGGAAGGTTCTATTTCTAAAAGAAGTGGACAGTTAGCATCTCCATCTATAGAATGATGAGTTTGGGGTGCTTGTGTAACATCCAGATGGAAAAAGAAGTTATATATTTGGGTCTGGAGCTTGGGTAAGATATCTAAACTGGAAATACAGGTAAAAAGTTGATGAAAGTGGAGAAGAGCTCTCTTACAGGAGCTTTCTCTGCCCAAATGGCTGGTCCATCCAAGGAGTCTGACCCACCTGATTGAATCAGGACTGCTTCCACAGTTCCTGGGCCGTGCAGGGTAGACTGACCTCTTTTAGCACTGCTTTAGTCACACTGGAACAGAATGTAAGCCAGCTAGACATTACCCATGAGCTTGCTTCAGATCTCTGGAAGATGAGCAAATCAAATAGAAAGGAGATGTGCTTCTGGCTTTCATTTGCACAGTGGTGGCAGAGAGTGGGAAAGCAAGGCTCAGTGGGACACACAGGACACATGCTTAATGAATGGCAAGCTCTGTGTGCACACGGGCCGGAGTTATAGGCAGCAAATAATAAGTAGGCCATGAGCAATGCCCACCTGAGCGAGGGTGACACCAGTGTTTACTTTAGCCCGATGGAAAGGGGGAGACACTGATGCTTTTTAGGACCTTTGGGGAGAAAACATGAAAGAATGTTGTCATATTTTTAAAATATTTTTTAAAAGAAATCTCTAAATAGTACATCTGGTCACCCTAACCCTAAAATGGATCAAGCCGTTAGGTACTGTGGTAGCAAACAAGGGAAACTGACTCTGTTCAATTTAAGCAATTGGACAGAAAGAAATTTATTGAAAGAAAATTGATTAACCTGCAGGACCAATAAGCGAACTGGAGAACTAGGCTTAGAAAATAGGCAAGCACTAAGGGAATGTTTATGATTCTTGGTAAAGCCTTTTTTATTATATAACTCAACTATATCAAAAGATGAATAGTTTCTATTTCTGGTGGTTAAAAGGTTCAGGTTGTGTTTCGTCTTTAAAAATTGAGCCTGTAGGTCGGAATTCCCCAAAATGCTTTGTTTTCCACATTGACAGTACTAAGGGATGGACACACTCTGGACCAAACCTAGAGATGCTTCAGCACTCGTTATTCATCTCTTACGCTTAGAAAACCTGCCTACCAATTGTTCCTAAAAAATGTCATGGGAAATTGGGACAGTGTATTAAAAATGTGAAGACAAAAATATGAATTCCTTAAAGATCTAACTTAAAGTCAGGAAAAAGAAGATCTGTATTGTCATACTGAATGAAGAAAAACTCAGCGCTCTGAAAGCCAAGATATGCTGGTGAATGGGCAATTCTGAGGGCTTCAAGAGTTAAAGGATGGATGAGCTTGATATAAAATTTCTAAAGATGCCGGTCTGTGGTGGTAATAATTTTCCATGATCTTCAGCAGCAATCTTTACTTCTCTAAAATGGGGCTGTGCTTATAGATCTGCATCTCAAAAATGCTGGCAAGAATAGCTTACAACTAGTGGGGAAAAGGGACTTGCTTTGAAAAAAAAGAAAGTGCTAAAATAAGAACAGCATTGCTGTAGATACTGCTTTTGTTATCCTCGCAAGAACACATTCCTCATGTACAGCATCCTTTTTTTACATGAGAGTTGGGGCAGGAGCTTATTTTGCCACACGTAAGGAGGCACTGTCTGTGCTTGTGGCTGGTCCTCCTGGGCCAGGTAACTAGGCACCCTGGTGACTGGCTGAGATGGGGCCTGCTGCTCTGAGCTGTCACTCATCACTCCACTTTCAGGCAGCTTTTCGAGTTATTGGTCAGAATCCATTCTCTGCACTGAGGACCACCTGCTGAGAAAGGCCCTTTGGATTCACTTATTCATTTCTTCATTCATTCTTTGATTCATTCCACATTTTGTGAGCTTCAGCTCAATTTTATGGCCTTGCTATATAATGAGGATACAGAGTTAACCAAATCCACCAAGCTGGTTTCAGAAAAGGCAGAGGAACCAGAGATCAAATTGCCAACATTGTTGGATCATCAAAAAAGCAAGAGAGTTCCAGAAAAAACATCTACTTCTGCTTTATTGACTATGCCAAAGCCTTCGACTGTGTGGATCACAACAAACTGTGGAAAATTCTGAAAGAGATGGGAATACCAGACCACCTGACCTGCCTCCTGAGAAATCTGCATGCAGGTCAGGAAGCAATAGTTAGAAGCGAATATGGAACAACAGACTGGTTCCAAATAGGGAAAGGAGTACGTCAAGGCTGTATATTGTCACCCTGCTTATTTAACTTATATGCAGAGTACATCATGAGAAACACTGGGTCTGGATGAAGCACAAGCTGGAATTAAGATTGCCAGGAGAAATATCAATAACCTCAGATATGCAGATGACACCACCCTTATGGCAGGAAGTGAAGAAGAACTAAAGAGCCTCTTGATGAAAGTGAAAGAGGAGAGTGAAAAAGTTGGCTTAAAACTCAACATTCAGAAAATTAAGATCATGGCATCTGGTCCCATCACTTCATGGCAAATAGATGGGGAAACAGTGGAAACAGTGACAGACTTTATTTTTGGGGGCTCCAAAATCACTGCAAATGGTGACTGCAGCCATGAAATTAAAAGATGCTTGCTCCTTAGAAGAAAAGTTATGACCAACCTAGACAGCATATTAAAAAGCAGAGACATTACTTTGCCAACAAAGGTCCATCTAGTCAAAGCTATGGTTTTTCCAGTAGTCATGTATGGATGTGAGAGTTGGACTATAAAGAAAGCTGAATGCTGAAGAATTGATGCTTTTGAACTGTGGTGTTGAAGAAGACTCTTGAGAGCCCTTTGGACTGCAAGGAGATCCAACCAGTCCATCCTAAAGGAAATCAGTTCTGAATATTCATTGAAAGGACTGATGTTGAAGCTGAAGCTCCAATACTTTGGTCACCTGATGCAAAGAACTGACTCATTGGAAAAGACCCTGATGCTGGGAAAGATTGAAGGCAGGAGGAGAAGGGGACAACAGAGGATGAGATGGTTGGATGGCATCACTGACTCAGTGGACATGAGTTTGAGTAAGCTCCGGGAGTTGGTGATGGACAGGGAAGCCTGGCGTGCTGCAGTCCACGGGGTCGCAAAGAGTCAGACACGACTGAGTGACTGAACTGAACTGAAATCCACCAAATCCTTGTCGTTGCCCTCAGGGACCTTAGAGTTAGAAACCAAGTTTATATTGAATTGTTCAAGATCAGAAGCTGGTCTTTTAAATTTATTTCCCCAGAACTTAACACTGTATTTTAAAACATGTTTTTGAATGAATTTGAGTTAGATAGTCAAGGGCAGCTTTCCTGAAGATCAGGGGCACAGTATAAACTGGAAGAATGGTCTGGTGATCCAAGAATGATGACTCCTTCTTTTGCAAATATAGAAAACCACCTATAATCTTCAATCTTCAATATATCATCTGGTGCTTCTTTTGGTCAGGAATCCTAATTTTTACAGATATGTTCTATATAGTATGATCCCTCACTTGACTTACCTTCTTTTTCTGTCTTTTGCTGTCTTCTCTAAGCAGTCTCCTTCCAGTTTTGGGGGATACTTATTTTGTAGCATGAAACATGGATTCTTCCCATACTTCTGTAAATGTCTTTATAAGAGCTTCAAAACACAAATCCTTTTTGGTGTCAGTGCCCAGGTTCTGAGTCCCAGCTTTCCCACTGTGCCAGTGTCTGCTTCTCATGTATGTGCATGCCCTAAACTCAGTGCTTCTCTCTGTCCACCTCCCAGAAACACGGGAATAACATGTTTATAATAAAAGAATGGAAAACATCTTAGTCTGCCTGGAACAAGTGTGGGGCCAAATCATGGAGAAAATCTTACATGCCATGTCAAGGCATTTGGACCTTATCCTGGAAGGAATGGGGAATCTTTTGAGCCTTAAAGCAGGAGACTGTCTTTTCTGAAAGAATATTCTAGATATAAAAAATGTGGGGAGTGCACCGGGCTGGAAGTAGGGAGACCACTGAAGAGGCTATTATAAAACCAAGAAGGTAATGAGGACTTTAGTAAGAGCTGTGGGCCCAGTCTAGGTTTGGGGCTTCCCTGGTGGCCCAGTGGTAAAGAATCCATCTGCCAATGCAGGAGATCCAGGTTTGATCCCTGGGTTGGGAAGATCCCCTGGAGAAGGAAATGGCAGCCTACTCCAGTATTCTTGCCTGGGAAATCCCATGGCCAGAGGAGCCTCATAGGCTATAGTCCATGGTGTTGCAAAAGTGTCAAACACAACTTAGTGACTAAACAACAATAAAAGCCTAGCTTCAAATCTGTCACTTGCTAACCCTCATGTGTTAGGCAAGATACATACATTCTCTGAGAATCAGTTTCTTTATCTATAAAATGGATGTAATGATAATATCTACTTTATAGGATTTTTTTGAGAGAATTAAGATACTACATGAATGACACTTAACACAATTTCTAATATATAGTAATTCTTTCACAATTATTTCCTGGTATGAGGACTAGAAACCTGATTTATTCCCACTGGGAATGACTGTAGGAATAGAAAAGAGTCAAATTGGAGAAAGATTTGGAATTAGTGACAACTGAAAGTGGGTAGAGACAGAGAGGAAATGATCAAAGCTTTAATTTCTATCTGCAATGACAGAACAAGGGCTGTACTGGCAAAAGAGCTACAAAGACAAGGAAGATCAGTCTATAAGCAAGAGTTGAGGTGGGAAAAGAGAAAGTGATGTATGTTTAATTTGAATAAAGAAAGTGAAGTCGCTCAGTCACGTCTTACTCTTTGCGACCCCATGGACTGTAGCCTACCAAGCTCCTCTGTCCATGGAATTTTCCAGGCAAGAGCACTGGAGTGGGTTGCCATTTCCTTCTCCAGGAGGTCTTCCTGACCCAGGGATTGAACCCAGGTTTCCCGCATTATAGGCAGAAGCTTTACCATCTGAGCCACCAGGGAAATTCTGTTTAATTTGAAGTATCTGTTCAACATGCAGAGGCGGTTTCATGAAGTTGAGGGTCTGAGACATAACTGGTAGTTAGAAACATGGGAGAATAAGATTTCTTAGATCAAATGCACAGGTGAACATTACAAAATGGCTGAAAAATTCAGTTTATTTACCTGGCACTCAAAGATGTTCTTATTAGCCTGTGTAGACCAGCATAAGAAGTACTAGGTTTTGACATCTGACGGGTGGTGACATAGAAAAACAAAAAAATCTATAAGAGGTGGGACTCGAGTTCAGGACACTAACCTAGCCCCAAGGCAGATCTCCCGGGAACTAGAGTCAGAGGGAGTGTTCCCAGGCCTAAACCTCAGTGTCCATAGGAGACCGCCAGTCTTGGTCTTCATCCAGACTTGCTATGACTCTGAGGGACCTGATCTGGGATAGGAGTGGGGATGCCCTGAGAGGTGTTTTTTGAAGTTGAGTGAATAGCAACTTTACAATTTCAGATATAGATCAGTCATGTGTGAGTCTATTGGAAACAAAACCTAGTCCTCAGGAGAAGGGCCTTATATCAGGGCCCAAGCAAGCAGGGCTGGATCTCAGGACAAGGCTTTGGTCCCAGCCGATTGCAAGCCAGGTGGAAACACAGCCTATTATAAACATGGACTGAAGGAAAGACATGTGGCTCAGTGGGTGTGGGAATTGCAGCCCTCACCCAGAACCCAGGATTAGGGCCAGAAGAGCAGTTCTAGGCCTCACCCTCCAGTGGAAATGGGGTATCTGACAGGGTTGGCCAGGACAGGCTTGGGACCTGGGTGGCGTTTATCCTACAGTTTTGAGGCTTCTAGAGCTCATGCAGGGATTGACTTTTTTAGCTTTCTAACTCTTCACTCTGGCCCTAAAATGTTCAATAAACTGACATTTCCTTGAAATTCCTAATTCTGTCCTCTCCAGCTATCCAGATGTATCCCTAGCTTAGATTCCCAGGATTTCCATTATCCCTGCATATGTAGAAATGTCTGTGTATGTGCCCACACACTCAGCGGTGCCCTGCTTCCAACTGCTAGAAGGTGTGAATGCAACTGTGCTGTGCACCCATCATTGTTGAATACAGAATTGCCCAGTCTGCAGTCACTATTCCTTTGCAGTTTCTGCCCATTCTGCCCTGTAACTCACACCTTTGTGCTCACCTAGCTCTAGGTTAAATGGCTTTACAGAAGTCAACAGATTGTTATTGACAGCAGCAGCAACAACTACATTTATTGAGTGCTTACTTTACATTAGTATTATCCTAAATGCTTAGGATAAAATCTTATTTCACCCTGAAACAACTCCACAAAATACTTATTATTATTCTGATTTTACCAGTAAGGAAACCGAAACTCCTAAGAGGAGTAATCTGCTGCAAGTCATGCAGCTAGGAAGTGGCAAGACTTGGATTCTAAATGAGGACTCGCTCTAAAATCCATGCCTTTCACTATTGTGCTATAAAGAGGCAAATGTTTCTGAAAACATATTCTTTATTCTTTGGAAAACGAGCTTATGTGTATGTCACAAGAAACATACACATAAACTGAGTTGATTAACCTCTGTTAATAATTAAGGGAGTCCACGATTTAAAAAATAATAATTAATGGTGTCCCATGGCTTGGTCAAGTGGTTAATCTCATTAACAGAGAACAGAGCTGAGAAGGAGGTTATTCTTCGTAATCATCTAATGAAGAAAACCCTATAGTTAACCCTTCCCCCAACACTTTTTGTGCTGCACCTGCCTCCTTTGCTGGTTTCATTCATCCTGGAAGAGCTAGGAAATATTTCATTTCCCAAATAGAGCCTGAATAGGTAGCAGAGAAGAAAGGTGGTTGGTCAACAGCCAGCACTGTGATTGGTCGATACCTGTGATTGGTCATCCAGCCTCAGCAACTGCTCACTGAAGTCATTTCACCTCTCTGTCCCGTTTGTTACCTGGAAAATCAGACTGTGAATAAGGATTTAAAGAATTACAAGGTTAAAAATTAATGCGATAGAATTCAAGGAGAAACTGTAAATACACACACACACACACACACACACACACACACGTCTTTTCCTCATCTAGATGTGTGAGTTGGGAAGAACAGAATCAGTGACACCAGCATTTGGGGGTGATGGAGGGAAGCAGCAGGGCCTAGGAGGTTCTTTTTTGAGCTTCCAGATGGGAATTATCTTCCCCTTGATGGCACTGATCTACATAATCTGGCTATAATCAAACCTTTTGGTGATGAATGGTCATCAAGATTCAAGAGCCTCTGAATGGGAGTCAAGGGGAAGGGCAGGAAAGGTGAGGGAGGGCTCTCATTTGAGATGTACTATCTCTGGGTCATGGTCAAGGTGCTCTGAAAGAGTCCTCTCTCTGCAGGCACCCAGAGAGATAAGGTTTAACAACTCTGTTGAGTTAAGGAATATGAGGCTTATTTTACAGGTGAAGGTTGCTTAAGAAACTTCATTTAGGCCTTACCATTAGTGTGTAGCCAGATGAGATTCAAAGCCTTATCTCTTTGATTCCAATGCTCTTTTACTATACTATGCTGTTAATGTCATTTAAACATAAATGTGAAATCCTAGAAATTGTCATATTAATAGTCATTCATTCATTTACTTGCCCATTCCTTTATTTATTCTATAGTAGCTATCCAGCACTTAAGGTTCAAACACTAAATCTTAAATACTCTGCTGTATTCACTTCCCAATTCCATAGGATGCAGAAACCTTTTCTTCCTAACAGGAATTAAAACCTAGTTTTCACAGTGCTTTTATGGAAGAGAGGCACTAGTCTGGAAATCAGAAGTGAGTACAAATATGGTGTCTTGCCCTTGTTGAGCGAGCTATAAAGCTATTATTCATGACTCTATAGAGTCATGAATAAATGCATATTCAGGTTGTGAGAGTGAGTTCGCTTTGTGGGATGTCATCGTGACCATGGGCAGTAATGAAGGACAGTAGGCCCTCCTAGGAAGCTAGTCCTTCTGCCTCTGAAGTCCACCTGCAATTCTAGGGTAAAACTCTTTGCCTCAAGCTACCTGAAAGTGGCTTGGCAGCCTCTTGGTTTCACCTCTGGACCTTTTTATCCTATCTTTCTATTCATATTCCTTTTTTTTGCTTCTCATCATGATTCTGCTTCTGTTTCGAAGCAGAATTAGATCAAGCTAGAAACTCTTAACTCTCCCAGTAACCTGAAGAAGTTATGTTCTCTTTGTCTGGAGTTTCTAGACCTTATCATTGAGTTCATAGAAGCCCTTTGCCTCTCAAACACTCCCCTGGGTTTTCATTCATAGCAACTTCCCTCTCTTTCTTGGACACCAAGCTTCAAATTGATCTTTGTAACCACTTAAACTTCTCATCTGCTTTCTAGTCTCCCCCCACCTCTTTTTGGATCACCTTCAAAGCTTTTGAACTTGGTCTACTGCTTTTGATCTGAAATTCTCCATTTCTCTCAAAGCCTTCTTTCCCCCTTAATCTCTGTCTCCTTTGCTTGGTCACCAGCTAGAAGGGAAGTCACTTCCTCCTAAATTCATACTTCCTGGATTCATTGTCCTCATTTATCAAACAGTTTATAGTGTCTATGGGCTTCAGGAGCTAGGACAGCTAAATAAGACATGTTACTTACTTGACCTGACAAGTCTGATGGCGTGAAAATAAGAACTTGCGAAATTGTTATAGTAAATGTCTGGCGGAGAATGCTGGGGACGCTATGGCACAAAGGAGGAAGTGATAAATAGATTGACTGGTCAGAGAAGGCTTGACAAGAAGCCTTTGAACTGTGTTTTAAAAGATGAGGAAGAGTTTCCCAGGAAGATAAGTGAGGGAAAAGCTTTCCATAAACAAGAAACATTATGTGCCAAGATCTAGAGGTGTGATATAGCACATCCCACTCAGGGAAACTGTTAGTTTTGTGTCCTCTGAGGTTGATACTCAAACAGAGGTGCTGCAAGAAGTGAGGCTCAGGAGGAATTAGACAATGAAGCACCTTAAATGCCTTGGTGAGAACTTTGGGTTTTGTTCTAAAGGCCGTGGAGGATGAGTGAAGGATTTTGAGAAGGAGATTTAGAAAGATAACCTAAAAAAAAAAAGATAACCTGAGCTTATAGCAAGAAGAATGGACACATGTGGGCAACTGCAGGTGGAGAGACCAGACAAGAGATTATTGCAAAATTATAGGCAAAAAATGAGGAGAACATGCATGGAAGCAGTGGTAGTGGGGTTAAAGAGGGGGATGGAAATATTAAAGATGTGAAGAGGTCACGTTGACATGACTTTGTGACCAACTGGGTATTAGGAATGAGTGCAGGTTTCTGGACAGGGCACCCAGGTAGATATTGTGTTATTCATTGTGATGGAGAAAACAAGGTGAGGGACAGGAGAGGAAGGTAAGGCAGAGGGGCATGCCTGTGTAGCGTGAGGTGAGGCCCAGGATCCAGACGCTCTGTGGACGTCTCCGTTCTGTCTTGCAGCCGCGGCTGAAGGCCTCCAGGTCACAGTGCCCGACAAGAGGAAGGTGGCCATGCTTTTCCAGCCCGCTGTGCTGCATTGCCGCTTCTCCACGTCCTCCCGCCAGCCGGCGGTCGTCCAGTGGAAGTTCAAGTCCTACTGCCAGGATCGCGTCGGGGAGTCCCTGGGCATGTCATCTCCACGGGCCCAGTCTCTCAGTAAAAGAAACCTGGAGTGGGACCCTTACTTGGATTGCTTAGACAGCAGGAGGACTGTTCGAGTGGTAGCTTCTAAACAGGGCTCGACTGTGACCCTGGGAGATTTCTACAGGGGCAGAGAGATCACGATTGTTCACGGTAATAATGCCTCTGTTTTTAAGGAATGGGAGGGAGGGTGGGTTCATTCTTCACAGGTGCAAGAGGATGTCAGCCGTGCACCCTTTCAGTCTCTCAAGACTTTGATTTTATGGGAGATGATAGCATCATGAGCTTGACCTTTAGTCTGATAATAGATTATCAGCACTGAATTGCAATGGGTCCTAGTGAAAGTGTTCTCAGTCAAATACTTTACACCTGACACCAGCCTTTATTGCCCTTGACTCAGAAAGTAAACTTCCCTAAGAAGTTCTCTGCTGGGAAAGGGATGATGTGTCTAAGGGCAGAGCCAGGTCAGTGCACGGCCCAAGTCCCAGGCAGTTTTGCATCTGTTCCACTCTTTCTCCTGGTCCCTAAAGCTTTGGAGAAGAGAAGGTCCAAAGTCTGGTATGACCTACTTGATATTGGAATTTTGAAGAACTCCTGTGAACCTGTCTTGGACTTCCCTGGCGGCTCAGATGGTGAAGACTCTGCCTGCAATGCAGGAAACCCGAGTTCCATTTCTGGGTTGGGAAGATCCCCTGGAGAAGGAAATGGCAAACCTCTCCAGTATTCTTGCCTGGAAAATCCCATGGACAGAAGAGCCTGGCAGGCTACAGTCCATGGGGTTGCAAAGAATCAGATATGACTGAGTGACTTAACACTTTTCACTTCCTGTGAACTCAGCTTATTTCCAGGAGTCCAGGTTAATTCTGGGATTTACTTGGTTTTCAGGGACCTCTGTAAGCCTGGTTGAAAGCAAGTGTTCTATTCCTGAAACCAGCCTGCAACTAGACCAGTTTCTGGGTGTGAATTCTCTCGCCTTAGGGATGCTAGTTTTTACTATTGCTTTGTTGTTTGTTTGTTTTCAGTAAAGCAAACATCACGTCAGCCACCATTCAGGTAAAAAAATAGAACATTGCAGACACCCAGAAGCACCCCACTTTCACCCACCCTCTGTTGCTCACTGTTTTCTTCAAAGGACAGAATTTAGAACCAGGTCCTTCTCTTTGTGATAACAGATGCAGATCTTCAAATTGGAAAACTCATGTGGGGAGACAGCGGACTGTATTACTGCATCATCACCACCCCTGATGACCTGGAGGGCAAGAATGAGGATTCCGTGGAGGTACTGGTGCTGGGTAGGTGACAGCCCTCAGCAATATTTTCATCTTAGCCCGCTTGCACTGCTTCTTCTTCTCACTTCTCCCTGCATGTATCAACAGGTGGCACACACAGGCTTTATCTTTGGTGCACAAACTGATTTTAGAATATGGTCTCTATGAGCAGTAGCTGTATTTGTTATATTTTGTTTCTTGGCTGCTATGATCCCCTTTTTCGCATTGCCTAAATGTTTCTTCTGCTTTCTTAGTTTTTTTCTCCTCCTTTCCACTTGTACCTTTAACCCTGATTTCTTTCTGCTTATTCTTTACATATGCTACTAGTGAGGAAAATGCCAGACACCTTTGAAGCAGGGTAGAGACAGGAATTCACTGGTGTATTAGGATCTCTTGAGGCCTTTGGGAATCTTTTCCCATCATTCAATTATCTCCCCTTAAGGCAATCCTAAGGAAAGATGGCTGTGCACTTTTAGTAATAAAAGGTACCCAGTGAAAAGAGCTCTGGGGTAGACCTACTAGTGTTTAATTGCAGGGCAAATTTCTTGAAAGCTAAAAGTGCCTGAATTAGTCTCAAAGCAAATATAATCTAATCCTTATTAATATTAATTCCCTCAGAAATGAAAACTCATTACTTTTGGCTACTGTTCTCTTTTGTGGATTAGAAGAATGTCAGTAGGAAATGACCTCCTTGTATGAAACTGAAGAACTGAGCACATATTTCATGCTCTATAAATGTTAGTTGAACAAGAAAATTGGAATAAAACATACAGAAATTAAGAAACAACATTAACTGTAGGATAAAATGTATGTCCTTGAAGTGATTTTCAAAAGAAATTACATTTTTTGTAGCTTCTAAGAAACCAGGTGATAACAATTTGGGGCCATAAATAAGGTGCTTTCTTTTAGGGCAAATAAAATTAAAGGTTAATTTTTACCTGCTGTGAGAAATTCAGTGCCCAGGGAGAAAATGGAATTTTCTGCTTAAAATTTTTAGTTTTACTCTATCATGACTGGCAAATCAGGTTTACTGTTGCCTTAATTTTACAGTTTACAAAATGGACTGAGGTAACTATTAATTATTAACCCTTTAATAATAATCAATGAATTGATGCTTTCAAATTGTGGTGCTGGAGAAAACTCTTGAGTCCCTTGGACTGCAAGGAGATCAAACCAGTCAATCCTAAAGGAAATCGACCCTGAATATTCATTGGAAGGACTGATGTTGAAGCTCCAATACACTGAGCACCTGATGTGAAGAGCCGAGGCTTGGGGAGAGACCCTTATGCTGGGAAAGGCTGAAGGCAAGAGGAGAAGGGCGCAGCAGAGGGTGAGACAGTTAGGTGCCATCACTGACTCAAAGTGCATGAATCTGAGCAAAATCTGGGAGACAGTGAAGGACAGAGGAGCCTGGCATGCTGCAATGAATGACTGCCGTGATCTCTAAAAGAATGGGAAATATGACATATATTCAAAAGGGAATAAAAATGTAAACGGTTTATATTGACATTGTAAAAGACTACAGGACAGTCAGATTCAGGATCTGCTCTGACTCTGTAAATCTGTAGGAAATAAAAAGATAAATTTCTGCCTAATAACACAACTCTAATGGTCCAGTTTGAAGGAACAAGCGGCTCATTGAGCCTGCAATTAGCTAATTGTGAACACAAGTTATTTGGCCAGTGCAGCCATTTGCAGCAAAGTAATTGCTTGTGAAGGAAAAGGAGGCCAGGTAAAAACCACTTGAAGTAATTTGGTCCCAGTTCTGCAAATGTGGGGAAATAATAGAGTGAAAGCCTTGTCACTAGAGGATATGCTGAAGTATATGAAGGGCATTCCTCTGGTTTGAAACATGCAGGGTAACTTGCGCAAAGATGCTATCCTCAGGACCAAAAGTGGGATGAAAGGAAGGGTCAGCAATGATGGGACAAAAGATAAGAAAAATTAGTGTTATCCAAAAAAGGGATCAGAAAGACCAAATGTGGATGCTGCAAATCAGAGAGAAGCAGCACATTTGTGAGATAAACAGATACACAGTGGAGTTCGTAGGGAGGAGAAACACGTCATTCTGCTATTGTTGTGGTTTAGTCGCTAAGTTGTGTCCGACTCTTTTGCAACCCCATGGACTGTAGCTCACCAGGCTCCTCTGTCCATGAGATTTCCCAGGCAAGAATACTGGAGTCTGTTGCCATTTCCTTCTCCAGGGGATCTTCCTGACCCAGGGATCGAACCCGGGACTCCTGCTGCTTCTCCTGCATGTCAGGCAGATTCTTTTCCACTGAGCCACTGGGGAAGCCAGTATCCCACATTAATTAGAAATGTTCAAAGCATGGTAAATTTGCCATGTAAACATTTTAGGGCAACACTGGTTGTGTTACTTAATTAAAGGTGTTAGTCTGAAATCTAGGAGAATTTTCTGAATGCAGTATTTACTTTCCAAATGCAACATTCTGAATCTTCTTGGTCTTGAAACCCCATTATGGAATTTTTCAAAATATTGTCACAGTTTTAAAAATTCTAATTATTTAGTGGTTATATCCTGCAGGCCTGTTCATGAGGTATTCTTTTTATGTGAGACCAAGAGAGCAGCCTGATTTCTGAAGTCAACCTCAAGGAGATAAAGACCTCAGTAGGAAGAAAATGGTCCACAGTGTGCTGACTACAACTGTCATGAGCCACTTGCGGTCACTGAACTTACTATGAGGAATAGTTGGAGGAACTGGGAGGATTTGGTCTTCTGAAAGAGGACTTGGGAAAGGGAGCATGGGAAGTCTCTCCAGATTTCTGAAGTGAAATTGTGTAGGAGAGATTGGAAACTTACCCTATGTAGCTAGGTAAAACTAGAGCCAGGAGTGGAGTCTGTCTCAGGATAAAGAAAGGACTGTTAACAATTGGAGAGACATCTGAAGATGCAGTGTTCTTAGGAGTATTAATTTCTATGTCCTTAAGAAGGTAGAAGATTTCTTTTGAGTTATTGTATCAGGTATTTATAGGAAAAGGTGTTCAACTCACTTATTTTTTAGCTTTATTTCAAATTTAAAATTATTGGTTTAAAAAGTAGATGAATATGAGTGATGTGACTACTCTGATAAATGAGAAAATGACTTCCCGGTAATTCAGTCTTCATGACAGAGATAAAAGGGTTACAAGTTGCTCACAAGAACATGCAGGATAGCATTCACTCAAAAGGAAGCCAGTGGGGATGCACTGTGGTCTTCTGTGGTAGGTCAGTGTTAAAAGAACTGATTCCACAAGAATAAGAGTAAACCTGATGCAGGCTTGTAGGAACTGGAATGAGCTCTTCTTAGAGGATGATCACAGCATGAGGAATAGAAAACTGTAGAATTTCAGATGACCAATTAGTAAGGGAGATAGTTAAAGGAATAAATCAGAGGCAAAGTTAAGAAGAATTTGTTTTTTTTCATTATACTCGCAAAGGTAAAGTGGGAAAAGTTAATGGAGCAAGGTTATGAAGTGTCTTATATGTCAGACTAAGAACTTTGTGTTCCATCTGAAGACTTTGGGGAGCCAGTGAAGAAGCCATCACAGAGCAATGAAATTAGATTTCAGGATCAGAATAAAAGTAGCAGGGTAGACAATACATTAGAGAGGATCAGTTATGGGGTACTGCAGCAGCATGCGTGAAAGGGCATGAGATTCTGGACCAGAGTAATGAACTGAGAACAGACAGCATGGAAACATTTCTGAGAGGGAAGTGATGGATTCTGAGAGAGAGGAATGAGTCCAAAGGACACCGTGATTTATAGTTAACTGGGTAGCCAACTGTTCTGTCAACCAAGAGAGAGGCTACAGATTGGAAACCAGGTTAGAGAGGCAGGAGAATGAGTTTGGTTCTTAATACATGGAATGTGAGATGTCTTGATGACAATTAGAAATATGGTCTGGAATTCAGTGGAAAAACAGGGATTAGAGATAATAGATTTGAGAGTCATGAATGATAGTCACAACCATGAAAGAATAGATGAGTCACCCAAAAAGATTATATAAAGTGAAAAGGGCCAAGGACAGAACCTTATCAGTCTTATATTCTAGTCTGACTTCATGTGAGTGGTGACATTGGTACTGCGTGTATATTTGTCTTAATTTCCCTTACAACACTGGGCCCTTCTCAGTAGCACTGGAACATGAGTTCTTCAATGGCCAGGACCAGTTCTCATTCATCTATTTGCACTGGTTTGCAGAGTCTCTAGAATAAAGAAGTTTAAGTGAATGTTTTTGTAAATGATAAATGGGCAGAATCTGTAACTAATACTTACTTTGTACGTCTTAAATATTAGTCAATGCTGAGTATGTATTTGTTGACTTATGAAGTGTTAATACAATAAATGTTTACAGTCTCAAGTGAGATATAACATCGTTTAATCTCATTGGTCATGATTCTTTATCTAGGTATTTAAATTTTTCCTAGTGACAGAACCATCAGGAAATATGGTTGAAGCCACAATACCACACAACCTGTCTATATTACGAAGCTATAGAATTCTCCCTGGCATCAATCATGTTTTCAACAATGTAACTGCTGCTTTAGGTAATGGTTTTTACTTGTCCCAGATTTGCTTTAGTGCTTCATTTCATTTCTCAGTGAAACGGCCTATAATCATTAACCTAAGCCCTCACTTCAAAGACATAGTTGTCCTTGTCTGCACTGCGTCCTCCCCACTGAGTATGACCTACCTTCTTTCCCCATACATCTGAACCATCTACGAATTGCTGCTGATGCTTCTTTCAGAGGTTCAGAAATATCCAAAGATGTGATTTAGAGAAATGTGAGGATAACCGCTGATTCACCATTAAACTCAAACACTATACTGAACACTTTGTTATCTCTCTTTGATGATTCAGAAGGTAGAGTCATTCTGAAGAAATGCACGTGGTGTTTAGGGTGCCTTGAGATGATAGTGACAGGAACCTTAGAAATATTTAGATATGTTTCGGATCGTAGGGCCATACCAGCAGACAGTTACAGAAGGTGGAAGTGTCCAGAAAATCTGCAACCCTGAGATTAGACATTGGTCTAGGATCAGGAACAATCTGTTTATAACCTGGAACCATGCCACTGTTTGGATAGGAATAAAGTCCCCCTGGGCAGCTCCAGCTGGCAGGAAAAGGACTTCACCATTCAGGAAGCCTCAAGTAGGGAAGTTGCTATTTTAAAATCTAAAGGCAGCTCGCCTTGTTCTTACTTCTTTCTATGCACAATGTAAGGGCCTGACCCCTTCTTTCTGATGTCTCATGTGATAGCTTGTTTTTTAAGGGCAAAAATAAAAAAGGAGGGAAAGGGCCCCAGTAAAAATATGGCGCAATGAACACTTGTGCCTCTGGACTGAGAAAAGAATAACAGTACATGAGCCTGTTTTATGAGCATGTTTCAACATGGAACAGGTTCTCTTGCCTGGGTTATCAGGATAAACAAGATGGCTTTAGCATCCTTTCTATAATTTTGACTTTATCTAAAATATCCACAAATTGCAGAATTAATTCTCTATATAGGGTGATGCCCAAATCCTGCTGTCCTGTTTTGTTTAATACTGCTTCTGTTTTAGGGAAAGTGATACCTCTTTGTTATAAAAACCAAACAAAACAGAAAACACAAGAGAAGAAAATATCTTTTAAAAAATTCACCACCCAGAGCTAACTATTGTGTTCTTCAGAACTCTTTTAATTGCAAGGCATAGATTCTCAAACTGTCTTAGGGGAACTTTTTGGCTTACTGCTGCTGCTAAGTCACGTCAGTTGTGTCCGACTCTGTGCGACCCCATAGACGGCAGCCCACCAGGCTCCCGTCCCTGGGATTCTCCAGGCAAGAATACTGGAGGGGGTTGCCATTTCCTTCTCCAGTGCATGAAAGTGAAGAGTGAAAGTGAAGTTGCTCAGTTGTGTCAGACTCTTTGCAACCCCATGGACTGTATCCTGCCAGGCTCTTCCATCCATGGGATTTTCCAGGCAAGAGTACCGGACTGGGTTGCCATTTCTTTCTCCATGGGATCTTCCTGACCCAGGGATCAAACCTGGGTTTCCAGCATTGCAGGCAGACTCTTTACCGTAACCAGTAAGTCCAAGGGTGTTCCTAACTTCAAGCCTGGCTGAGTTCCAGTGTCCAGATTATGTTTTAAATATCTCCATCTCCTCTGTGTTAGACTCATTCTCCAGCAGGCTGTCTCCAAATGTGACCCCTAGCAGATCTTTAACACCTTTGATCTCAACTGCCTCTCTCCACAGTGTAGCCGAAGTCCCATTGTTGGGGGTGGGCTGTGCGTTCTGAGAGGAATATAGGGTACCACCAACCCCCAATGAACCATATGAATTGAAGGGAAAAGGAGTAGCTTCATAAAGAGAAATGGACATTTGTTTCCAAATGAAGAAGAAAAGAATGCCAGGCGGGCAAAAACACACACTGTTAATATTTTGTGGAATTCATCAATTTCTGCTGCTTTTTAGGCCAAATGCAATGCTATTCCAGGAGGCTAGAAATAGGCTTGCTCCCAGCAGGTCCTTGTGAGTAGGCGCTAAGTTGGAATTGATTCTTCCCTGTGAAGGTAATGCAGCAGAATTACCTATGTTTTCCTGTCATGCTTCTATTTTTCCTTCCATCTCCTCCTGTGATTTATCCTGAAGTACAGTACATATTACCTCGACAAGAGGTGGAGAAACAGGCATGCATTAAATTAAAAAAAAATCAAATTATTCACATTACTGTGCCTGAAATTGTTATTCTGGTCTAAAATCAACTTTTTGGCCTACTAGCATTAAAAAGCCATTAAGAACATAATGAGAAATCAGGGAATTCTAGGGAGTGACATCTCAGAACTAGTGATCCACTTTAGGGATTTTTGATAGGAGTCTGTTTCTATAGCTGTGCAGAAATACTCAGGCACTCACCCCCTCTGTCTGCGCTGCCTCAATTTGAATCCCGTTGTACTCCCCCCCCACCCCATTAGTTCTGGCTGTTTAGAAAGATTACCTGTTGCCAAGACTCCCCCTCCCCCTTCTCTTCCTCGCTGCCAGCCCATGCTGCTAACCAAGGAGATTTGCCGATTAGAAGGGCTTCAGCTCAGAGAGTTCCCATGGCAACAGACTCCTCAGAGGTCTTTGTTGCCTGCTAAAACTTTGATCTCTGAGAGTGGCTGCTGCTGTTTCTCTCTAAGATTTACAAACAGAGGAAGAGGAGAAAAGAATTGGAGGAGAAGAAAAGTTTACTCCTGGCCAGAAGGAGAGAAGGAATTAATTACAGCCACGCTCTAGCCATAAATCTGGAGGTTACTCCTTTGGAACATCTTCCATTTGGGCCATTCCTACATTTCCATTTGTAGACTTGATTATATTTCAGCTATCTTGGTTTCAAATGAAAAACTTAAAGTGGAGTTGATTCCTCTTGGAAGGTGGACCTATCCTATCCATCTTCAGATTTCCATAAGAGTCAAGATAACTGCTCCGGCTGCCATGAAAGCGGAGACACAGAACTAATATCGGGAGTGAGCTTTTTAGGACCCATATCCACTGGCTTTTCTCCCAGCCCTCTCTCTTAATTCTGGCCTACTCTGTCCCGAGCTTACCTACCTGCCTCTGTTGATCTTGGTTTTGAGAAGAACCAGAGTAATGTGTTGAAGGAGTGGAGAAGAAGGAAGAGGCAGAAAAGTCAGCCAGGCATCAATAAGAAGTTGATTCTGTTTAATGGCTGTCAGTGAGCCTTCTACCATCTGAGGAGTGGAGTGGGGTTTGTGGTTGCTCCAGCGACTGGGGTTCATGCATTTCACTCTTTGCAAGAAGCCTCTGATGGCCTTCACAAGCACAACCTTGTTCTTTGATGAGCATCATGGAATGGAGTCAGTTTTGCTTCAAGTGTGACTTGTTTTTGCACTATGATTTAACTTTGAACCAGTCTTTTTTGCATACTATGTCCCTAACACAGGGAGGATACAAAATAAATAAAAGGCACTGTTCTGTCCCTATATAAATTACCATCTTTTGATAAAGATAAGTATTATATTTCTGAGGCAATGAGAGAACAATACAAGAAAAGTTAAAAGGTGTATTGATATTAAATATCTAGGCTACTGATTCACAAGAGGGTACACTTTTGCCCCCCAGAAGATATGTGGCAATATTTGGAAACATTTGGTCGTCACAGCTTGTGGGATGCTATGGCATCTAGTGGATAGAAACCAAGGAGACTGCTGAATATCCCACAATGCACAGAACAGTCCTCCCACCTCCAACAAAGGATTATCTGTCCCCACGTGTGAATAGTGCTAAAGTTGCAAAACCCTGATCTTGATCAAACGTCAATCTGGATACTGGATAAGGTCCACTGTGAAGAGCATGGGCTTTGGCGGGGGGGAGGGGGGGGGTCACATTTATGTGGATTCAGTGCAGCCATGTAACCTTTAATAACTAAATGTTGAGTCATGGTCTCCTTATCTGTAAAAATGAGGTAGGAAAAACAAAAGTTAACATGGAAAACCTATGCGAGGATTAAATAGCACAGAACACAAACTCAGTAAATGTCAGTTCGGGGCTTCCCTGGTGGCTAAGCAGTAAAGAGTCCGCCTGCAATGCAGGAGACTTGGGTTGGGAAGTTTGATCCTTGGGTTGGGAAGATCCCCTGGAGAAGGACATGGCGATTCACTCTCCAGTATTCTTGCCTGGGAAAGCCCATGGACGGAAGAGCCTGGCGGGCTACAGACGGGGGTCACCAAAGAGGCGGACACAACTGAATGACTAAACAGCAACGACGAGATGTCAGTTTCCTTCTACTTCTTCCGTCCCCCACGTCTCATTTGCAGTGTGGCACCCCCCTCTGAGGGAACACTCTTTAGGGACTTCTGTGTCCCAGAGAGCCGATTTTCCTTTAGCCTGTTCCCTAGGCAGAGGCTTTTAATGAGCCATCTGAATGGGCGATCCTGTCACTAATAGGTTCATGTTTTTCCCGATGACATCTGTGCGGCGCTGTGCAGTGGCGACCCGAATCAGCCCCGTAGGAATCTTCCTGCTAGTGGGTTTCAGGGTATTCTGTCCCAGCATGCACTCTTTTGGTTGCTATGTTTTGGTAGCTGTTGAAAGCCCCTGTTTGTCAGTTAAATACAGTGTTTGCTATCTGACCTACATACAAGGATTAGGTCATACAAGCCACTCGATGAAGGCTGGATGGGTTTGGGGAACACTTAAGACTTGGATTAGGATCTGGATGGACTTGGAAAGACCTTAGATAGGACAACCTTATAATTTCTTGTCTAAATTAGGATACTCTTGAGAGTAAAAAGGGGAGATTTTAAGTTTTAAGTAACTAATATCAAGACAACAGACATACAGGTGTGATGATCATCCCACATTTAGACATGATCACCAGGAAGGTTTTTTTTTTCTTTTTTGATTATAGAGAACAGAAGGGCCAGAGGAGCTGGGAGCAAATTAGTTTCAGCCCACCTTCACCTGCTGACCCCAGGATGTTAGCAGGCGTTCTAATTAGGGAGCCTCTGGGTGTGCACCAGCTTCCCTGGTAGCTCCTGCCAATCCTGGAGACCCTGGGTCGGGAAGATCCCCCGGAGCAGGGAATGACAACTCACTCCAATATTCTTGCCCGTTGAATTCCATGGATGGAGGAGCCTGGCGGGCTACAGTCCACGCGGTCACCAAGAGTCTGACGCCACTGAGCGACTAACACTTTCACTTTTACAGGACTGTGTACATCTCCATCCATTTACTAGAAGCAAGCAAAGAGGTGGTGGTTTGCGGTGCTGCTTGTTCACTGAAAAAATGTGTGCGAAGATTTCTGAAGGGTAAAGGGCGCTTAGGCCCTTCACTGCCCTGGGTTGTTAAGAGAATAAACGAAGGCTGGAAGGCACGCACTGCCTCCTCTCACCCACAGCCACCGGCCCGAGCTGTGACTGCTGTCCCCTCCCCGCTTCTTCCGTCGAAGCCTTTCTCCCGCCTCACTATTTTTGCTTCACTTGTTGCTCGTCGCTGTGGGAGGAAGCGGGGCCTTCAATCAGTGCGCATTCCTGAAGCCCGCGGTTGCCGTGGATACCCGGGCGGGAGCCGGAGCAGCTGGGGCGGCTCGCCTGGCGCATTGTAGTCCGGGCGGCCGGCGGCGGCCAGCGCGCTAAGCTGGTGCGCGTGAGCGCGGGGCCGGGCCGGCGGAGGGCAGGCTCTGGGGCCCCGCGGGGAGTGGGCGCCTCCGAGAGTCGGCTCAGCTCTGGAAAGAAAGAATGGCAGGCCTTGGAAGTCGGTCAGCAGACAGTGATGGCATTTTTCTCCAAAGCCAGCTGCCGCTATTGGAGTGTGCCGCTTTTCGTTCACGAGGGGATAGTGCCTCTGAGTTTGCTCTGGGAAATGACCAATGCTCAAGCCCCTCACACTGAAAGGAGGCTGGCCATGGAGGAAAGGGCAGGGCTCTGACCACCCAAGGCCTATTAAGTTGTGTGCCCCTGCGGTCAGCCTCGGACATTCTGGGCTGTTTTGCTTAAGGAAACTAGCCATTTTGATACCTTCGCATCTGTGGTATCTGTGCTGGTCTGATGGATGAACCACAGTGAAATCAGGAAATCACACTGGGCACCAAGAAACTCAATTTCCTTCTTCCATTAAATCCCACGCTCCTCCATCTCCTTTTGGAGTCAAATCTACCTGTCTTCAGCATTTTTTCGTCTCATGCCAAGTTGAGCATGCTATATTACTAATAATACCTTTGCATCTGTTCACTCTAAGACTGGGGAGCTGGATCACTATAGCACTTTGCAAAGACAGTGCTTCACAGTCATTTTTATTATTACTTTTAGTAGTTTGTAGCAGCACAGTGAATACCTTTTAATTAGCTCATACTGTGTTATGTATTCAGTAATCATTTTCTGGTCACAACTTTAAAAGGTGTTGAATTGTTAACCATCTCCAGTCCAAAAATTATACTTGAGTTATGTAAGTAGAGCAATAATGCCACAAACACAGATTTCTGCATTGCTCATTGCAAAGACTAGAAATGCTTCACATCTCTAACATTTCTAAATTTAGAATAAGCAAAGCTTGAGGCAGAGTGAGATATTGGGAAAAATGCAAGAATACTGGTGAGTAGACTCAGGTTATACTCCTGGTTTGATTATTAGTCAGCTATGTGATTTTGGGTAAGATTTTTAAGCTCCCTGAACCTCAGGTTGTTGAAAAGATGAAATGGATTATGGATTAGATGACCTCTGAAATCCTTTCTAGCAATACAGTCTGATTCTAGAACTCTGTGTGACTAGAAGTCAGTGCCTTAGGCTAAGCTTACAACCACTGCCAAAAAGCCTAAAGCATTTATTAACAGTTAATTGCAGATAGTCTGATATTAGTCATTTTGTGGAGAGAATTCAATGTCAGAATTACTCCCTATAATTTGAAGTGAACTAAAATGAAAGGGACACAAAAAGAAAAAATACACACATGAAATGCTTACATAGTTTAAAAATACATATAAAAGAGAAGCTATGTCCACATTTGTGATGCATAATCATAAACTGTATATATTGAATGCATGGTTGCCATGGGAATATAGAATAAGAACAGATGCGTGTGCCCTTGGGATATTTCCAATTTGAGGGGATTGCAAATAGTCATAGAAACAACTTTAAACTTTAAAGGACCAGAGAAAAACATCTGCTCTTCTCAGAGACTTAGGAGAGAAACATTCTGGAGGGTTAGGAGCTGAGACAGTAGGGGTGGATATAGTACATCACTGAAAAGGGATCCAGGGAATCTTAGGAAAGCTTGGAAATATGGTGAACCCCAGATGTGCATTAAGCAGAAGGGGAAAGGAGGGAACCTCAAGGATATGGGGAAGAAAAACATCCTTGATTATCCTGAATAGAAGGTTCATTTTATAATATATTGGCAGACCCAAGCAGGACTCCAAGTTAGTACATTTCAGAGAAATGGATGGAGGTATCTATGTTGTCAGCAGTTTTGGCATCACATGGACGAAAGGAAGTACTGTTTTCCCTTTTCATAAGTTCCAGTGCATAACATAATGTGTCTTATTATTACTTATTAATGTGTCTTATAATTACTTAATCAAGTAATTAAGTAGCAGATCTAAAAATCTGAAAACAAGTTTGTCCTACATCTAGAACTTCTGTACCTTCCATTGTACTTCAAAGGCTTAGAACAGAACTTGGATTTAAGTTTTAAGACTAGAGACAAAAACCAATTTGGGGAGCATATTGAATCTCTCTGTAATAATTGCCTTGAAAATACCTTAGCCTGGTGGCTTTCAACTTGTAGGGCTGGGGTAGGGTAGTGCTTCACTTCCCTGAGATGGCAAGATGGCATTTGGGGATATTTCAGTGACCTGAAGATCTTCCTGACATTGACCCCTGAGTTCAGGGCTGCTAAATATTCTCCAGTACATAGCATAGTGCTGAATGAATGGGCAGTTACTTCAGATTCTCATTGCGAGCCCATTTCCATCTGGGATGGATAAAGGCACTATGGTAAGCAGTAAATCAGAAGTCTAGCATAGAAAACTGGGGATTTGCTGCTGGGAGAACGTCAAGGTCCTGACGGGTAAGGTGTCTCCTGGTGCCAGGCTCTTAGGGATGCCGCACAGACACAGTCCCTGCCCCAGAGAGGTTTCCATCCTGCTAGTGGAGAAACCTGTAAAGGAATCACTGCAGCCAAGATGTGTTCTCATGAAGGTGTGTACAGTGGTCATCAGGAGCATGGAGGAGGATGTACCCTCTCAGAGCAGTATTCTTAGAGGACTCTGTCAGAACATATTTCAGAGTTTTGTAGACTGTGTGTGGTATGGATTTGAGAGAAGCAGAAGTTCATTAGCTAGTTATCTTAGTAAAGAAGGTAAGTACATCCTACATTGAGGACCTGACCAGCCAAGAAAAAGGGATTAGAACCTTGGGGAGATGTTACCAGGACATGGTCTGTTGTAAATATATAAAAATAATGCCATGGGTAGGAGAAGAGTGGGAAACCAGGCAAGGATTGTGTCTCTGAGGGAAGGCCTCATGACTAGCGGGAACCTGGTGTCAAAAATGCCCCCCAAAAGCTGATGAAAACGTGGAATTTGGCAGGAAGATAGTCCTTTGACCTTGGTAAGTCACATGGCACAGAAGTAGATAAGTAAAGCTGAGTTCTTAACCTCACACTGTTGGACAAGCTGCGTGGGCAAGTGTGTGACTTTCAAGCATAGGGATCGTGTCTTCTTCTCTGTGTCTCCACCTGGCACAATACACATTTCTTTATTGATTGAATGAATGAATTGGAGACATTCCAAAAATGAGCTTGTTCTCAGGAATATGTACCAAGAGTTTAGTTGGGGATAACTTCAAGCTGTCAGTGGCAGAGAACAGCTGAAATGGGAAATTATACAGTTAAAATCTGTAAGTTATTTTATTCACAATGATTGTTTTCTGCCCTCATCATTCAACACAAAATATGTGACTGTTTTGGGCTGTGAGGTTTCTGATGGGATGGTATGGTATGAGACTGGCACATGGATATGTGCATTACAAACTATCAGTATGCTTGATTCATTTGGTCTATTCATGTGGAAGTTTCTTTAAAATAATGGATTCTGCAAGGTTAAGGGAAAACTGAGTGCTTACATGAAAACTATTTTCTACTCATTACTTGAGCTGAAAAGAGTAAAGGTGGCCTTCTATTTGCAGGGTCTGTTCTCTGTCCTTTTCTTAAAGTAACTTCTAATTGCCACTCTTTAACTGAATTCTAGAAGAATGACAGTGATTCACAAGTGTTAGTAAAGTGCGGTGGAAATCTGGAATGTATTTACTGCAGTTGTTCGGACTCTCAAAGATCAAACCTTCATTGGATGTGATAGGATAGAAGAGAATGGGAAGAAAAGTTAGAGCATTTCTAACTGACAACAGCATTTCTTAGAAATTGTTAAGCAAGAAGCTGAAAGCAAAATGACTTTCAGAAATATAGGATTTCAGTATAAATCCACTTTTTAAAATGCCTTTAGCTCCAGGAAAATATAGGTCATGGTATAAAAGCCAGAGAGCTTTTCTCTCTGTTCCCCTCTTCTCCCTACTGTTGACATACCATAGTGGTATTATCAGCTATCCCCAAACTCCTACTATGTTCTGAATTTTGAAGACATTTAATTTTACCCACTTTCCTGCCAAATTCTGTCACTCACACCACCCTGGGGCTGACACTGCATGGGTGCATTATGGGAAGGCTTTATCGTCTTCTGAAACTTCAGCTTTTGGCTGTTGCTTCAGGGAGAATGAGAAGCCTGATGCATGTCTCTCTGTTGGAGTGACAAGTTTTGTGAACCTCCTGTCCATATTTCTTATTGTAAGTTTTTTAATTACATATATAAAGAAATCTAAAAAATGAAAGCCCCTTCATTGTTCTTCCATGATGCCCATTCCAGCTCCCCAGAAATAAGGGCTAACAACTTGGTGCTGTTGCTTTCAGATTTCAATTTGAACTTAGTGCCTAGAGCTTATATTCACTAACATTCTGTGTGTAGAAGTAGTGTCAGAACACCATCAAGATGTTTTAAACAGTCTCTGGGGGAAACCCAGCTATTGTGTTTTATCCCTCATAATTATATCTGTGTTGATAGCTCAGTTGGTAAAGAATCTGCCTGCAATGCAGGAGACCCCGGTTCGATTCCTGGGTCAGGAAGATCCACTGGAGAAGGGATAGGCTACCCACTCCAGTATTCTTGGGCTTCCCTTGTAGCTCAGCTGGTAAAGAATCCACCTGCAATGTGGGAGACCTGGGTTCGATCCCTGGGTTGGGAAGATCCCCTGGAGAAGGGAAAGGCTACCCACTCCAGTATTCTGGCCTGGAGAATTCCATGGACTTTGTAGTCCATGGGGTCACAAAGAGTCAGACACGTCAGAGTGGCTTTCACTTTCACTTTCATATATATCCCTCAGTGATTGCAAGCACATGATCTCTAGGTTTTATAGCCCCCAAACATATTTTGTATGTCTTGCCCAGTGATTTTCAACAATCTATGAATCAGTTGCCAACATCTGAAAATCAGGATTTTTTACATAAAAATCTGAGGTCTGGCTAATCTTGAAAAATAGGAAGATTTGCAACCTTGAAGACACATTTCTGTGAGGTAACAATTGTCTAGAGGTAGGCAGAAGCAGCCCCTACAGACACAATATGCTGCATGCCATACCCTTAACTGCTGTTGGTTGTATTACAGAAGGGCATCTGCGCTTGTTTGCATTACCTACTGGTCCATATAAATATACAGAGTTGAGTTTGCAACTCTAATCACTAAGTATCAGATTTGAGAGCAGAGAATGTTGTGGATAGGGTGACCATATAAATAATTGTCCAAATTAGAAGACTTTGAAATTAAAAAGGGGTGTTCTTAATTATACCAGGCATAAACCAGAACTATCCTAGACAAACCAAGATGTATGGTCTCCCTATATATGGATCTCTTCCTTCAACTACTTCATTTGACTAATGAGAAAACTGGATCCTAGAGAGAGGAAGGAATTTGCCTGTTAACGGTCAGCAAGTAAACTCATGGCAAAGTTGCCTTCATTACCCTGATTCCCAGTCCCCTGCTTTCTCTAGTAGAACATGCTCTATATAATAGGTGTGAGCACCATAGCCTCCTTCAATTTTTTATAGTTAATGATTTTATATTTATAGTTAATGATTATCACATAGCTAATTTTCTGTGAGAAACTGTATACAAATCAATAGCTTGTATCATCGGTAACGTTTCTATTATGAATGTAATTAATGATTTGGGTTACAGCACATAAAAGGATGTTTAAAACATTGGTAGGCTTGAGAACTAGAGAGTAAACACAATAAATGTCTCATTTTACTAGACACAATAAGAGATATATTTAGAAGTGCTAATTGTGCATATTAAAAAAAAAACTCTTAAGTAAGTACCTGATAACTGTCTTGATAAAAAGCAAAGTATATTGACTTTTTGATCATTGGCTATCACCTGGTAATTAATACTAATTATTCCTTTAAGAGATGTCTAAGATCCTAAATTCCCAAATCCTTGACCACCTGTCTACTACCTTGTTGATTTCCAAGAAATATTTGTCCACAGAACACTCCATCCGAGACCAGTGGATGCTCTTAATCACTTGCTTGGACTTGAGCCCCATATGTGCGTCTCTCATGGGGAGCTGGACTGGACCACATGGAAGCTTTACCGTTACCTCTCAGCCTTCCATGGAGGCTGAGGCCAAAGGCTAGTCAGAGAACTCTCCTTCACGATGCCACTTTCCAGTGACTACTTGGCCCCAACTTGTCTTTCCAAGAGACCTTGCAAGCAGCAGGCTACTCTTACCACGTCAGCTGCGCAAGAAGGAAACCCTTCCTGCCAAAACCTAACGCAGAGCTAACCTAGGGGCCCACTCTGTGCTTCCTTTTCCTTGGAATGTACTCTGGTCCTGACTAACTTTTCAAACGTGGGACCATGCAGGAGACATGACCGGGATACATTTCACTACACTGGCCTTGTACCGTTGAGGAGAGCCAAGAAAAACAAAGCGAGCAAAGAGTCTTCTCACCTGACTCCCTTACACCTTACCGCTGCTGCGTCTTCCTCTAGTCCTGGAAGAGCTCCTCATTTCTTTGACTTTTGTCAGAGCTGCTTTTCTGTGGAGTGATTTGATAGAGGAGAGGATCAGTGACCAACTATGTCCTTTAGACTCAAAATATAAGCCGCATACATGGGTAACTTTTTCTTTAACACACCTCAACAGGAAAAGTTGTCTTCTAAGCGAGCCAAAGAGACCAGATGCCTGGAGTTGTGCTTTGTAATAGAGATGTGTGGTCACCGAGCCTTTGAAGCCTTAATATTTTGGCTACACTGATACAAGTGAAAATATTATGAAGCTAATTTCATCTTTTTTAAAATTTAAACAGCATACATTTTTATTTACAACAAAGCCAATTGAAAGAGCTACAAAAGGAAATCTTTCAAACAAAACACAAATTTACCAAGATAGTACTTATTTTCAACAAACATATTTTTCTATAATATAACTGTTTACAGAGTTTTTCATATGAATTGTTTCATCCCTCCTCCCCTAGAACGGTGTGTACAGTATGCAATCCTTTCCCTAAATGATGGGGGGTAGGGTGGATAGAATGTACAGATGCATACATACAGGATGCTTCTATAGGCATGAGACATCTCTAAAAGGATTCACAGAAACTCATAACAATGGTCACCTCTAGAGATGTGTCCTGAGAAGCTGGGGTCAGAAGTGAGAAGCCTACTTGGCACTGCATGCCATTTTATACCTTTTAAATGTTGAATTACATGAATGCAGTTTTAATTTTAACAAAAATGGGATCATACTATACACTGTATTATAATCTCTGTTATATGATGTTACAGCATCTTTCCTCAACATTCCCTCATGTATAGATTCTATGTCTCAGCTGTATGGCTCTCACAATTCTGTTAGTAAAGATATAACAACCTTGTGTCCTCCCACCAAACTAGTCCAGTCATTTGGATTCTCACTGGCAATTCCATCAGGCTTCCTTCGACATATCCTGAATCATATACTTACTCTGTGCCGGGCCCTGGTGGCTCAGATGGTGGAGAACCTGACTGCAGTGCCGGAGACCCAGGTTCAATCTTTGGGTTGGGAAGATTCCCCTGGAGAAGATAATGGCCGTCCACTCCAGTATTATTGCCTGGAGAATTCCATGGAGACGCAGATTTAGACACAACTGAGCAACTAACGCTTTAACCTTTCACTTTGTGCCAGGCACTATACTATATATATACATGTATACATATATATATATATAATATATAATAAATGTACCACTCATTGAGTCCTATCAACAATTCTATGAGGCAGGTACCATGAATATGCCCATTTTATAAAATTTAAAACACAAAACTGAGGCTTAGAAAGATTAAATAACTTGTCTAAGGTCATAAGGTCACATATTCTAAAATCCATGCTCTTTTAACTTCTTTTCGTCCTAGATTGAACCCATTCGATCTAGGAGAGACAAGTCTCTGAGACTGAGTTTGTTAGTTCCTTAATTGATCTCAAAGCAGCAGCGTTGCTTGCATACATTTTTATGTGGTCTCAACAGTGAGGAAAAGAATGGTGAACCGGGCACTCCATCACACAAGATAAGTCCACAACACTAATAATCCTTCTCTGCCACAGCTGATGAAAATTATGCATAGCACATTTTACATTACAAATTACAAAAGTCTCTAAAGTATATGTGCTTGTGAAAAACATATCGAACAGTCCATTCAGTTAATACACAAACAGTAATTACAATATTAAAAATTTTAAAACATACCTATGTACAAAGTTGGGGCTTCCCAGGTGGCACTAGTGATAAATAGCCAACCTGATGGCAGATTTGATCCCTGGATCAGGAAATGGAAACCCACCCCAGGATTCTTGCCTGGAGAATTCCAAGGACAGAGGAGCCTGACAGGCTACACTCCACAGGGTCTCAAAGAGTTGGACACGACTGAAGTGACTTAGTATGAACCTGTGTACAAAGTTAGTTGTTCCAACAGTAGGGTCAATGATCCATGTAGGATTGCCAGTTAAGACACCTTTTTTTCCCCAACTGCCACAGATTACTCACCAATGAAACTGTGAGATGTATCAGTTCAGTTCAGTCGCTCAGTCATGTCCAGCTCTTTGCGACCCCATGGACTGCAGCACGCCAGGCTTCCCTGTCCATCACCAACTCCTGGAGCTTGCTCAAACTCATGTCCATCGAGTTGGTGATGCCATCCAACCATCTCATCCTCTGTCATCCCCTTCTCCTCCTACCTTCAATCTTTCCCAGCATCAGGGTCTTTTCCAGTGAGTCAGTTCTTTGCATCAGGTGACCAAAGTATTGGAGTTTCAGCTTCAGCATCAGTCCTTCCAATGAATATTTAGGACTGATTTCCTTTAGGATGGACTAGTTGGATCTCCTTGCAGTCCAAGGGACTCTCAGGCGTCTGTCCAACACCACAGGTACTTTTCCTTTATGGAAGAGATAAGCATTTTTTCAACTTTATGATCAGTGTATGTTTGTGTTAGTTGCTCAGTCATGTCTGACTCTTTGCAACCCCATGGACTGTAGCCTGCTAGGCTCCTCTGTCCATGGGATTTTCCAGGCAAGAATGCTGGAGTAGGTTGTCATTTCCTCCTCCAAGGCATCTTCCCAACCCAGTAATCAAAGTTGGGTCTCCTGAATTGGCAGGCAGACTACCATTTGAGTCACCAGGGAAGCCAGTAGCAGTTACCAAATCAACTGGAGAGCTTTTAATCATAGCATTAATTTCATTTCTTAGAGCTTCATGAACCACCTCTTCAGCTTGTCTTGTTAGGGTTACTGTATAACCAATGCATTCATGCCAAGGATCAGCCATCTCCTCTTGCAGGAGGACATGAGGCTGGGACCCTGGCAGGATCCAATGCTGGGGTCTTCCAGAGGGAGAACTAATTTCAACTTTAGGGGAAAAAAAAGCACTATTTTAATGCTATTACCAGAAATGCTAAAATTGCCAGTTACTCACATTAATTTCTACTGGACAGAGCTATTCTATAGGCATATGTCATGCCCATAAATGAAGTCAGATTCAGTTGCAGGCTTAAGAACCACAGTGACCTTTGCCGTCACAAGTCTGAAATGAGTAGAGTTTGCTAGTAGTTACCTAATAGAACTTGTTTATTCACAAGGCTGTATGTGATAGAACCTGCTAGGGGCAGAAGTTCTATCATGGCCTTTACATTTACCTGGATATGAGAACATGGTGGAAGCATTCAGCCCTTCTTTCTGGAAAAATCAGGCCAGTTTTTAAAAGACTGATCGCCTCCCCCACATCTCCCAGGGTGCTGTTTCTTGCACAGCTCTTCGCTTCCCAGAGTACCGAGTCTGAGAGTGCCTGAGGCTTCTGTGCCATGTCACGCGGAAGGCACTCGGTCCCACCCTACGCCAGCTGCGGGCGCCACATGGAAAAGCCGTCCCATGTACACTATACAGAGTGTTTCTGAGGCCAGAAGGAATGTGGAAGAATGTGTAATTGATTTAGCTGTATCTTTTCCTTCCCTTTGAAAATTTTAATCATTGACATACCTTTAGTCTATAAATAGAATCATGTAGGGAGATAATTCCGAGTCAAAACCAAATATGTACTTTTGTTTTTATATGGACATGGGGCTGTATATGGATGTATGAAGATGTAGGTTGACCATTTAGATACAGATGTGTTTGACTTTCCAATAAAATGTGTGGATGTATAGATGAATGGAGATGGTATGTGTCAAGCAGGATTTTTTGTATTTGAAGCAAAGATTTCCTCCTTCTATAATAGTTGGAAAGAAAGTTCTGTTTCTGCTTCTGCCTGGTTTAGGTGCAGATATCTCCTAAATGGCTGCTGAGGATTGATGGAGAAGGTCACTGTCTTGACTGAGCCCAGCCTTGGGGATGTGCCTTTCATCACTCAGAGCAGGGATCAGTGGACCCATGTAGGGATGGTACCAACTGAAGCCAGGCTTCAGGCTGTATTTGCCTTTGGAGTAACCGCTTTTCTTCTTTTCCTTCCACCTCTTCTAGGCAGAACAGGGCTGCTTGCTGATCTCTTGCCCAGTTTTGCTGTGGAGATTATGCCAGGTATTCAGTCATTTAACTCTGTATTTGCTTAATTTGCTACCCCTCCATCTGTCTTGCTTCTGCATTAGTTACTAATTGCTCCTTTAACTTATTTGCACATTTGTCTATATATGTCTGTGGTATTTTCCAGGATGAACTAAGCCCATTGGAAGAGCCTTGAAATTGTATTCCTTCTGTTACTAGGCCCTAAAAGAATAATGGTGATTAAAAATAGGCTGAGATGGGGCCCCAGTCCTTGTGTGGCAGGTATGCAGGCCCTTTGACAGTCTCAGTATTTTAGTTGCACCCAGTTGCTATAAGTATCTTTAATGGGGTTGTTATTTATCTGCATTCCTTGTTCCCTAAGTTTCATGTTTGAAAGTGAAAGTGAAAGTCGCTCAGTCATGTCCAACTCTTTGCGACCCCATGGACTATAGAGTCCATGGAATTCTCTAGGCCAGAATACTGGAGTGGGTAGTCTTTCCCTTCTCCAGAGGATCTTCCCAACCCAGGGATCAAACCCAGGTCTCCCGCATTGCAGGCAGATTCTTTACCAGCTGAGCCACAGGGAAGCCCAAGAATACTGGAGTGGGTAGCCTATCCCTTCTCCAGCGCATCTTCCCGACCCAGGAATCGAACTGGAATCTCCTGCATTGCAGGTGGATTCTTTACCAACTGAGCTATCAGGGAAGCCCAAGTTTAATGTTTACCCATTCATTATTGTACAACCATGTTACTTGGAATTGCCTTTTATAACATCACCAAAACATTTTTTCAAACCTTATGAAAGCTATGTACCCCTCCTACCTTGAAAAGTACACATTTACAGGTCTATATTGCTTTCTATGCAATCTATATTGCTTTGTATACAATAACAAAGCAATAACAAAGCAATTTAGGACTTTTTGACCTCCTAAATCCCTGGGGTCCATGGACCCTATTGAAGGACACCTGCACCGAATGCACACCTCTGTCTTTTTCTGTAGCTTCTTTTGAACATATCAGCTAGACAAGCCAGCAATAGTTTGATTCTGCACTATATCCCATCATGGAAGGAGCTCAGAAACAAGAATGAACTACGGGAGAGGACATATCCAAAGACAGAAAGTAGAAAAGGGTGAGATTCAGTTTTGCTTTGGAGGGCTTCTGCCAAAGGGTTAAGAGCTGACTAATAATTGAGAGCAACAGAAAGATATAAAATAATCCTGGCTATTGTTTTAGACTTGATTCAAGTTTTAAGAAATATCCAGAGTCCTCACAATTGAGCTTCACTCTTCTGTGAAATCTCCAGATGCTTTCCCATTAGCGGGTTAACCCAAACACAGACATTCTTCTTACTGATGTTGATCCCAAGATCACAAATAGAATTTCTTTGTGATCCACCTTATCCAGAGTTCAGTCAATCTGTACTCATTTTTTCATCAGAAAAAAACCCACAATGTTACACTGCATTGCTTCAAACTACATGTTGTATCTCCAAGTCCCAAGGAAAAGTTATTGTCTTTCTCATATCTGGTCCTGGTCCTCTGAATTTCCGTCCCTTCTGACTCCAAGAATCCTTTCACGGCTAACACTTTTTGTTTCTCCAGGGCAACCTGCCAGTCTTTAATCCTTGACTGCCTGACCCAAGTTGTAGCCACCACACCACACAGCTCTTGTAGTCCTCAGGGCCCATATCTATCTCAGGTCACACTGTGTTATTATGTCAGTGCAAAGGCAAGGCCAAAGCCTTCAACTAGCTACTGTCCTCAGCAGAAGCTCTTCCAGAACATTCTGGCCTTCTCACTTCCTGAGGAGAGGGTGCCCTGGTTAATTTGAGTGTATTTCTATTGCGTGAGTGAAGAGGGACACAGGAAATCGAAGTTGTGTGTTTTCTCTGAGAAAATTATGTTCTAAGCAAAGGTCAGATAACTTTATCATTATCACAAAACCCTTTATCTAACCAAAATGTCGTATTCTCAAGCTCTAAATGAATGTCCTATTTTGTTGAAGAAATATTTAATAACTAAAATTCAAACAAAATAATGTATACTTGAAATTGGTTGCGAAGGGATTTTTGGTAGATGGTTTTCAATCAAAATGAATCGCTTTAATCTTTTGCTTTGAAAGGAAATCATGGCTCATTCCAGTCCATCCCAGGCCCCCAGCAGGACATTAGGTCTTATAGCCAAGTCCCAAAAGCATGACATCAAGTCACTCATGGGCCACAGTCATTTTTATCTAAGCCAAATAGAATTTGTTTCCTTTCTCTTTATCTGTTGGATGGGCAAATGATTTAAATTCATATTCAGTCTCTGGCAGAGCTGTGAAAATAGCTGATGTTATCAAACATGGTCAGATATACACATTAGCCTTGCTGGTCATCACAGCCTGAACCACTTTAGTCTGTGGCTATGCTGGCTATGTAGCGTGGTCAGCCTGCCTGTGATCAAACCATTCTTAGGGGACAGGGACAGCCTATGTCTCTAGTTTTTTCTAGGAAATGGTTTTAATCTCAGTTCTGATGCTGAGCACAGGAAAGGCGTCAGAGGCAGTCAGCAGAGAAAGCAGATGGCTATATAAGGGACCTGGACCGCCTAAAGGTGTTCTGATTTAGACCACACAGACACGGAGAACTTTTTCTCAGGACTTACACTATTAAGGGATAAGATCAATTTGACTACAAAAGATACATATTCATGGAAATCACCACTTTATAGCTCAGCAAGCAAAGTCCCCTGTCCCCCAGCCAGGAATTTCTCCGCTCTTGTCCCCTACCTATTCTGACACCACAGTCAGTAAGGTAAGCCCTCTCCCTGGGAAGGGGCCCTGAACCTGCTCCTAGCGTTTCATAGTGGACATGATGTGTGCTCAGTATGACCTGGGTAACCGTCCCTGCCCTCCCCGCCCCAGCCAAGCCCAGGGAGGGCCTGCACCTCTCAGAGTCGGAGCCCCTCCTGAGTCTGGGGGCTCTGCGCCCCGTTCCAGGCTCCCTCTCCCAGGGAGGCCCCGGCGGGGGCTGCCGCGAGCGCGGGTCTCTCTGTGCGTCCCTGCAGAGTGGGTGTTTGTCGGCCTGGTGGTCCTGGGAGTCGTCCTCTCCTTCGTCCTGGTGGGGATCTGCTGGTGCCAGTGCTGTCCTCACAGCTGCTGCTGCTACGTCCGCTGCCCATGCTGCCCCGACTCCTGCTGCTGCCCTCGGGCCTGTGAGTAAGAAACGCCGCCTTCCACCAGGCAGCTCTGTGCCCTGCGCGCCTAGTCCGCCAGCTGTCCTTCCACCCCGGAACGCATCATCCCAGACTGCCCTCTGCTGGGAGCCCTTGACTTCCTGAGATGACCATTCCCGTTTGCCTTCTCACACACAGGCACCTCTCCATGCCTTTGATCCACACTTACGTCCCTGCATTTGGAGTTCTCTTAACACTACTGATGAAAGGAAGGGCAGGTTCAGGATGGTGAGGTTGTGGGGTAAGGCTTTTGCCCTCTCCTTGGGCATCCAAACTAGAGAACACTTTCTCTGGCCATGCCTCTCACGTGCAGAGAACTCTTCTTTTTACCAGCAGCACGTGCAAAGTACAGCCTTTGGGTCCCCTCCGGCCACAGAGGAGTCTTATTTACTCCTATGACAAAATGGTCCACAAAGGAACTCGTCCTCATTTGGGGATTCACAATTTTACCTCCCTGGCAGCCCATATAGGCATTAAGTTTGGCACCACTGCCGTAAACATCTTGAAGGAGAAAGACACAATATGTATCTTTACTATCCTTAGGAACACTGCGGATTCTATGAGGCATCAGGTTATCTGCTCTGGTTTTGAACTCAAAGAGCAGGGCCATGTGTCAGCGCATGGCTGGCTTCACCTCTCTAGAAGAGGTCTGGATCCTCTGGGCAGCGAGTGCTAGGCCTCCTACAGAGGCTGAGGCAGCCTACATTCAGGGTGGTTAAGAGTGGGCTGCTACTGCCCCATGGGAGGCTGCTGTGTCAGCTCCCAGCACCACTGAATGACTCAGTTGCCAGGTGCTACTAAACACTATAATCCCTCATGTCACTGCTGGAGGAGTCCAAGGGAGTTGGGGAGAGTGCTTCCAATGAACCGAGTCAGGCCTAGTAGAACACAGACACACACACGTGAGCCCGCGCCCGCGCATACACCCAGAAGCTCCCTTAAGCGCATCTTCAGGGATTCTTGATGTGAGGGTTGTGGAGGGTGGAACGATGTAATCTCTCTTGCTCTTCATCTCCCTCCACAGTGTATGAAGCAGGGAAAGCAGCAAAGGCCGGGTACCCTCCCTCTGTCTCCGGTGTCCCTGGCCCTTACTCCATCCCCTCTGTCCCCTTGGGAGGAGCCCCCTCATCTGGCATGCTGATGGACAAGCCGCATCCACCTCCCCTGGCACCAAGTGACTCCACTGGAGGAAGCCACAGTGGTAAATGCAGTTCCAGACTGTCCTGCCCCACGCTCCTGTCGGGCTTCCACCCTGATTCCTTGCTGATAAGAACCATCAGCTCAGTGATGCTTCTGTGGACAATGATTATCTCCATTCTGGAAATGGGATCCTGACAGCTGGATCAGATATCTCCTGAAATGCATGTCAAGCTTGCCAAGGGCTACAGGACATAGTTGCCCCTTGCTTTCTTCCTGGGCCCCACAATAACTAAAATCATAAGAAAAAGAGACAAGGTACCCCCTGAATGTTGATCATTCAGTTAATAAATAGTTATCTCTTCCACGCCTAGTGCTCAGGACTTAACCGGGTCCTATGAGGAACACCCAGAAGTGTAGGACATGGTTTGTCTAACCAGCAGTATGGCCCAGCCAGGCAAAGAGAATGGACCTTTACCAGACAATTAGATGCTACAGTGTATGTACTGGGAGTTCAAAGAAGAAAGAGCTGGAATGCTTACAAAGTCTTCAGGGAGGAGGTGAGATTAGAGCCGGGCTTAGAGGAGTGAGAAGGATTAGGAAAGCAGAGACACTCACAGGCCAACATAGTGGAAACCCAGAGCTAAAAGAACAGTGTGTGTGTTTGACCAGCTTGTTGGTCTGACTGGCAGACCACGGAAGAACATGGTGGAGCGAGACTAGGCAGGGCCTTGGAGCCCCTCCAGAAGAGCCTGGGCTGGTGCCACAGTAACCGAGAACCCCTGCAGCCAGGCCAGCGGCAAGGCGACATGCTGACAAAGTGCTGAGTAGGACACAGGAGAACCACAGACCTTGAGCCGAGGTGTGATTGATAGGTTTCAGGTGGGACATTATGATGCAGACAGAGGGAGCTGAGTGGTAAATCTGAGAGACGCTTTGACAGAGCAAGCAGTCAGATGTTGGAAATCTTTAGGATGAGCCCAAGTTGTCTAGTGGTGTATATCCTAGACAGAGAAGAAATAACTGGTAAGGAGAGTTTATTTGGATGATGATTAGCACCACTGAGGGCATGATAAATTTGTTGTTATAGGCAAGGGTAGAAGCATATATGGGCATTAAAATGGAGCTTTCCTGGAGGCATCTGAACAGGACTATACAGAGTACCAACAGTCAGAACTGTGTACGGAATATATTTAGGAGGTGACTTTTAAATCCCTAGATGTAAATGAGCCACAGGGTTGGTGAAACAGGGGTTTCTCCCCTGGAGGGCTCTGGACAGACTTGAGTGGGAAGCGGGGGAGAATGTCTAGTTCGTTCAGTGACCTGTCAAGCTCCACCATGGAAGGGGGTGGGTATCCCCAGTGAGTAATTGGTACTTGTGTTTTTTCTCTCTCAGAAACTATTAGTAGAATTCTGATGTATGAGATCGGGAATGAGTCATAGACTGAGAAGTAAAAGTTAATCATCAAGGACACACAGGGCATTAGAGAAATAAAAACAATACAGTCCATTTTCCCAAAGGATGCAGAGGGCAAAAGAGGCATTAATAGGACATGTCTCTGCCTTTTTCTCCCAATCTTCTTTCTCTTTCCTTCCCACCAGGACCCTTCCCCCTTAGTTTTTATTGAGTAGATTCTCTTAATAAAGTGACTATTATTTATAGGATGGCAAATACTTCTCTCCTGTTTTCAACTTTTTTCCAGTTCCTGCTTGTTGCAGTTCAATCATTTTGACTCCATCCTGCCATGCTAACCAACTGTAGTTAGAAGTGACTTTAAAAAAATAGGAAAAAAATATGAGTTCACATAGTGAGAAATTCCAAGGTAAGGTGGTTCTGGGGTTGGTTAATGGAAGAGTTCAAGTGGCATCACTGAGAGACCTGCTTCTTTCCATCTTTCGTTCAGCATCCTGAGTGCATCCTCTGTTCTCCTGGACTTGTTCCCCTCCAGATCCCATGATGACTGCCATAGTCTCAGATAATATATGCATTCAGAGATGGAAAAGATAACGCTTCTTCCTTGTGCTTCTTTACCCAAAAGGGAGGAAGGCTTTTCCATAAGTCTCCTTCCCTTCCAGCAGACTTCTACATGTCATTTTATTGGCAAGAATTATGTCCTGTCTCCATTCCTAAACCATATTGACTTGGACCCACCAGGACTCATCTCTCAGGCCAAAACACCTATTCACCTCAGAAATGAACAGTCAGAATTCTGTTAGCCAGGAAAAAGGGGAGGATGCACAACCAGCTTTGGCCACAGCTAGTCTGGCTCATGTTACCTGGCTTACTGAGTCAGAAGTGAATTCTTCATGATCCCTACCAGGCACATTTCTGTACTCATGGTCCCATGGACAGAATTACTGATGGCATTTAGCTATTTCTCCTTTAAGAAAGGTGGCTTAAGCCAGCGTTCCATGCAGACTGTTTTTCAAAGAATGTTAGAAGTGTTAAGAAATGCTGATTTAAAACATGTAAATTTAGCCTATTTTATATTTTTATGCTACTTCAATTTTAGGGTAATCATCTAGCAACAGTAATTTTTCAGATTACATTTGTACACAATACTCTTTGAATGTTCTGTATAGTTGAAAAGGCATCTTTGATGAGCTATATATAGTATAGCCAGTTAGTTACCAAAAGGGGGAGAGAGAAGAGGAATCCTGATTCCTCCCCCCATTCTTCATAGCAGCTATTTATTACCTCTTTACAAAAAAAAAAAAAAAAAAAAAAGACTGTATCCTTCTGCCCTGCTCTGGATCCATTGCTTTGTCAAGGTTCTCTTTCTATTGAATCTCCAAATCCCACCCCATTCCCACCTCCTGTGTCTGGCCTTTCCTTCTTTAGTGACTTCTTCCTGTCAGCATTCAATACATGCTCAGATCTCTCGCATAAAAACACAACAATTTGCAAAAACCCTTAGTCCTCTAATGCTGTGTCCCTGTCCACTTTCCCCTCTTCACAGATAAACTTCTTGATAGAGTTTTGAATATTTAATATCTCCTTTTCCTCTCCTCAGCTAACTTCTGTCTTGCTGTCACTTTTACCTCTCCAAAGACCAGCTCTTGCCGAGATTGCCTTATCGCTAAATCTAATGGATGCTTCCCAAAGCTTGCCTCTCTTGACTTCTCAACAGCATTTGCCACTCCTAATGATACATTCATATTCTTTGCCCTCCTCAACACTGTGTTTTGTAGCTTTCCCTAGCCATTTCACTATATGCTGGCTGTTCTTCTCTGCACATCCCCTAGATGCTGGTGTCTCTGTTTTGTCCAAGGTCCTCTCCCTGGGAAATCTTACCTTGTGCATGGCCTCATTCATCACCTGTATGCTGATGACTGCCAATCTTTATGTGCAGCCTCTCTCCTGTTCCTCATCCCACATATCCAACTGCCTTCTGGACATTTCTACCTTAATGTCTTTCAAGCATTTCCAATTCAACCTCTGTCTAGGAAAGGGAATTCATCTGCTGTTTCTCAACCTCAGACCAACTCCAGCATTTCTTATTTCAGCGGATGGCACTGTTAGCCACCTAGTAGCCCCAACCAGAAGTGGGGACTTGATCCTTATCCCTTCCTGTTCCTCACTTCTCTCATCCAGTTGGTCACCAAGTCCTTCAGATAGGCTCTCAAAATAACTTTGAATTGGACCATCTCTACTCAACTATCCTAGTCATTGCTGCCATCATCTCTTCCCTTGCTTGAATCCATTTTATTTTCATATCTACCTGGTCTTCACTCATCCTTCTTACAAAAGAACTGAATAGGCAAGTAGGGTTTTAAAATGTCATTTTTCAAACTAATAAGGATATATGCCTACTGTATGTATACAGAGAATATGCAAATTTTAAGCATCACTTCTCCCACAGCTGAGCTGCTATCACCCTGGGGGTGGAATCTGGCAGCTGTTCCATTATCCATAAACAGTCTTCCTTGGCTTATTAAGATAGGACGGGAAGAACAAGGCTACATACCCATGGACATCTGCCTCAGACGCTTTTGCAAGGTCTAGAAGTTGGATTTGGTGTTAAAGGGGCAATTAGCTGAAAAATAGTTGAATCTTGATTGGATCAGATTTATCAGCTCTAATCTTTTAACAATAAGAATTTTTAAAATTTGGCATCAAAATGAATACCCCAATATTCCTTCTCCAGTAAAAATCAAAGCTGGTGAGGCTAGTAAATTAGAGGAGCTGAAGTGTGAAAACCACACCAACCAAAGGACTTGGGCCAGGCTGAAATTCAAAACAGAAATAAGTCTTCCACTGACCCTGAACTGAAACAGTACCAGGAAAAAAAGTCATTTTCCAAAAAATTCTGGTCTGTGGCCAATAAAGATATTGTAGGATATTTGTTATTAAATATTGTAGGATACTTCTTTTTAAAATATCACCACACCTCAGAGACTTCTCTGATCTAAATTACAGATAAAAATCAGCCCGACACCATTCTGTTTTCAAATCAAGAAAAATTGAATGAATGCCTACAAACTTTTTCTCAAGGAGTTTACAGCCCAGCAGAATGGTTTTGGGGGGCTTGTGAATGGAAATAAAATGAGTGAAAACTAGAAAGGAGCATGTGATAATACTGACCTCTGATGTCAGCTCAGAGAAGGCAAAGGCTCATCTGCTTGGAGGGATCAAGAAAGGTTTTCTGATGTTTTCTCTGCTCCTGAGCATATATGTGATGCAGAGTCAGTTCCTACCACAATGAGAGAATTAGTTATAGTGTGCTGCGCAATCGAATTTACAGCTTTTGATTAAAAAAATAAAAATCTTTTCCAGGGAGAAGGGCCCAGCTTTCTAACTGCTGAAACCAGACGGACGATGCCTCTGGAGTCTACCAGTGCTCCAGTCTGCCCTTTTTGACAAAGGAGACTGATTTAGATTTCTGAAATTATGAGCTGGTGTGACTGAGAATAAAAGCTGAAAGTACTGGGCTGGCCTAAAGGTTTGTTCAGGTTTTTCATAAGGTGTTACAGGAAAATCCAAACACACTTTTTGGCCAAGCCAATATATAGCACAGTAATGTCTCTTTATGATGCCAGTACTGAAAGGCAGAGCTGACATCTTCATCTGAGACTGTAAATAGTTACTGTAACTTTTCAGAGGCACGGTAACCTATGCATACATGATCAATCTGTGTCATAATTAGGAGCGTAAATTGTTATAATGACACAGAAAGCAATCTAAGCTCCAATCCAAGTTGCAGTTAAGGGAGATTTCCAACTGTTGCTTGAGGTGGCGGCCTTCTCTCACCACCAGGGGACAGCTGGTACATTGTCCCATAGAGCAGTACTCTTCCCCCTTTATCTAAGTACTACTGAATGTCCGCCCTAACAGTGCTTCACATATTAAGAACACCTAGATAAAGACACAGCTGCAGGTAGAGCAGACCCCGTCTTTAAGGCCTGTAAACATGCTCCTTTTCTTAACTAAAAACGTTGTTGTTACATTCCCTAAGTTGTGTCCGACTCTCCTGCAACCCTATGGACTGTAGCCCGCCAGGCTCCTCTGTCCATGGGGTTCTCCAAGCAAGAATACTGGAGTGGGTTGCCATTTCCTTCTCCAGGGGATCTTCCTGGATCAAATTTGCGTCTCCTACACAGGCAGGTTGATTCTTTACCTCTGAGCCCCTAGGGAAGCAGACTAAAAATATAATCATCAATAAAAATAACAAAACTTGCCTAAACCTTGCTGCTCCCTCAAGCTACCATTCAAGGCTTCCCCTTCCTGTTCAAAATTCTCCAACACACCCATCGCATGTCTCTTCTGCCTTACTTTGTAATTCCTTGTAATACAGTTTCTATTCCTGATTTTCCTTTCATTCATTCATTCATACAAACTCACATGTTTGGGGTGTCTGCAATGTGCTAGGCTCTACGCTAGGTGCTCAGGAATCATAGATACACAGAGAGAACTGGTCCTTGATCTCAGGAAGTCTACAATCTAGAGAGAGAAATTCTACTGTAAATAATCTTTCTTAAGAAAGCATTAACCTCACACCCATCCCCAGGCTGGCACCATTTCAGCTCAACTAAACACACTATGTTTGTTTAGGAATATACTCTGTGTAAAGCACCATCCTGGGCTTTACACTGAGCTAGAATGATAAGCATTCTTTTCCCTCAAGAACCTTTCAGAAGATTAGACATTTATACAAAGCATTTGAAACAAATAGGAATATATTAAGGGACATATGATGAAAGTTCAAAGTAAATGATTTGTAATTTGGGGGTTGGATAGAGAGAGAAAAGAGAAAACTTTTCTAGCTAGAGAAAAAGAAAGCTTTTTGGATGAGATGTTGTTTGTGCTGCCCCTAATAATTACAAAGAATGCAAAGTGCTCCACTGAGTTGGTCTTTGTTGTCTTCTTTCTTTTTTTGGTTTATGTATTTGTCTTCTCTGACTTATAAGATTATTTAAAAGGTGAAAATTATTAGTTGTATTTTGTAGACATGAAAACTGAGTCCTGGATAGGTCACCACTTATTTGAGGTCCTTGTGGCCCACAGGGTGCCAAGTTCCCCACTCCCCAGCCCTGTGTTTTATCCATCAGACACAAATGCCTCAGAACAGACATAGCAGTTCCGTGGGATAATTGCATTTTAATTGAACTGTCTGTGCCTCTCTGTAAACGCCTCTGCAGAGATGGAAGGGTGCGGAGGATGATAAATAAAACCATTTCTGCTAATAATTGCTTCTGCATAGGGATTAAGGATCTAACCTCTGGGAGAAGGTGTCACTAAAAAGCGTGTGCTGAGATTCATTAATTTTTTAAGTAATTCCACAGTTGAAGCTGCATGTGGACTGCCCATCCTGTGCTTCTGTAGAAAACCAGTGCACCTGCAAATGGGTGTGTGGGCGTCTTCCCAGTTTTCAACACCAAGGCTGTGATTAGAGTTGGTGAAAGATGATATTTTAATCTTCCACATACATGCTTGTGTAGGGGGCTATGTCCACAGCGGGGGAACATAACCAGAGAGCAGAGAGCAGAACGCAGACCTTTCTCTAGAGATGCATGCAGTTGTTTGGTTTCTCTATGGTATTTCCCCTGCTCTGGGAATAGAGAATGTTGCGGGTGGGTCATCTGCTTCCATCCCCATTGCATGGTCCTGACTGGTTACATGGTAGGATAGTGCCTCGGATGCCCAAGGTCCACCTCTGGGTTCTTCCTTTTTGTCTTCCTTTTGTCTCTCTCTGCTGCTTCTGGCCCCAGACTCCAGACAGACAAGAGGCCCAGTGTGGCTGGGCTTCCTTCAGACTACATTCCAGTCCCAGCACTGCCACTTATTGCTGAGCAAGTTATAAAACTTCTCTGAACCAAAGTCTCCTCGTCCGTGAAATGTGGCTGCTAACAGCTAACTCATTATGCAGATTTGAGGACTCAGGGACCACGGAAGGCATGTAGCACAGTGCCTGGCACGTTCCAGTGCCCGCAAGTGTTGTCTGTCACCTGTGCTGCTCTGTCCCCACCCCAGTCCTTTCTCTTTCTTGCTTTCTCTTTGTCTTATCTGTGAGTATTAGACCTGCCTATGTCTGATCACCTTGGGGCTGGTATTGCATTAGATTGATGCTTAAGCGATACCGGGCTTCAGCAGCCTTTGTCTCTGACACCATGAATGATGAGAATGTGGACGATGGTATTCTCTCTCATGCTTTATTTTTGTTTTGTTTTTATTAAGCCCTGAAAATAGCACCTGCCTGTAACCACACTGCAGCAGGTTGACTTAATCATGTCTAAAATATGGTATTCCCTTTCCTAAGGGGAAAATGCTAAAGAAATAATAATGGAACCGTAACTAGTAATCCATGTATTTTGCATTTTATTTTGTTCTAATGTGTGTAAAGCCTGCAATCTAATATTAGCTTGTATGCATCACCTAGTTATGGAATTTTTGTACAATCTCCCAGGCAACTACAGGTTTTTAGGCCACCTGTGTGAAGGTCTCTGATGTTTCGGTATCTGTTTTAAAGCTACATGTGCTTCCACCAAGTGAAGGTATGATCCTCAGACTGTAGAGTGATCTGTATCCCTAGTCTAGAAAGTGGTCTTTTTTAGTGTGAGTATACTCCCCCAGACTTTGAGAAGATGATCTTTAAGTGGAGCTGTAAGTGGTCAGGAAGTAGGAAGGAGAGGTCAGGTTACTGGAACAGAATTCTTTGTTGATGTGCCAATCCTCCATTCTAATGGAGCCATCTGATAAAGGGTATGGTTCCATATATAGAAAAATAGGTTACTATTTCTGGGTGATTTGAAAAAGAGTTGTTATATCTGGGACCCATGTTTTCCACCGGCAAGTTACATGGAAGTCACCTTTTCCTGATTTTTTTCAGCTTACTATCTTGTTTGTTTCTCAACAGTTCGCAAAGGTTACCGGATCCAAGCTGATAAAGAGAGAGACTCCATGAAGGTCTTATACTATGTCGAGAAGGAGCTGGCTCAGTTTGATCCAGCCAGAAGGATGAGAAGCAGATGTGAGCATCTGTTAGTTTTATGTGATCTGTGCATCATGCTAAAAGGGATTTGGGGGTGACCATACATGGGGAGCCCTCAGCTTTCAGGGTCAGAACTAGTAGGAGTGCTGGTAACACCACCCTAAAGAAAGTAGCTTTGAGTACACGGAGGAAAGAAAAAAGGGGTTCTGGTATGGAGAATAGGGTGGTAACAGGGAACTATATTCAATATCCTGTAATAAACTATAATAGGATAAAAAAAAAAAAAAGAATAGCGCAATCATGTACCATCTTGGCTTCTGTTGCCCCTTTCCATGGGGCAGTCAGTATTGCTGGGCTGTGCAGTGGGATTGGAACCATTTTATTAAAACAGCCTTTCCCTACTACTTCCTTTAAAATACATTCAAAATAATGGCTTACAATGTGGAAGCTTCAATATCAGTTTTTTCCAACATGAAAGGCCCAGTTTTTTCCAACATGAAATGCCCTAGCCTTGAATGACAGTCCAGCAGCCAACTTGCCATATCAATGAAAGTAAAAGAACAAGTCTGCCAATGAATCTCGTAAAAAAGATGCCTACATTCCTTTCAGATACCCAGTGGCAGAGACTGAGGGGCAAGCAAAAAGTCAAAAGAATGTTTTACTTATTGAGTCTGTAAGCAGCAGGGCCCCAACCCTTAACTCACCCACAGACCTTGGAGACTTTGCAGCTGACATAGCTGATTCTTCATTTGGACTCCAGATTACTATCTATCATGAAAAGCAACACAGGGCAGGTCTGACATGGATGGGTTAATTACCAGAGGTGCTGGCAGGAGTGGGAATGTGGTCACTACGCTTCTCTCTTTGAACCCTCCTTGCCTTGGAACCAACCCGAGACTCAATGGCATTGTTGGGAAAACAGTCCCAGACTAGAGGAACTTTATTCAGATTAAGGACAACATATTCCTCCCAGTTTGCAACTCTAATTTCATCCTGTCTGAGTTGCATCCATTGCTACCTCCTCCCACCACACTGACTATAAAAAGACCATCTCCAGATTGGAGTGTCAGGAATGCAGATGTCACTGCGCTTGACAAGAGAGTTGTAACAGTGTTGTCATGGATCCCTGTAAGGGGACAGACAGCAGAGGTAGTCAGAGTTCGCAGAGAAGGAGCCCATGGAGGAAATCTGTGAACTCACAGCTCAGAGGAAAAAAAAGAGGTTAGAAATAAGGGGTGGATCCCAGTTTAGGTGATGTCTCCCGTCAGTCTGGATTAAAGTGGTCTCCAAAGGCCTGGCTGGCCAGAAGGTAATGACCAAGGAATCTTAGAGTCCAAGGGGTGGCCTGGGTCAACAGATGAAGAAACAAAAGCCCAGAAGGTTGAAGTGACAATATCAGGACTACAACCGAGGTCTGCAGGTTGCCGTCCTGTGCTTTTCTGCTCAACTAGAAACTTTGGAGCCAACTGTGGATGGTGCCATGGCTGCAGTGGCAGTTTATATTCAAAGCTCGCAGCCTTCTAACTCTTAGGACTTTAGGACGTTGGAGCTGGAAGAGACTGAGATTGTTGAATCTACCTCCCTCATTTTATGGAGGAGGAAAGGGAGGCCAAGAGAGAAAGTAACCAGTGCCAGTACTTATTGCCAGTGCCAGAATTGGAGCCCAGAGCTCCTGAAACCTGCAGGTTCACATTATAATAACTGCACAGAGATGAAGTAGAAATCTAAGTTCTCTTTACTTTGAGAGGTTCTATCCCTAAAGAGCAAAGTAAACCCTGGGGTGGATCGTGGCCATGGGATAGTCTTGAAGATCTCATCTCATAAAATGAGCCACACTTTTCAGGTGTGGCAAAGGAGTAATAGATTCTGAGAAATGGGAGAAATTCAGGCCCATGAATTTCCCAGAATGTGTGATCCTCATTCACCTACTCTTTTTAAGTAGGGGGTTACTCTGGGGATATTTTAGTCTGGAATCAGCAAACCACAGCTCCCAGAGCACATATGTTCCACCTCCTATTTTTGAAGTAAATTTTGTTGGAACATAGCCATGCCAATCTACTTGTCTTATCTATGATTCCTTTCATATTGCAATAGCAGAGTTGAACAGTTGTGACAGTAAGACTTGCAAAGCCTACAGTATTTACTATCTGGCCCTTTACAGGAAAAGTTTGCCTCTCCTGCCCTAGAGTTCCATTATTAGGTGTCTCTGAAGTGGGGGATGTTGATGTTCATGTTCACTGTGGCAGAAGTTTCAGAATAGCATACAGCCTCGACCATCCATCATATGAATGGAGAAACATCTCTTCCTCACTATCCGAAGAGATGGAAAATGTCCATTATTCCCTGAAGTTTAAGGCAAATTCTGAGCCAATAATGTAATTTTTCAATAAATACACTTGGTGCATTTTAAAGTTCTCTTCTGTATGGTTCCCAGAAGACTGGAATTCACTGGCATCATGAGAAAAGGAAGAATCTAGATTTTATTAATCAATAGGATCTGAGTTATTTCCCTTTAAAATAGGCAGGCACTAGACCATTCTTGTGAGGAGGAAGAGACTTAGATTATAATTCAAAACCAACTGATCACATGACCAAACTGAATAGCATTCCTGGGCAGCCCTGTGTCCTGGTCAAACGGGACAAGGAGGTTGTGTTTATGCCAGTGCAGGGAGGCCCTCCCTTCCCTGCAGGGGTGGGAACCAGCAAAATTCCTCTGCTCCCCTAAGGACTGTTGGGGATGGGGAGGAGATAAGGTAGAGGGGAACCTGACGCACACTGTGCTTCCCACATCTGATCCTAGTGTACCTCTCATTCGGCAGCCAGGCCCTACACCTTATAATTGTTGATTTTGATAATAGTTTGAAGTTCAAAGGATTTTTAGAAAACAATGGATTCAATTACATTACAAATAGCTTTGCTAGATTTACTTTTTCAGTAATGTGAAATTCAATCCATTTCAAAGTTTTATAAATAAATAGTTTCTTTTTTTTTTTTCCTTTCCAGATTGTGATTCTGGTCCTTATTTACAAGTGCTTTTGCGAAAAGCTACTTAGGCCACCCTAAAAAATGAGAAAGTTATGACCATCCCCTCCTTTCTACATTTTTGGGCTGGGACCAGAGCATAAGTGGAGGCCCATAGACCATAAGTGCAGCCTAACCTTCCCCTTTTCTTCCTACACTTCCAAACAGCTATCCTGGCCATCCGTGGCCACATATACTTGAATAGTCTGGGGAGTGAAGAGGTCTACTCAAGCCACAGAAATGGACTTGTTATTGTTCAGGGAAAATATTCCAGGTTCCCGGATGAACGTCCAGAAGCAGGGTGTGCACACTCTCTTCGTCCTGTGGACTCCATGCTCTGTGGGGAGGGGCACAGCAGCAGCTGGGACGGGGTGCATGTGAAGCACCGCACAGGACTGGCTCTGAAGGCTCCATCTTGGGACGCAGATCAGCAGGGAAGACACTGTGATCCATGGCTTTTCTCTCTTTTTGCTCCTTTTGCCTCATGCCTGGGATCATCATGGCTCTTCACTGATTTAAACAAGAAGAAGCAAAACATTTGAGCAAGGATGATGATATACTAGGAGGAGACCAGCTGCAGAGAGCCTAAGTTCTGGAAAGCCTGCCTTAGGTGGAACAATAACAATTGTTTTCCTTTTCCAAGAACTGAGCATGTGGGAAGCCTCCCTCCCTGTAGGCAACTAGGCTTCCAACTGAAGCCAGTTCCTGCTGAGCTGAGAACACAAATACCATTAGTTCAGGTCTACAACCCACCCTGGACAGGACTGAGACCCTCGGGTGGGAGTTTCCCAAAGCTTCCAGTCTTAGCCCTTAACCAAGTTCCTGTTCTGTCCTCCAGGTAGAAAGCTCTGTCATGCTTAGTTTTTGTCCTTGCAGATAACAACACCATCTCGGAACTCAGCTCTCTGCATGAGGAGGACAGCAGTTTCCGCCAATCTTACCATCAGATGCGAAACAAGCAGTTCCCTGTGTCTGGGGACTTGGAGAGCAATCCTGACTACTGGTCAGGTGTCGTGGGAGGCAGCAGCGGGGCAAGCCGGGGGCCCTCGGCCGTGGAGTATAACAAAGAGGATCGGGAGAGCTTCAGGCACAGGTGAGGGTAACTGGCAAGGCAGCTCTGGTGCTGGGCGCGAGGCGGCGAAAGCTGGGAGGCAGGATGGGTCTGAGGCTGCGAGGATCCAAGAACGGCTCTGTCTGCCCTTCTAGGTTATCCTGCCTCATCTCTCTGTGGCTATTGAACATCCCTTTCCCACATGTATTAAGCAAGGGAACACGAGGCACCATGTGCAGGAGTAACCAGGTCAAATGCCAATTATACTGTTGGATTTGATTCTCATAATTCCAAAAGGCAGGTGCTATTAATGTCCTCCCAGTTTTAAGTTGGGGAAGCTGAAACTTAAAAAATCCTGAGGAACTTGCATAGGGTCATGTGGTCAGTGAATGTGAAGGGACAAGATGTGTGCCTGGTTTGGTATGGCTGATGCCCACGATAGTGCCTTCCCCACTCACCTGTCCTTTATATTGAAGGACAGTAGATACCCTCTTCTCTCAAAGCACCAACTGCGGGTCCCTCTGGCCTGCTGCCCCACGAGGTAACTTGCCCTCCGCTCTGAGGAAGGAAAAGGCCTCTCTTTTTCACCAAATATCACAGGGCTCCGTGGGCCACAGCTGTTTGGACAGCAGGCCACATTGCCCATGCCGGCTTTGAGGGTGTGAGAAGTGAGTCAGGAGGCTGTCAGCCAGAGGTCATACCATAGTGGCCAAAAGAAGGCCCCACGTGTGTTTCAGCACCGTGTAGATCACAAAGTAGTTTTATTCACACAACCCCTTAATCCGTAACGCTAACTCACCAGACGGACGGACGCCTTGACTTGGCTGTGATTCTGAGGCGTGAGAGGTGCCTCGGGTCATGCATCCAGCCAGGAGCAGAGCCGGGCCTCCGGCTGCGCAAACTCCTGAGCGAGGCCCGACACGATGGGGTCCTTAGATCCCAGCGCAAGCCCCCTGCCTCGCGCGTCTGACAGGTCGTGGGTACCTGGGCCTTCCAAGGACTGACCGGCGCCTCCTCTGCCCGCAGCCAGCAGCGCTCCAAATCGGAGATGCTGTCCCGGAAGAACTTCGCCGCTGGGGTGCCCGCCGTCTCCATGGATGAGCTCGCGGCCTTCGCCGACTCCTACGGCCCGCGGTCCAGCAGGGCGGACGGCAACAAACAGGAGCTCCGATGCGGGAGCCGCTTCGAGCGCTCGGAGGCGCGGGCGCACGGGGCCCTCTACCAGGACGGCTCGCTGGAGGAGTACTATGGGCCGCGGAGCCGCAGCCGGGAGCCCCTGACCGACGCGGACCGCGGCTGGTCCTACAGCCCCCCGCGCCGGCGGCCGCCGGACGACGCGCACTTGCCGCGCCTGGTGAGCCGCACGCCGGGCACCGCGCCCAAGTACGACCACTCGTTCCGCGGATCCGGGCTGGAGAGGCAGGTGCGGCCGGAGGGCGCCAGCCGCGGCGGCAGCCTCGAGACGCCGTCGAAGCTGAGCTCGCAGCTCGGCCCTCGCAGCGCCTCCTACTACGCCTGGTCGCCGCCGGCCACCTACAAGGCGGGCGCGCCTCCGGACGACGAGGAGGACACGCCCGACGACACGTTGCCTCCCTACAGCGAGCTCGAGCTCAGCCGGGGCCCGTCCTACCGCGGCCGCGACCTGCCCTACCACAGCAACTCTGAGAAGAGGAGGAAGAAGGAGACGCCCGTGAAGAAGACGGTGAGGCCCAGGCGGCCTCCCCGGGGGCCGGCGGGCACAGTCGCCAGGGGGCCGCGGGGCTGGGGAGGAAGGCGAACAGAGAGGGAGGGCCCGCCATAGATGCGCAGACGCCGGGTGGGGCCCGGGTGGAGAGAGCAGGCCCTCCTGCCTGGGGAATCCGAATGTTAGGCTGCTCTGTCCCCCACCTCCTTCTACCCAGGCAGGGCCAGGTGAAGTAACTGGACTTGGAGCCCGGAACGTTGAGAAAAAGCAGAAGTAGCAGATAAGTAGGTGCAGCAGATTAGCATCAATGGCCAGCTTTAAGAAGCATTTGGCATCAGGGATTCTAGGGGGTCATTCCCACCACAGGCCTTGAGGTGGGACGATCTATGCTCTACGCATGCTTCTATGTGCGCTCCTCCCTACCGCCTGTAGGGTGAGGGTTTGTAACTTGCATCAAGCGCCGGAAGAGTCCACATTCCAGAGGTCAGTAGCCGTTGGTATTTATGAAGGACAACTCACTTCTTTTTTTCCTTTGACGTTTTATTGAGTGTAAACTGTACTATGCCAGTATATGTGAAGGAAACCTTTCCATCCCTGCCCAACTCATTTGTCTCTTGTGTAAGTGGCCTTATTTAGACTTTATTGTTTTCCCTCTAAATGCCAAGAGCTGCCCAGTGAATCCTGCAGCCCCCTAATGTGAGCTCTGAACCTCAGGGATTGTTGGGGGACAAATCACAGGTCGTTGTGGGTTTCCAGGGCGCCTCTGTGCTCCAGAGGCCCTCTCCAAGGCTGGGTGCTACTGCCCCGTCTTCAGTTACCCTGCCTCTCTGGTCGTTTTGTTTTTCTCACTGTTTCCAGCAGCACGTTTGCTTTAGTGTATAATACAGGGAGAGAACATGGACATAAAAAGGTTCTGGCATGATTATTAACCCCTCCAAAACAAAATCTGCAGTGACCCAAGTATTGTGAGTAGAGAAGGAACTTTCAGGTGATGTCAGATTTACGGTGCACCATCCACACCAACTGTTGTGGAACTGGAAACATTTTAGATATCCCTAAAGGGGTGAGAGGTTTTTCTGTGGTCATGGAACTAAGTTCTATAAGATACATGTTGGCTTCAGCACCAATTGAGGCTTAGGGGCAGTAGTCATTTAGGACATTAATGAAATGTCCTAAAAGTCAGAGTGTGCTAGGCTCTGAACAGGTATGGATTCTTCCCAGAGAGCCATTTGTTGTGTTTCTTTAATCAAGCTTTTTCTGTTCTTTCCCCAGAGTGACTTTCCAACCAGGATGTCCCTTGTGGTCTGATATTTGTTTTCAAGACAACTCACTGAATGACTGGGAATTGGAAACAGAACACGGGAACAAGACACAAATCCAAGAACCAGCAGGCCCGGGACCTTCTTGGGCCACCACCTTGGAAGATTTGCTGATCTTTGCTTTGGCAACGGATGGGGGGCAGCCTTTAAGGGAGGCTGATTCCAAACCTCAGTGCCCATCTAACTAGTTTGAGAAACTTACCAAGAAAACAACTACAGGTGAACACATTCCCACACGTGGAGTTTATCACCCAGAGTTCTTCCTGCCCTGTCTCCTCCCTTAGCCAAACCAGGATCCCTTTTCCATTTCTGAAAGAGAGTTAGCTCTGGACTGCTAATCTCCAGATAGTGCCTGTGCTACAGGCTGCTTTTCCATACCTCCTGTGCTGTGCTTAGAGACAGAATCGATTACTACTATTAGAAGGCCTTTCCCACAGCAGAAGATAGCTTCAGGCAAAATACACCTTTTAGCCCCGTCACTTCCCAGTCACTAGTCAGTGACGGTTGTTACACTGCAATCAGGCCTGTGGTGAGCTCAGTGACCATGACCTGCCGGACAATCACAGAAATGACTTCAATTTGCTGTTCTGAATGACAGTTCTTGGCTGGAACAAAACAAGAGCTGTCGAAGTGGTATTTCTTTCTCCATTCTAAGAACATGAACTGCTTTTTCTCTCTTGTCATAGCGATGTGAGTCTTGGACATCAAGGGCTCTTCTCGTCCTCCCCTTTCCTGGGCTGTCCACAGGTTGGTGCCACACACAGAGCCCCGTGTCCCTCTGCACTCTGATTAGGTTATCATCAGGTGCCTTTTGATAAATGCTGAAGATACGCATATGAAAGAGAAGAGGGGAAAAAAAGAGGAGAAAAGAATAATGCAAACGAAAGAAAAATGAGAAAGAATCTAAGAAGAAAAGAATGTATGGTCTCACTATATGTTGAATATGGGCCATTTCCTCCACAGGCTCCGCTGGCTCTTCTGTGTGTTTTATACGTCATTTACCATGAGTTGTTCCTGCCCATCCCAGTTTCATCATTCCAGGACACCTGAGTGTGGAGCGGGCATCACCAGGCTGCCACTCTAGATGCTCTTGGGAGATGAGGGATACTGCTTTCTCAGGAAGGAGCACTTCCTACTCCGTGTGTGCATGCTAAGTCCCTTCAGTCGTGTCTGACTCTTTGCAACCCCATGGACCATAGCCCGCCAGGCTCCTCTGTCCATGGGATTCTCTAGGCAAGAATACTGGAGTGGGTTGCCATGCCCTCCTCCAGGGGATCTTCCCAACCCAGGGATCAAACCTGCATCTCTTACGTCTCCTGCATTGGCAGGTGGGTTCTTTACCACTAGCACCACCTGGGAAGCCCTTTTCTACTCCCACCCCTGCCTAAAGGATAGATTTTGCCTAAATCTCAAATCCAGGTCTCTTTGGATTTCATAATTTGTATAGATTGTTTAAATTTAAAAAAAAAAGCTACAAACTCTTCCCTTCGCATCAAGAAGTGCAGTCTATTTCTCAACCCCTTGAATTTGGGATTGGCCATGTGATTTGATTTAGCCAGTGGCCTAATAACAGATGTGACAGAAGTAGAAACTGACAGATTCATGTGCATGAGAAAGTTCGTCCTCTCTTGCTGCTTTGGGGAACCTTGCATCACCACCAGGTAAATTAGCCTGGCTGGCTTGCTGCATGATGAGAAAAAGGGCCCAGTTACCCCCATCACCCTAACTGGCAGCCTATCAGCTCTCAGCTGATTGCAAACATGAGTGATCCCAGCCAAAACCAAAAGAAGAACTGCCTAGCTGAGCCCAGCCCAAATTGCTGATTGTAACTCAAGGCATGAGAAGCTGGTCCACTGTTTAAATGTTCATTTTTCTTCAAGGAAAAAGCTGACTTTTTTTTTTCTTGTCTGAATATTTAACCCCCAAACTCCAGACTCTGTCTAACCTTAGACTGCGAGTCCCTACTTTCTTTGACAGACTTTTGTCAAAGCTTTCCACCCCACACTTTTGTGATGGGATACTTGTTTAGGTCAGATCACTGCTTGGTCGCTCTGTCCCTCTGCTTCAGCAGTGCTCCATCCTCTGTCTGTGGATCCATGGACAACTGCTGGAGAAAGTTTCTTCCTGAGCATCTCTTTGGTCTTCTCTGGAACCACCTGACTGGGGCTAGGCCCTTTTCTCAGAGTACCATTGCACTGATGTCCATTTAATTCATGGCATTTCCAAACCAGTTCTGTGTGTGCAATGAAATAAATAAGTGGCTGGGTGAGGGTCAAAAGGATGAGTTGATATCATTGCTGGGGGTAGAACTGGCCTGCCAAAGGACTTCATAATGGCCTTGGCCTGTATGAGTTGGACCAGGAGGACAATTCAGCCCACTGCTGGCACTTCCAAGGGCTGGAAGACACAAGCCATAACCCTGGTGCTGAGTTTTTAGACTCACTAGTGTCCTTGTCGTCCGAAAGCCTAGGTCTCATCTGTCTGTTTGGGCCCCATTTCCACTGGAAAAGATGATTAAAACACCAATTCTTAGTCACCAGCTTTGGATTTTAAATTGCTCAGGCAATTTTGGAGAATCTTGGGTAGCTGAAGTAGTTATTATTTCTTTATACTGAGCACTGTGTCAGGCTATTCACCACCAAAGAGCCCCATAGCACCAGCTGCAGAGACCAAAAATACTGCTTTCGTTAGCCGGGGGCATTTGTGATTTTGGTGAAGGGAACCATGGGCAAGAATTAAAATCGGAAACCTGAAGGCAACAAAACAACCAGCAGACAATAAAAAATAGATGATAACAGGTTACTGAAATAACCTGGGTATATGGGACCAGGTTGTCCTCGGAAGGGCTGCGTACATCACTCAGACCTCCAGGTTTCTGGTCAAGAGAGCAAACAGTCATTTCTGGGTATGTGGACAGGAGATAAGTCTGACCTGACAAGTAAAGGCAAAGCTGGCCATCCTCAGCACCCTGGCTTTTCTCAGCACATCCTTCTGTTCCTTTCCCCCTGACTAGTCCTGTGTAGAAAGTGCTTACACATGTTAGCTTCCTTCCTTTGTTTTATTGGGGGTAAAAGATTAGGGTTGTGTAAGACAAGATCTCTGTCCATGCATGCGTGTGTGCTCACTCACTCAGTCGGGTCCCACTCTTTGCAACTCTATGGACTGTAGCCCGCCAGGCACCTCTGCCCTTGGGATTTCCCAGGAAAGAATACTGAAGTGGGTCACCATTTCCTCCTCCAGGGGATCTTCCTGACCCAGGGACTGAGCCTCATCTCCTGCGTCTCCTGCTTTGGCAGTTGGATTCTTTACCACAGCCACGTGGAAAGCCCACTCTGTCCATGGGGACCCTGCAACTGAACAGAGGAAACAAGAAATCCCCAAGAAAGAATTGGGAGATTTTATATGTATAATATGAAATATCGCTATGGATAAATTACCACAAACCCAGAGAATTAAAGTTTTTTTATTTAAATGGGTATATTTTGATATCTAAGTGTTGTGTGTATTTGTCCATTCATCCTATTTAAAGACATGCTTAGTGATCTGAAAAGCCAGTATTGAAAAATCTGAGCTGAAAGAGGTGAGTTAGAACGGGGAGGGGTGAGAGGCAGAGGGCTGAGTAGGATGATGCCGGAGAGTGTTTGCCTGTGAGTCACAGCTGAGTCAGGGACGTGTTGGGTGAGGGGGCAAGGAGGCAGGTGCCAGGCAGATGAGCTTCTCCAGTTTCTCATGCAGAAACTCATGAGGAAGCCGGAGCATTTGCCATGGACCTGGCGCTCATGGGGCGCTCTCCATCTGCTCCTGCAGGGGTTCAGTTCTGCGGCCATGTAGTGTTGCTGCCCACCTTCACTCACACACGGAATATCTTGCAGAGATGATGGTTCTCCCATCTCCCTTTCCACACCAGGCAGACTGTGCAAACTGGGCATGGGAAATGGCTGTCACTCTAGCCTAAGAAACATCTAGACCTAGCCACACCTGTAAATATTTCTAGTCTGAAAGACGTCCTACAGTAATCCAGTCAGACCTTAGGCAGCCTCTGAGAGAGGCTGAGGCCACGGATTGTGTTGTAACCCAGCCCCTCTCTTCTTTAAAGATGGAGAAATAAACCACTGCTGCCATTAGTGAAGTCAAAACCCTAACTGAGTCTTTTCTTTTGGATTAGCATTTTCCCAAATTGTCTAACCATATAAGTTACCTGGTTGCTGCTAAAAATGTAGTGTTGGGCCCTGCCCAGAAGATTGATAGGATGGGGCTGGAGCTAGGATTTGTACTTTTAACACATATTTCAGGAGAGTCCTGTGATCACATGTATTTGGAAAATCTTACACTAGATCATACCTCATCATGTGCCCCAAACACTTAGTCCTGAGGGTTCCTTGGGCTTCGGATATTTTTCTTCAGATGTCCTGGTACAGTCGCTCACACTCCCTTGGGCCTAACAGTGGAGAAGCCCCCAGCAGTCTCACTAGAATGGCGGTGACTGGCTTACCAGGGTCCAGGGGTAGGAGCACTGTGCAAGGCAGAGAGAAAGGATGGCTAGGAACCCACCCTGGGAGGCTGTTCTCAATGCTTCCAGTCCTGGAATAGAGATCCTGTCGTGACAGTCTCAGATCTGACAGGAATTGCAGGTAACTTCCTCATTCCCCTGATGTCATTCTGAGCAAAACTTAGATCATGAATAGAAAGAAACAAGACCTTGGGGGAATGGCAAAAAGAAATCATTTTTTGAAAGATTCAAATCGCAGCCTGACTGGTCAACACTTTCTCCTTAAGACCCAAATTGAATGAGCAAAAATAATGAAATCTATGTTACATATCCTTCCAACATCAGATTTAAATGTTGCCACAATCTTACAGGATTTTGAAATTGATTTATAGAATGTAGAGATCCAAATTCACCAAAATGGGGGCCAGGTACTTTTAAAAAGTGCCTAGTTTTTTCCTGTCAGGATCCTTCCTCCTTTTCACCTGGAAAACTGTTCAATGAAGCTTCGAGTAAGGGACTCTTAATGTGAGGATGGAGCAAGGATAGTGTGAGCTGCTTTAAGCAGCAGCCTGAGTGTTAGCACTGCCGGAGGGTGATAAGAATAAAGTTTGTATTTTTTCTATGGTGTATTACTGTTTACAAAACACTTTCACATGCATTATCTCATTGATTCCTCACAGTAATCTCTATGGTAAAGGCAGGGTGGATATGCTGGTCCCATCAAACATACTGTAAAAACTGAAACTGACAAAGGTCAAGTGATGTGCCTATTGTCAAATGACTTTTTAAATCGTAGAGTCAGGCCTTCTGACTGTCTCTCAAGGGTTCTTTCCTCCCTACAATACTTGTGGGACCGGAATCAGCCCAACATCTGGGAGGAGAGTCCTGGAGGTGATGCTCACTCATGACATCACTGGAATGAACCTGTGGAGACAAGCGCTGTGGGTTCTTCGTCTTGCCAAGCATCGGCCCTCAAATGCTGCTGTGAGAGGAAGTCAGTTCTACTCAAGGAGACTTTCATTAGCCATGCTGGAGTTGAGAAAAGGTTTTGATAAAAATGTGCTTTACATTTTAGAATCCTTCCTGAGAAGGAATTTCTGAGCCAAATAACAAATTCCTGTAGACTCAGAATTCTAAGGCTTGGGGTGAGGCTCGATACAGGTCCATATAGTCTGGCCCATTTCTTTTGGGAAGGCTAAAAGAGCTACAAATAGCTTGTCTCTTACCTTGGCTTCCAAAAAAGTCACTCTATATTAACAAGTGTATTAAGCACTATCCAATGAAACTTTTCTTTGTGGGAATAAAGGACAAGGCAATAGAAGTGGCAACAGGACAAGAAAGGTCAGAAAGCCACTTCAGGAGAGTTGCCTGCCCAGTTGTTTCTGAGCCTTGTCTGTGGCATCAAAACTGAAATGTCTGTATCACTGTTACCCATGACTTTTTTTCCGTATCAGACATATAAAGTGAATTTCGTTGTAATGTTTAAATAAAGCGTTTTCACCTACATTGGTTATTAAGAACTCATGATTTATCATAACTATGTTTAATCATGATCTGTCATCAAATGATCTGAATAGAAAAAAAAAATCATACAATACATGACCTCCTCAGATTTTCTTAAGTACTGTAATGGAGAACGAACACTGCGGGACTAGAGGCAAGTACTGACAAAGGGCAGTGTATGTTTTTATAGATTTTAATAAGCTTTCTGTGGCCACTCTCACCAGTCTGCACAGACTAACACTCAGGAGGTGAGTAGTAGGACAGATGAAGGGACAATGGGATGGTTCTTAGTTCATTTGCAAAAAGGGTCCAAGCATTTGCCTGCTAGAAATGGCATTTGGGGAAGGGAAGAAGGAAACCGTCTTTGGAAGATGAAATTCTGAGGAGGTTTGGAAAATTCCACAGCATCATAATTTAGAGAAGGCAGCTTAAAACCTTTGTTAGCAAAGTGAAAGTTGAGTGTTAGTCACTCAGTCATGTCCAACTCTTTGTGACCCCATGGACTGTAGCCCGCCAGACTTCTCTGTCCATGGAATTCTCCAGGCAAGAATACTGGAGTGGGTTGCCATTCCCTTTCTCCAGGAGATCTTTCCAAACCAGTGATTGAACCAGGGTCTCCTACATTGTAGGCAGATTTTTTTTTTTTTTTTTAACCAGCTGAGCCACCAGGGAAGCCCTTTGTTGGCAAAATAAGTGATAATTACCCCCAGAGAACTTAGTCCTCTCTTCTTGGCCAGGCCCTCTCAAAGGAGTTCTAGACTTTAGGGCCCCGGTTGAATGAAAATTCTGTCCTTGCTTGAAGCATCTGGACTCATTTCTCTTCTTTTAGTAGTTAACTAAAAATGTTTACATGTAGATTTAACTTAAAGATAGACACTAAAACAGTTTAATTTTGATTACCTCCTTTGAACTTCCTGCTATTTTATCCATTTTTAAATTTCTATCTTTCCTTTCCGCTTTAAAATATGGTATTGACGTATTAAGTGTTTGTTTAGAATCACCTACATCTTTTCTTTCTACATTTCAGATCTGCTTTTGAAATCTTCTCCCTTCTTTCTTTTCTTTTTGTATTTATTTGTTTCTAATTTTTATTGGAGTATAGTTGATTTACAATATTGTGTTTGTTGCAGCAAATTGCATCAGTTATACATATACATATACCTACTCTTTTTTTCAAGATCCTTACCCAGAGAGACTAAGTATTGAGTACAGAGTTCCCTGTGCTATACAGTAGTTGTTACTTATTAGTTACCTATTTTATATATAGTAGTATGTATATGTCAGTCCCATCTCCCAGTTTATCCCTCTGCCCCTATATTCCCTGGTAACCATTAATTTGTTTTATATATCTGTGGCTCTACTTCTGTTTTGTAAATAAGTTCCTTTTCAAGATCCCACATATAAGCAATATCATATACCACTTGTCTCTCTCTGTCTTCATTCATTCATTATGACAATTTCTAGGTCCATCCATGTTGCTGCTAATGGCATTATTTCCTTCTTTTCTCTGACTGAGTAGTATTCTATGGTATATAGGTACTACATCTTCATCCATTCCTCTGTTGATGGACATTTTAATTGCTTCCATGACTTGGCTATTGGGAATGGTGCTGCAGTGAATATTGGGGTGCGTGCATCTTGTTGAATTATGGTATATACCTAGAAGTATGGTATATACCGGGTGTACACCTAGAAGTGGCATTTCTGGGTCATATGGTAGTTCCATTTTTACTTTTTTAAGGAACCTCCATACTGTTCTCCATAGTGGCTGTGACAATTTACATTCCCAATGATAGTGTAAGAGTCTTCTTCCTTCTTTCTGAAGAAAGTTTTCTTTAGTAATGGTCTATTGGTAGGATATTCTGTCAGTATGTATTTGTTTAAAACAAAATCTTTACTTCATTCTTGTTCTTGAAAGATAATTTCACTAAGTATACAATTTTAAATCAATAGTTATTTTCTCTCAGTGAACTGAAGATATTATTCTACTGCCTTCTGGCTTTTGTTGTTGATTTGAGAAGGCAGTTACCAATCTAATTGTCTTTCTTTCATAAATAATCAGCCTCTGGCTATTTTTAAGATTTTCTTGTTTCTAGTGTTTTTTGGCCTACTCAACGTGTGACTGGTTGTGGATTTCCTTTTACTTATTCACATTAGAATGTGTTGTGCTTCCTGAAGCTGTGGGTTTTTCATTAATTATGAAAAACTCTCAGGCATTAATATGTCAACTATTTCTTCTCCCCTTTAAACTCTCTTTTGAGAATTCTGATTGAGTGTTTATTAGACCTTTTCATTCTATTCATATTGTTTAAATCTATCTTTTGCATTTTTCATCTCTTTATCTTTCTGTGCTCTCTTCTGGGTAATTCCATCAAGTTTATCTTCCATTTCACTTTTTTCTCTTTAGTTTCCTCTAATCTTCCTTTGAGTTTTAATTTTAATTAATAAATTTTTGTAAGGTGTTCATTTATAAAAATTCAACTTAGTTCTTTTTCAAATCAGTATGATCGTTGGCAATAGTGTTTTGCTGTTACTGCTATGCAATTTCCTCTTATTTCTTTGAATATATTAAATGTACTAATTTTATACTTTATCTCCAGTAATTCCAATATCTGCAGTCTTTATGGGTCTGCTCATTCTCACTTGTGGTTTCTTATCTCCTTACATGTTTTGTAGTTTTTGATTGTGAATTCATGTTTGGTAAAATGTCACATTATATTGATGCCAGTCAAGAAAAATATTTCTTGCTCCTTCTCTTTACCTGTCCTGTTCTCTCCATAGTAACTCCACATCTGTATACATATACACAGCAGCCCTGGAGGATCCAGAAAGAATAAGTGATTGAGGGAAGAAGGAATGGAAGTGCTAAGTGGGAAAATCTAGAAAGTATATGCATTTCTCTCTAATGCAAACTTCTAAAGTAAAATGATCTTATAGTAGGGGAGAGCAAGAAGTCTTAACTTTACAAATTGTCTGGTTTGATCTTTATAAAAGAATCATCGTTTGAATTACAGAACTAAAACTATTTGGGTGAGTTAAGGTGAATAGAATGCCATGTATTATTCAAGAGTGACCAAAGAAAGTACGGATCTAGATTTCATTCATGAAGCAAGGAAGGGCTTGACCCATAGGGTTAGAATTAGGCAGTTGTGGGGGGAAAAAATCAACTATTTAATGTTTTAACCCTACTGATTTCCATTTGCTTAATGTAAGAGTCATATTTTAAAAAATAGTTTTATGAATTTACTTATTTCTGGTTGTGCTGGATCTTCGTTGCTTTGTGGACTTTTCTCTAGTTGTGGTGAGCAGGAGCTAGTCTGCACTCGCGGTGCGCGGGCTTCCCTTGCTGAACGCGGGCCCTGGGGCGCACAGGCTTCAGCAGTCGTGGCACATGGTCTCAGCAGCCTTGGCTGCCCGGCTCTTAGAGCACAGGCTCGGTAGTTGTGGCGACATGGGCCTGGTTGCTCTGTAGCAGGTGGGATCTTCCCGGATCGGGGATTAAATCCCTGTCTCCTGCCTTGGCAGGTGGATTCTTTACCAGTGAGCCACCAGCAAAGCCCCCAAAGTCATATTTTTAAATACATTCAATTCAAGACACAAAGAAGTAGGCTGATTTCAGGCTCTGAAAAAATCTTGGCAGAGGCATCCTAATAATACTCATCACACCATTTAGGTGAGTTGTATTTTCTGCAGAATTGGTCTTAAGCATTTCCTGAGTGTTTATCAGGCGGCCTGAAATGACTCACCAAACATGGCAGGCGGTGTAGAGGCCGCTAGCAAGTTGCTCAGAGAAGGGGGGCGAGTTAGCCTGACACGCCATCTAGTGGCACGCATCTAAAGGCGCGTCTCAGGTGCTAACTTGCCAGGACTCGTGGTAGAAGTGATGCTTTTGAACTGTGGTGTTGGAGAAGACTCTTGAGAGTCCCTTGGACTGCAAGGAGATCCAACCAGTCCATCCTAAAGGAAATAAGTCCTGAGTGTTCATTGGAAGGACTGATGCTGAAGCTGAAACTCCAATACTTTGGCCACCTGACGCGAAGAACCAACTCGTTGGAAAAGACCCTGATTCTGGGAAAGATAGAAGGCGGGAGAAGAAGGGGACGACAGAGGACGAGATGGTTGGATGGCATCACTGACTCGATGGACATGAATTTGAGCAAGCTCCAGGAGTTAGTGATGGACAGGGAAGCCTGGCGTGCTGCAGTCCATGGGGTTGCAAAGAGTCAGACACGACTGAGTGGCTGAAGTAACTGTGCCTCCCGTTGTCTGAGAGATGTATTCTTAAAACACCGTGTATGAATTCACTTTTGACAAATCAAACTAAGTGCATTAGGAGTTCTTTGTGTAGAAGTGATGAGTCCTTGCATATGTTCTGCAAGTTTAGATCTTGCCATGTTGTATTTTCAGGGTGGACTTCTGTGGCTACAGAGTTATAGTGAAGTCAGTTTACCATTAGCAAGCAAAAATTTTATCCTTGAACTGTGCAACCAAAGGATCTGAATAGTCTATTCCCTGGCTTTTGGCTGAAAAAATTTTGAATCAATATTTCTCTCTCTTTCTTCTTTGCTTGTTCACTTGCTCTTGCTCTCACTATTTTGTTGTCTTTAAAAAACAAGTGGAAAAAATTCCATAGTCTCTTACATGAAAACACTTTTTATAAAAAGCAATCCTTGCTCTCAAGACATGTTTTCTTGTATTTTATTTACATATTTTGTGAAGCAGCCTAGCACCAATGTTTTCTTGGCTTGTTTTGGTTTTTCATGAGATGTTCAGTCTCCAGTAAAGCAAAACCATACAGAGAGAAATGCCAACTTCTATTTAGCACCGTTCTTATAAAAGCCCTTTGTTCAACTGAATGAATCCATTTATAATGGACATTACTTCCACTCCCTCCCCCCCTCCCCCATAACCTCTGTGGTCAGGCAACTGGCTTTTCTTATTCCATCATGCCAGGGAGACAGCCACTAAAGTTCTAGTTGAAGTTACTTTCCTTTTGCACAAGTATTAGTAAAAAATCTTCTGGTGGAAAATAACAGAAAGCTATCTCAGACTAGCTTAAGGAAAAAAAGGAAGAGAGAGAGGCTGTTTATCAGAAAGATCCTGGGATAGAGCAAGGGATGGAAGAAGAGCTGTAGGAACTGTGGGTAAATCTGCATTGTGTGTATTCAGATTCTCTCTCCATCTATCACTCACATCTATTTGACTTTTTATGTCTATATTCTTCCCATTGAGGACAGACCTTCTCTACAAGGCAGGAATATATCCAAAAGCAATTCAAGAGTTACAATTTTTCAGCTCATGTGGCCCCAGATAGATGAAGGGCCTTCCTTATGGGAATGATCCTGGGGAAAGGCTTGAGTGAACAATTGTGAGTCATGTGCCCTTCTTTGAGCTCATCCTGTGCCCGGAGAGACGGCAAGTCCATTCCGGAGAGACAGCAAGTCCATTTCGGAGAGACAGCAAGTCCATTTTTGATTAGAAAGTTGAGATTTGGTGATGGACTGGATCATGGGATAAGAATATTTCTTCAAAGGAAAGAAGAAGGTGTTACTAACAGAAGTGGGAAAAGGGATGTGGGGCAGACAGGACACCAGAAGGACAGGCATCCACTACTGCATCCTGAAAGTTTCATCCTGAAAGTTTCATGGAGCCTTGAAAAACCCTCGGGTGTAACATCCTATGCAGGGCACTAGGGAGGCTGTTTTCTTTGCAATTCAGTGAAAATCCCGCCGGAGCCTTCCGCATACTGGTGTATCTCCTTGGTTACCCTCTACTCATTCTAAATTCAGAAATCTGTCTCTGGGTCACTGCCTTAGTGAAGACTTTTCCTCTCTGTCCTGAGTTAGTCTAATATTCCCTCTTTATCCTCTCCTGCTTCCAGTGTTGTCCCCTAATAATTCACCTTCTTTGTTGTCAGAAATTCTAGCTAGTTTCAAGAGAAATACTTGATGTTGGGCAAAAATGCCTTCTCCTTTCCTTTCCAAGCTCCGCAGAGCTGGGGAATTCTAGTCTCTCTGTGCACTTTCATTCTTTTCTGTACCAGCAGGAAAGGAGAACTAACTGGATTACTGAGAATCCCTGAAGCTCACCACGCCACAATTTATGCATAAAGGTGAGTGTTCACGGACCACACACACTTTTCTGGCCTCACTTCCTCTTCCATTTCCTCTTCTCAAGATGCCCAGCGCCTCTGAGCTTCCCTCCCTCGTGGGGGGCGGCACATGCGGGCAGAACCAGCGCCAGGCGTGTCCACCTCAGACCACAGCTGTGTTCGCTCACATGTTCTCTCACATTTGTCCCTCAGAGCCCTCATTTGACGTCTACCCATCCTGTGTGCATGCATGTGGCCTCAGCCACAGGTGAACAGGGTCGTGCCTCTCCAGACCTCTAAGAGTGCTAAGACATTTGTTGATATTTGTACAGCTATAGAAAATTTACTGAAGTGTGTTATCTATACCAACAACTTTTACATTATATTATGTAACTTTAAATATATCTTTTCAAAAAATTTATTGCTTCCAGTATCTCACATCCATCTGACCATAGATTTGCTCTTCCTTTCCATTTCAGCATTTCATTTCAGAAACTGAAACAGAATACTTACTGAACCAAGTGTTAACAGATTTAAAGCAGCAGGTTCTTGAGGGGAAAATCCATTTATTGAGAGATGTTGCCTCAAGAAAAGTGAATGCCATGTCCAAGATCTCCCCATGAGGAGAGCTTGGAGAGCACCCGTAGAGATTCTTCAGATTTAAATAAGTCCATTGAACAAAGGTAGATTTTCACAGTGATCCAAACTCGCGTTACTCAGAGCAGGCCACGGGCATTTTCAAAAAGAAACCTCTTCTCCGGGTGCTTGAGGGCTCTTGTGTCTACTTTTGGTGCTTCAGAAGGAAAAATCTTCAAGAGCTGGCAAACAACTCTTCATCACAGCAAATGTATCTCTCATTCCAAGATACATCAACACTTGTTTTTCTCTCAAGAAAATTTGAAACAAACAAACAAAAAAAAAGTTTTAAATTCTTGACTTAAGGAGACCTGGGTTTGTTATATATATATCACTCTGGGGGGTACCAGAGCCCCTGGATCCAGGCCAAAAAAAAAAAAAAATCAGCCACACATAGTTCATCTAAGAGGGAGAGTCCAAACACTCTCACACTAGCCACATTACACCTTGATAATGACCCTCAGTTATGAAAGTCCAGATATGCAAATATTTCCTAATCCAAAAACTAAAACAAATAGTTCAGTTAAAATCAAGATACCCGGCAAGATCAAAGTCTGACTTTGTCACTCCCTGCTTAAAGCTTTTCTGGCTCTCCACAGTCTTCTCGGCACAGGGGCAGGTGCCTTAGAAACTACAAGGCTCTGTGACCCAACGTCTTCCTGCCATTGCTGCTTCACTGCCACTTTCTACTTAGACTTCTCTTTTTTCTTTGCTGTGCTCTCATATGCAGAATCATTTGTAGGACTCAAATACACTGCATTGCTTTGCATCTTTGTGCCTTTATTGTAGAATGCCTTCTTCCTCCTCCTTGGGCACCTCCTTACACACATTTTAAGATTCATTTTGGTTGTCACATCCTCTAGGAATCCCTGCTCTCACCAGGCTGAGCTAAGAGCCCCAGATCCAAGCTTCTCTCTCAGTGAAGCTGTCACTGCAATCAACATGAATTCAAAATGATTCCTTTTTGTGCCTGTCCACCCACTGAAATGCAAGTTTTTTGAAAGTATGCTTTTCTTGTCTCCTTCTAATCATCCTGGTATGTGGTACACAATAAATTTCCCAATGTTAGTTGAACTAAACCAAGCAAAGTGAGCTCATGTTATGATGTTCTGAAAGCTCTGAATATAGAAGGGCTGGAAAGCAGTTACTCTCATGCTGGTTGAATATGTGCCTACTTTTCCATACCCAGGTCACAGCTTGGCCAGGACAGATGATCTCGGTCACCTTGAGGCTTTCCTCATAGCCATATGCTAAAACAGAGGCTTGAAAACTTCTGAAAGGGACTTGCCAAGAAACTAGTCTCTTTCTTGGTGACATGTAAACCTAGAGATGTTTGGAAGGCAGGAGATGGGGATTGTGTTCACCTATAAGCCATGGGTGACAGGCCAAATATTTTGGAGTTGGAAACACCTGATGCTATATACTGGCTGCCAACCTCAGCTTTTCACTCCAGTTGAGGATTTACATCCATGGAGGATTTTTCATGCTGCTGTGACTGAGACATGAAAGAAGCAGCCAGCCTTTAGGCCCCAAGATGTTTGTGTGTGTCTCCATCAGCACCTAGCCCAGTCGTTACTATCCCCATGCTCATGAGAACCATGAAAGATTATAAGCAGTGTATCCAAGACAGAGACAGCAGGGTTGGACAACTCGAGAGGCCTGGAAGACATCCTGTCCAGGTTGTGGGGAAGATGAAGCCTGAGCTGCTAGAGAAATCTGCTCAGTCACTGACAGTCTCTAGGTCTGCCCCCTTCCTCTCCACCATATCTGAGCCTCAGTTTCTTTTAGTTTAAAAGGCAACAAATCAGTGTGTTATGTTGAATATATCAGCGTTATGAGCACCCCTTAACCTCTTTCTCTTTCAATCTACACCAAAGTCTGAACAGTCAGCTCAGCATCTGCAACTTGTGACATAAAACAAGGTGATGAGTGAGGCATCCCTTGGTGGCTCAGATGATAGAGAATCTGCCGCAATGCAGGAGACTCAGGTTTGATTCCCAGGTCAGGAAGATCTGCTGGAGAAAGAAATGACAACTCCCTCCAGTATTCTTGCCTGGAGAATTCTATGGACAGAGGAGCCTGGAAGGCTACAGTCCATGGGATTGCAAAGAGTCAGACGCAGCTGAGTGCTGATGCCCACAATGAGTGAGGGCAGAACCCAGAGAACCCTGGCCTGGCATGGTGGATTCACATGGAATGAGCAGAGTGTGGGAGAAAAGACAGTAAAAGTAACAGTCACGATGAGCTGGGAGATTTTGGAGAGGGGAGAAAGGGTTATAGGTTATTAAAACATATTGAATACAGTTCCCAGTGCTATACAGTAGACCCTTGCTGTTCATCTATTTTACATAGCGTAGTATATACCTGTTAATCCCAGACTCCTAATTTAGCCCTTCACCTCCCTTCCTCGTTGGTGATTATAGTATTATTTTCTATGTCACTGACTTTATTTGGATAACACAAATGTGCTATCTGAGCCTGATGAGTCCAGGCAACCCTGGGAGAGGGTCAGAGAAGAAGATACAAAAGAAAACTCTTGCTGGTCCTCCGTTTTTGTCTTAGAAACCCAGTTTTTTGGACTGGAGAATGATCATAAAAGATTCTAAAACTGTCTCTCTTTTGTGAGTCAAACCTCTGATATTTTCAGAAACCAGGCCTTGAATACAAAAAACAAACTGCCTGGGCCATAAGGGGCAAAAGCAGCCTTTGTTCAGGATGAGGGACATAAGGGAAGAGAACCAGCAAGGAAAATGGGATATCTTCAGTGGCACCTGCTATCCAGGGAGACTGATTCTGGGTTGGCAGCTCTTTTGCTTGTGTTTCTTTGAATAAGAAGCTTTGAATAAGCAGCTTTGTTTAAAAGCTGCTCACCATTAGCTACGGATGAAGAAGAAGCTGTTTGAAGAAGTTCTTGGTTAACTTTTGTGATACTCCTGGAGCACCCAATGACTGCAAGACTGATGTGGGTCAGGAGAAAGGGAGCAGGGTTTATGCCCAGTCACAGGTGTGGCTGCCAAGAACCCAACACACTCAGAGGACATGAAACACCCGGGCGCTTGCCAATTAGCTTGCATCGGATGCATGGAGTCTGAACGCCCACTAGTCCTAGATGGTACACCCCCCCCCCCCGCCCCACCACAAGCCATCGACTCCAACTGCTAAGGATGGAAGGTGGCCAAATAGATCAGACAAAGCCAAGAAGCTTCGTTTCTGATTTTCAATCTATTTTAGATGTCCTCCATCTATTTTTTTTTCCTTTTCTTTTTTCCTTTTTTTTTTGGTCACATCACACAGCTTGCAGGATCTTAGCTCCCCAACCAGGGCTGAGTCTGGGTCACCTCAGCAAAAGCACTGAGTCCTAACCAGTGCACTTCCAGGGAATTCTCTCCACCTATCACTTTATACAATTTCTTTTTTTTTTTAAATACAATTTCTTTATAAGATTTCTTTGGTGTATTGCCTTCAAAAAATCAGAGTTAATCATTACTACAAAGTATAATAAAGAAGGTAGGAAAGTAGAAAAGAAGCAATCCTTTTTACATTCCCTTAGAGATAAACTGGGAGTTTTAACATAGGAGTAAAAATAACTTAGCACTAACCACATCAACCCTAGAACAAAAGTCCTGCTTTTTCACCTGCTTTTTCTACCTGTGTTGATGGCCCCATCTGAGTCCTAGGAGCTGAGTCCTAGGAGATCATCACAGACTTCTCTCACTCTTCTACCCTAGCACAGGGGTGAAGTCCAGGTCCAGAGTCAGACTTCTGGGGTTCAAATCCCATTCTTGCTATTTTCTAACTCTTTGGATTTAGGCAAATTATGAAGACCAACATCTTCCCTGAGCCAGGTACCAGACTTATGCCTATGCAGTCCATGACTATAGGACTATAGGGGCACTCACGGCACACTACTGACATCTCGTCCATCAAAACCCTCCAAGCTTTGTCATCGATGCTGCTAGCTTTGCTCTCCATAGATCACTTTTCACATGGAGGCTTCAAAAAATCTATTCCAGTCATATGGGCCTCCTTTCATTTTCTTGAACCATCTTATTCTTGACTTTTTTTCATTTTTAATATCTCAACTTGAATGTCCTTTCTTCGGAGAGGTCTTCCCAGTCAGCCTGTCGACCTAATTTCTTTCATGGAATATAGTATTACCTAATTAACTTGAGTATTTATTGGTTACTTCTTCATGGGGTCTCTTCTCCAGTAGGAGAGAATGTAAACCTCCATAGAATATAAGCTCCACGAGGACAATAATCCTATATTTTATTCATCACTGGAGTCCAACACCTTTCTGGGAATTGTGTTCTGGGCAAATATTTGTTTAAAGAATTAACATAAAAACACTGAACCGTAAGTGAAGTGAAGTGAAAGTCGCTCAGTCATGTCCAACTCTTTGCAACCCCATGGACTGTATAGTCCATGGAATTCTCCAGGCCAGAATACTGGAGTGGGTAGCCTTTCCCTTCTCCAGGGGATCTTCCCAACCCAGGGATTGAACCCAGGTCTCCCACATTGCAGGCAGATTCTTTACCAGCTGAGCCACAAGGGAAGCCCAAGAATACTGGAGTGGGTAGCCTATCCCTTCTCTAGGGGGATCTTCCCAACCCAGGAATCAAACCCAGGTCTCCTGCATTGCAGGTGGATTCTTTACCAACTGATCTACCAGGGAAGCCCAGAACCATAAGGATGATGCTATTTAAAACACACACTCAATGATATTCCCTTTAATTGTCCTAGGGATAGAGCACTCAAGTAAAAGAATGAGAAAATATTAGCGCTATTGTTAATGCAGATCTCATTTCATAGATGAGAAACCTGAGGCTTGTCTTTTTTGTAGCTAGCTGTCCAGAGCAGCTCAGCAGTAAAGAATCTACCTGCCAATGCAAGAGATGTGGGTTCAGTCTCTGGATCAGGAAGATCCTCTGGAGAAGGAAATGGCCACCCACTTCAGTATTCTTGCCTGCAGAATTCCATGGACAGAGGAGCCTGGTAGACTACAGTCTATGGGATTGCAAAAGAGTTAGACATGACTTAGTGACTAAATAACAACAACAGTCCAGAGCCACACAGCTTATTAGAGTCAATAGTGAATTGTTTTGTGGATTCCCTCAAAAGTATACCTGTATTCTAAACCAGATCCTGTGAATGTAACTTTATTTGGAAAAATAATCTCTGTAGATGTAATGAAGTTAAGGGTCTCAGGATGACATTATCCTGAATTATCTGAGTAGGCTCTAAATCTAATGACAAGTGTAAGAGACAGAAGAGAAGATGCAGAAAGATAGAAATGAAGTCCATCTGAAGAAGGAGGAAGAAATTGGAGCTGTGCATCCAAAAGCCAAGGAACACCTAGAGTCCATCAGAAACCAAAGGATCAGGGAAAGATTCTTCCTTAGAGCCATCAGAGAGAGCATGACCCTATAGACAGACTGACTTCCAATTTCTGGCCTTCAGAACTAGGAGAGGGTAAACTTCTGTTTTAAGCCTTCAAATTTGTTGTAGTGTATTAGTGCAGCCACAGAAAATTAACACAGGGGAGGGGCCTGGCAAGGAACTACCAGCCGTACTTCTTAACCAGTGTACTTTCCATGGGCGCCTAGTTCCCCAGGTGACTATGAATATTTACAATATAATCAAGTTCCAGATGACAACCCAACCATTAGTCCCCAAGTCTAAAGACACCGATCTCAATCCCTGACAAAACCCCAAAAGCTGAAACCTAAATAGGGATCATCTGAATTCTGAATCCAGGGAGAGTTGCCTTTTAAACAATGAAGGGAGGGAAACTTTGGGCTCTAAAAGAGTCCTGCCATTCAGTCCTTGATGGACAGGCATTGTTTCTCACGGGACCACATTTCTCCCCAGCTTCCATTCAAAGAAATTGAAGCATCAACATTTTGCTCAGGTCCACCACCAATATGCAGCCCATCTCTGCACAACTATGCTGAACAAAGGCCTCTCTTTCAAGAGTCTTCTCTATATTTGAAGTGGGAGAATGTGCTCAAGCCAAAGGTGCTCAGTTCTTTTCACCAGCTCATTAAACATGCCAACCATCGCATCAAGTCTTTACCAGGCAGTCAGTGTTTACAGAGGGATTGAAATCTAATTCCCCTTGTGTAATAATAGCATTTCACAAAATTCCATGTGGAACTCTCTGAGTAGAGCTTCTCAAACTGTTGCTATTGTTCAATCGCTAACTCGTGTCCCACTCTTTGCAACCCCATGGACTGCAACATGCCAGGCTTCCCTGTCCTTCACCGTCTCTTGGAGTTTGCTCAAACTCATGTCCATTGAGTTAGTGATGAGTTGGTTATCTAAGCATCTCATCCTCTGCTGCCCCCTTCTTCTTTTGCCTTCAGTCTTTCCCAGCATCAGAGTCTTTTCCAGTGAGTTGGCTCTTTGCATCAGGTGGCCAAAGTATTGGAGTTTCAGCTTCAGCATCAGTTCTTTCAATGAACTTCAGGGTTGATTTCCTTTAAGATTGGCTGGTTTCATCTCCTTCTAGTGCAAGGGACTCTCAAGAGCCTATAGTGTGAGTTTAAATGGCATGGGTTTCTTATTAATTATGCAGATTCTAATTCAGTAGGTCTTGCTGGGACCTGGGGTCCTGCATTCTAATTGGCTACCAGGTCATAATGTTGTCAGATTTTGAATGGTTCAGAGTAGCAAGAAATAGAGATAGTCCTTGCATTGTGCTATGACAAGTGTGACAAGTGACCATATTTGGAGCCCCTATAGATTTGTTTGCATTCTACCTTCATAGAGCTTGTCCCAAATAATTCTTCCTCTTTCCCTAGACCACATTCCATATTCACAGAAGTGTCAGAGCAAGGGGAAAGAGAGCTGTGTAGGAAAAGTTTGTGCATGCTGAGTCACTCAGTCATGTCTGACTCTTTGTGACCCCATGGACTGTAACCTGTCAGGCTCCTCTGTTCATGGAGTTTTTCAGGCAAGAATACAGGACTGGGCTGCCATTTCCTAAACCAGAGAATATTCCAGACCCAGGGATTGAATCCATGTCTCTTGCATCTTCTGCACTGGCAGGTGGATTCTTTACCACTGCGCCACCTGGGAAAAGTTTATTGATATAGAACATGTAATATGTAAAACACATATCATAAAATGTGAATATATATTCATAGAAAAATATACATGTACATGAAATATAACAAATGAAAGAATATAAAAAATGTTTTAAAAATATAAAAGTTTAAAATCCAAATATTTAAAGTCCAGAAACGGAGAAATATTTTATTTTCTGAAACCCAGTTTCTTCTTATGGACAATTTTTTTTAGCATTTGTCTTTATTTGTCTGTACCAGGTCTGTTCTGTGGCACACAGGATCTTCAGTCTTCGTTGCAGTGTGCAAGATCTTCCAGTTGTAGCGTGAGAACTTTCAGTTGTGACATGTGGTCTCGTTCCCTGACCAGGGCTCAAACCTGGGCCCCCTGGATTGGGAGTGTGGAGTCTTAGCCGTGGACCACCAGGGAAGTCCCTATGGACAAACGTTTGAGAAGACAGTAAAGAGACTTATGACTCATCTTGACTGTATCACCCTTGTCAACTCTAAGATTGTTACCTCCTCAATTACAATTTACACATAGTCACATGATCAGAAACATTTGGTTTGCAATTAAGTGTTCAAATTCCTTCAGACTGTAAATAATCATGTCTTTCCATCTTCATATCCTTAACACTAAGCACATACTAGGTGCTCAAATATTTGTTGGGAAGAAAAATGAATGTCTTTGGCATTTAGAAACAGGAACTTTCATCATGTTATATTATGCAAAAGTGATAAGACGAACTCTACCTGCAAAGAATCACACTTGTGCCTCCCCAGGCAGAAGAAAAGGTGGAAAGGGCAAAGTCATGTAGGCAGATAACAGATAAAAATCAGCAAGAGCTGAGGATTAATTGCACACACGGTGGGGGAGGGTGTGCTTAGAGCCTTCTGGTTGTCAAGCCTCTCCAGATCATTGGCTCAAATTTGGGCAGGAAGGCAGTTCCAAGGGCCACTTCAGGCCAGAGTGGGAAGAGAAAGGAGTAACTTGGTGGTGGTGGAGGAGTGGGGGGACGTGTAGAAAAGACAAAGACACAGGAAGACTGTAGAGTGAGAGGGAAGTGAATGGAAGGAGCAAGGTGCCTTAGAGGACAATAAAGCAGAAAGATTCTTATTTCAGCCTGTTAGTTGAGCACCATCAAATCTTTGTCCCCAACCCATACTCTCTCCTGAACCCCACTTGTGTTGCTTTCTAGACATATCAACCCTGAGGACAATAGACTCTTCAAAGTTGGCAGGCATAATACCAAATTCAAATCCTCCTAAAGAAAATCAGTCCTGAATATTCATTGGAAGGACTGATGCTGAAGCTCCAATACTTTGGCCACCTGATGTGAAGAACTGACTCATTAAAAAAGACCCTGATGCTGGGAAAGATTGAAGGCAAGAGGAGAAGGGGATGACAGAGGATAAGATGGTTGGATGATATCACCGACTCAATGGACATGAGTTTGAGTAAGCTCCGGGAGTTGGTGATGGATAGGGAAGCCTGGTGTGTTGCAGTCCATGGGGTCAAAAACAGTCACACATGACTGAGCGACTGGACTGAACTGACTGATGTCACATGCACTTCTGACCAGCTGGCTATAAATTGGAAGGTCTCCCATGACCTTTTCAGATTTGATCATTTGCTAGAATGACCTTCAGGAAAGTGCTATGCTTCTGATTACAGTTCATGATAAGAAGATAAAAATCAGGACCAGCACAAAGAAGAACCGCGGGTGAAGGCCCCAAATGTGAAGTTTCTGTGTCTTCAGGATGCATCACCCTCCCAGTACATCAATGTGCATCACTAGCCATAAAACTCATGGAAGTCTCAGTGTCCAGAGTTTTTACTGGTATTAGGGTTTCTTTAGAGAGGCATGGTTGCTGGACTCCTTGGCCATGTGATTGAAATAACTCTAATCTCTCTTCCCCTACCCAAAGTTCAGAGGTCTAGCATATATCACTTGGCTCAAAGCCTCAACCTCCAAACTGCATGATTGGTCCTTCTGGTGTGGCCAGTCCCTATCTTGAAACTTTCTAGGGGCTTACCATGAGTCACCTTATTAGCATAACTCAGTTGTGGTCCAAGGGCCCCACCATGAAGAATAAAGACACTACTCTCACTTGGGAAATTCCAGACTTCAAGATTACCTGCAAGAAACTAGGGACAAAAACCAAATTCTTCATTGTACAAGAGACCTCCATGGCCAGCCCATCACTAAGCCATGCTGATTTCCCCATCCTACATATCTTTGCAATAGAGCTCCATCATTCCATCCCCGCACTTTTAGGTCTTTGCAGGCTCTTATGTGGACTATAGCCATAGTCTACTAACTGGTCACCTTACTCTCTCACCAAGCCATCCTTTGCTCTACTATCAGAATTGTAATTATAAAAACCCACTCAAATATGCAGATGACACCACCCTAATGGCAGAAAGTGAAGAGGAATTAAACAGCCTCTTGATGAAGGTGAAGGAAGAGAGTGAAAAAGCTGGCTTAAAAGTCAACATTCAAAAAAACGAAGATCATGGCATTTGGTCCCATCACTTTGTGGCAAATAGATGGGGAAACAATGGAAACAGTGACAGACTTTATTTTCTTGGGCTCTAAAATCACTGTGGATGGTGACTGCAGCCATGAAATTAAAAGACGCTTGCTCCTTGAAAGAAAAGCTATGACAAACCTACTGTTCAGTGTTCGGTGTTAGTCTTTCAGTTGTATCTGACTCTTTGCGACCCCACGGACTGTAGCCCACCAGGCTCCTCCATGGGACTTTCCAGGCAAAACTGCTGGAGTGGGTTGCCATTTCCTTCTCCAGAGGATTTTCCCAACCTAGATAGCATATTAAAAAGCAGAGACTTTGCCAACGAAGGTCTGTATAGTCAAAGCTCTGGCTTTTCCAGTAGTCATGTATGGATGTGAGAGTAGGACAATAAAGGAGGCTGAGTGCCCAAGAATTTATGCTTTTCGCATTTTGGTGCTGGAGAAGACTCTTGAGAGTCCCTTGGAAGATCAAAGCAGTCCTAAAGGAAATCAACCCTGAATATTCATTGGAAGGACTGATGCTGAAGCTGAAGCTCCAATACTTTGGCCACCTGATGCAAAGAGCTGACTCATTGGAAAAGACCCTGATGCTGGGAAAGATTGAGGGCAGGAGGAGAAGGGGGTGACAGAGGATGAGATGGTTGGATGGCATCATCAACTCAATGGACATGAGTTTGAGCAAACTCCAGGAGACAGTGAAGGACAGGGAAGCCTGGTGTGCTGCAGTCCATGGGGTCACAAAGAGTTGGACATGACTGAGCAACTGAACAACAACAAACCTAGGAGATTAAATCAAGATGGTGGCATAGAAGGACATGTGTTCATCTCTTCTTGTGAGAGTACAGAAATTGCAACTAGCTATTGAACAATCAGCCACAGAAGGATGCTGTAACCCACAAAAAAAGATACCCCACTTCCAAAGACAAAAGAGAAGCCACAACAAGATGGTAGAAGGGGTGCAATCATGATAAAATCAAATCCCATACCTGCTGGGTGGGCAACCCACAAACTGGAGAACAATAATACCAAAGAAGTTCTCCCACTGCTGTGAAGGTTCTGAGCTCTATCTCCAGCTTCCCAGCCTGAGGATCCAGTAAGGGGACTATGAATCCCCAGGGAATCTGACTTTGAAGGTCAGTGGGATTTGATTACAGAACTTCCACAGGACTGGGGAAACAGAGACTCCTCTTGGAGGGCACAAGCAAAATCTTGTGTGTACCAGGACCCAGGGGAAAGAAGAAGTGAGCCTACAGAAGACTGAGCCATACCTACCTGCCAGTGAAGGAGGGTCTCCTTTGCAGGCGCGGGTCAGCAGCGGCTCACTGTGGGGATGGAGGCACTGGCAGCGACAGTCCTGGGGGCCACAGAGAAGGCGCACTTTTGTCAAGTGAGTCCTCTTGAAGATTGCCATTAACCCTTCCATAGAGCCTATAGACTCCAGGGCTAGGTCACCGCAGGCCAAACAGGTAACAGGGAGGGAGTGCAGCCCCATCCCTCAGCAGATAATCAGATTAGTTTTACTGAGCATGACCCAGCCCACCAGAACAAGACCCAGTTTTTTCCACCACCAATTCCTCCCATCAGCTTCATCCACAGAGGACAAACAGAAGAAGTAAGAAGAACTACAATCCCAGGATGAAAACCATAACCACAGTAAGTTAATCAAAATGAAAAGGCAGAGGATTATCTCCCAGATGAAGGAACAAGATAAAACCCCAGAAAAATAACTAAATGAAGGTGGAGATAGGCAACCTTCCAGAAAAAGAATTCAAAATAATGATAGTGAAGATGATCCAGGATCTTGGGAAAAGAATGGAGAAGATGCAAGAAATGTTTACCAAAGACCTAGAAGAACTAAGGAACAAACAAACAGAGATGAACAATACATTAGAAAGAATCAATAGAAGAATAACTTCCAGGGTAAGTGACCTGGAAGACAGAATGGTGGAAAACCACTGTCATAAAACAGAATGTAGAAAAGAGAATGAAAAAGATGAAGACAGCCTAAGAGTCCTCTGGGACAACATTAAACATATCAACATTCACTCTACAGGAGTCCGAGAAGAAGAGAAAAAGGACCCAAGAAAATATTTGAAGAGATAATAGCTGAAAACTTCCCTAACATGGGAAAAGAAATAATCAGCCAAGTCCAGGAAGCACAGAGAGTCCCAGGCAGGATAAACCCAAGGAGGAACACATTGAGACACATAATAATCAGACTGACAAAAGTTAAAGATAAGTCAAAAAGCAACAAGGAAAAAATGACAAATAACATACAAGGGAACTCCCATCAGATTATCAGCTGATTTCTCAACAGAAACTCTACAAACCAGAAGGGAATGGCATGATATATTTAAAGTGATGAAAGGGAAGAAACTGCAACTAAGTTTACTCTACCTGGCAAGACTCAGGTTCAGATTTGATGGAGAAATCAAAAGCTTTCCAGCAAGAAAAAGTTAAGAGAATTCAGCACCACCAAACCATCTTTACAACAAATGTTAAAGGAACTTCTCTAGGCAAGAAACACAAGAGAAGGAAAAGACCTACAAAAAATAAACCCAAACAATTAAGAAAATGGATCATACATATTAATAATTACCTTAAATGTAAATGGATTAAATGCATCAACCAAAAGACATAGACTGGCTAGGTGGATGAAAACATGTGCATGTATACACTTCTACTTACCACATCACTCTACTTAACCCCCTAAATTGTGTGTAATTATTTTATAAAGTGAAAGTCGCTCAGTTGTATCTGACTCTTTGAGACCCCATGGACTATACAGTCCATGGAATTCTCTAGGCCAGAATACTGGAGTGGGTAACCTTTCCCTTCTCCAGGGGATCTTCCCAACCTAGGGATTGAATCTAGGTCTCTGCACTGCAGGCGGATTATAATTGCAAGCCATAATGGAAACATGATTAGCCTAACAGTATACTGTAATTATCTTTTACCTTTTGTCTGGCTATTAACTGTGAAAACTTTTAATTTTGTGATTCAGTTCAGTTCAGTTCAGTTGCTCAGTCATGTCTGACTCTTTGCGACCCCATGAACTGCAGCACACCAGGCTTTCCTGTCCATCACCAACTCCCGGAGCTTACTCAAACTCATGTCCATTGAGTCGGTGATGCCATCCAACCATTTCATCCTCTGTTGTCCCTTTCTCCTCCTGCCTTCAATCTTTCCCAGCATCAGGGTCTTTTCCAATGAGTCAGCTCTTCGCATCAGGTGGCCAAAATATTGGAGCTTCAGCTTCAGCATCAGTCCTTCCAACGAATATTCAGGATTGATTTCCTTTAGGATTGACTGGTTGGATCTCCTTGCAGTCCAAGGGACTCTCAAGAGTCTTCTCCAACACCACAGTTCAAAAGCATCAATTCTTCGGTGCTCAGCTTTCTTTATAGTCCAACTCTCACATTCATACATGACTACAGGAAAAACCATAGTTTTGACTAGACAGACCTTTGTTGGCAAAGTAACATCTCTGCTTTTTAATATGCTGTTTAGGTTGGTCATAGCTTTTCTTCCAAGGAGCAAGCATCTTTTAATTTCATGGCTGCAGTCACCATCTGCAGTGATTTTTGGAGCCCCCAAAAATAAAGTCTGTCACAGTTTCCATTGTTTCCCCTTCTATTTGCCAGGAAGTGATGGCACTGGATGCCATGATCTTAGTTTTCTAAATGTTGAGTTTAATTTTGTGACTATGTAACTAATATTCATTTTAATAGCATTGTGTCATGATTGGTTAACAGAAAATAATTGACTTCTATATCACTAAAACAACCATTTAATGGAAAAACCTGTAATCACTTTTAAAAATCCAGATGCACAGTAGAATTATCTTGGAAATTTTTGAAAAATACAAATGCCCAGGTATTGTTTTATTTTCTCCAAAGCTCCAGATAATTCTAATGAGCAGTCATGTTTAAAAACAACTGGACTGTATGATGACCTTTTACTTTTATCTAGTTTGTTTCACTTTTTCTATTTTATATTCAGTGCTCCCATTTCATTTAGTTTATGTTTTCCAATTTCTCCATTTTTTTTTTTGATGTTCTTTCTCAAGGCTTTATCAAGTGTAGTAGAAAAGCTTTTATATATGTGTGTGTGTGTGTATATATATATATATATATAGTAAGTATAATATATATTTTTTAGAAAACTTATAAATTTTTACCTAGCTAAAAAATTTATGACATTTTGAGTCTACTTGTTTGACCTTAATATAAGTGTAATACTAGATTTGTAATTTATAGTCACTCAAAACTTTGATATAGTTCCATGTATTTTGGCATCTAGCATTACTGCTAAAAGTCTAGAAAATTTATTATTTTAGTGATTTTTAAAAAAAATATTTGAATGAGAAACTTCTAGGGCTTCCCTGATAGCTCAGTTGGTAAAGAATCTGCCTGCAATGCAGGAGACCCCGGTTCGATTCCTGGGTCAGGAAGATCTGCTGGAGAAGGGATAGGCTACCCACTCCAGTATTCTTGGGCTTCCCTTGTGGCTCAGCTGGTAAAGAATTCACCCGCAACGTGGAGACCTGGGTTCGATCCCTGAGTTGGGAAGGTGAAGGGAAAAAGGCCTACCCACCCACTCCAGTATTCTGTCCTGGAGAGTTCCATGGACTCTATAGTCCATGGGACCATGAAAAGTCAGACATGACTGAACGACTTTCACTTTTACTTTCACAGTATTATTAACTAAAGTACAGATTTTGTTCAAATTTCAGAAAATTTTATACTAGTGTCCATTCTCTTTTCATTTTTCTTCTGTTACAAATATCTTCTAATTTTCCTTGTTATGTCTCCTTAGAAACACCCATTATTTAAAAGTGGACATTTAATTTCCAAATACATGGGATTTTTGAAGTATCTTTATACTAATTTCTCATTTTTATATTAATCTCTCATTTAAATGTTTCTTTCTCTGCAATTGCTCTCTGTGGTTTTTTATTCTTTTAACCTTCTTGAGGCTTTCAATAGCTCAATCAAAGATCTCTCTGGCTAAATCAAAGATTTCTGTGGCTAAACCAAAGATCTCACATTGCACTTGAAAATATGTGGGTTATTTTCAAGTATCTTTTGATATTGATTTCTAACATAATTCCACAGTGATAAGAGAACAGACCGTGTATACTTCTTCTTTGTCTCTGGATATGTTCCAGTGTCTCCTGGTTTATAGTCTATGGGAACTTGAATAGAATTTGTATCCTGCTGTTGTGTGAAAATTGTATAAATCTTAATTATGTTGAATTGGTTCATAGTGCTTTTCAGGTCTACTATATCCTTCTACTTTTCTGTCTATTCATTCTATTAATTTTTGAGAGTTTGATATTGAAACTCCAACTAAAAATCTTAATTTATCTACTTAAAATAATACTTGTTATAGGGGAACTACATGTAACTTTGCTTTGTATTTGCTAAGTCTCCTGTAGATGTGTCACCATACTTTCATAATTTAAAAAATTAAAAAAAAATAATTAAAAAATAAACCCCAATCTGATCACATTCATTTCTTGCACAAAATTTCTCAGTGGCTTCCAACTGCCTATAGCAGCATAGTCCGACAAAAATATAATGTGAGCTGAACACATAATTTTAAAGGTTCTAGAGTCCGAGTGGTGAAGAAGGCAATGGCACCCCACTCCAGTTCTCTTGCCTGGAAGATCCCATGGACGGAGGAACCTGGTAGGCTGCAGTCCATGGGGTCGCTAAGAGTTGGACACGGCTGAGCACCTTCACTTTCACTCTTCAGTTTCATGCACTGGAGAAGGAAATGGCAACCCACTGCAGTGTTCTTGCCTGGAGAATCCCAGGGACAGGGGGAGCCTGGTGGGCTGCCGTCTGTGGGGTCACAGAGTCGGACACGGCTGAAGCGACTCGGCGGCAGCAGCGGCAGGGTCCGAGTGGGGTGAGCGAGCTGAGCGGTTGTGTGGCTGCCTCCCGGAGATGGGTAGCGCTTGCAGCAAGGCTGACCAACTGACCGAGAGCAGATTGCAGAATTCAAAGAAGCTTTTTCACTATTTGACAAGGATGGTGATGGAACTATAACAACAAAGGAATTGGGAACTGTAATGAGGTCTCTTGGGCAGAATCCCACAGAAGCAGAGTTACAGGACATGATTAATGAAGTAGATGCTGATGGTAATGGCACAATTGACTTCCCGGAATTTCTGACAATGATGGCAAGAAAAATGAAAGACACAGACAGTGAAGAAGAAATTAGAGAAGCATTCCGTGTGTTTGATAAGGATGGTAATGGCTATATTAGTGCAGCAGAGCTCCGCCATGTGATGACAAACCTTGGAGAGAAGTTAACAGATGAAGAAGTTGATGAAATGATCAGGGAAGCAGATATTGATGGTGATGGTCAAGTAAACTATGAAGAGTTTGTACAAATGATGACAGCAAAGTGAAGACATTGTACAGAATGTGTTAAATTTCTTGTACAAAATTGTTTATTTGCCTTTTCTTTGTTTGTAACTTATCTGTAAAAGGTTTCCCCCTACTGTCAAAAAAAATATGCATGTATAGTAATTAGGACTTCATTCCTCCATGTTTTCTTCCCTTATCTTACTGTCATTGTCCTGAAACCTTATTTTAGAAAATTGATCAAGTAACATGTTGCATGTGGCTTACTCTGGATATATCTAAGCCCTTCTGCACATCTAAACTTAGATGGAGTTGGTCAAATGAGGGAACATCTGGGTTATGCCTTTTTTTTTTTTTGAGTAGTTTTCTTTAGGAATTGTCAGCATGTTGTTGTTGAAGTGTGGAGTTGTAACTCTGCGTGGACTACGGACAGTCAACAATATGTACTTAAAAGTTGCACTGTTGCAAAACGGGTGTTTTATCCAGGTACTCGTACACTATTTTTTTGTACTGCTGGTCCTATACCAGAAACACTTTCTTTTATTGTTAACTTGCTTTTTAAACTTTGTTTTAGCCACTTAAAGAAAATCTGCTTATGGCACAATTTGCCTCAAATCCATTCCAAGTTGTATATTTGTTTTCCAATAAAAAAATTACAATTAAAAAAATAAAGGTTCTAGTTGCCACATTTTTAAAAACTGAAAAGGAACAAGTGAAATTAACTTTAATAGTGTACTGTATTTAACCAACCCATCTAAAATATAATCATTTCAGCGTGTTACCTATGTATCTTTCTATTTTATACTATTTCCATTTTTAATTTACATAAATGAAATAAAACAAAAAATTCTGCCCTTTGGTTGCATTAAACGCATTTCATGTACTCAAGAGCCATATGGTTCATGGCTATCCTACTGGACTACTACAAGGTTAGCTTCCTGCCTATGATATAAAGTCCTTCACATGCTGCCTCCTGCCTGCATTTCATCCTGCTTCCTCCCATCCACCCCTCCTACCGCCAACTCAGATACTTTCTTCTCTGACCACATTGAAGCACTTCCCTCAAACAGTCCAAACTCTTTCCTACTTCACACCTTTACTCACACACACTTAACTGTCTGCCTTAAAACCTGTCTCTCTCCTCTGCCAGGAAATGTCACATGTATTGTTGAATATTAAAGCCCAACTTTGTCTCCTCTCTGAAGAATTCTCAGACCCTCCAGGCTGAGTAAGTCATGCTCACTGGTGAGCCTCGATGGTGCTTTAATACCTCTATTTGAGCAAACCATATTTTCTGCATCACAGATTGCAACACATGATTTGACACATCAATTGACAACTTGGCAGACTATTTGAAAATCAGTTTTGTGATTATAGTACGTATCATGTTATGTTGAAATTGTGTTTGTACATGCCTGGGTGGTTAGCTCTTCAAGGACACAGATTGCGCCTCTTTACCTCTGTGTTCCCAGTTCTAGTCCAGTGCCTGCTGGCTGTTGGCTCCTTCTCCACTTATTAGATTAAGCGAACAGATCTCTAACCTTAGATACAGCAAATACTCCTGGGAGGGGAAATATACAGACCAGCTAGTTATATACACTGCAGTTTTTCCCCTTAACTTTCACTGTATTTTGCTTAATCAAAGCACTCTAAGAACATTTGTTTCTGTTCAAGGTATACATAATTGATGACAATGAAAATTGTTACCAATTATACAAGAGTTTGTATTTTGACAGAGTTAAAAAACTCAAACTATTTAGATGAAATATGAGGACAGTATGAGAGGCATCTTCCAACTAATAGCTGATCAGGGAAGTTTTCTGAAGTCTCTGAAAACACACCTCATATAGGCACTGCTGGATTCAAGATTAAGTCATTTAAAATACATATATACCATGGTATAACTGCTTTTGAAGTTTGAAGGTTTCTTATAAAACCAAACAGTCTGAAAATATACTCCAGTAATCACATTCCTTGCTATTTATCTAAAGTAATTTAAAACTTATGTCACACAAAAATCTGCACACAGATCTTTGTTGCAGTTTTACAGAGAATTGCCAAAACTTGAAGACAACCAGGATGCCCTTCAGTAGGTGAACGGATAAATAAACTGCGGCACATACATACAATGGAATATTATTCAGCACTAACAAGAAATGAGCTATGAATCCACAAGAAGACATGGAGGGATATTAAAAGCATATTATTAATGAAAGAAGACAATCTGAAAAGGCTACATACTCTATGATCCCAAACACATAACATTCTGGAAAAGGCAGAACTATACAGACAGTAAAGAGTTCAGTGGTTGTCAGGGGTTGGGGGTTGGGAGCCATGAATGGGCGGAACACATAGGCTATTTTAGGCAGTGAAATTTTCTGCATAGTACTACAATGATGGATGCATGTCCTTATGCATTTGTCAAAGCCCATAGAATATACACCAAGAGTGAACGTGAATGTAAACTATGGATTTGGAGTTACAGGGATGAGTCAATTTAGGTTCTTGTATTGTAACAAATGTGCCACTCTAAGGCAGGATGTTGATAGTGGAAGAGGTTATGCATGTATGAGGGCAAGGGATATGTGGGAAACCTTTGTACATTCTGCTCAGTTTTTCTATGAACCTAAAACTGCTCTAAAAATTAAAGTCTGGGACTTCCCTAGTGGTCCAGTGGCTGGGACTCTGTGCTTCCAATGCAGGTAGCGTGAGTTCAACCCCTGGCCCAGGAATGAAGATTCCACATGTCTCATGGCAGGGCCAAAATAATAATAACAAAAGTAAAAGAAAGAAAAAAAAAATAAAGTGTGTTAAACAAACACTGTAAAATGAAGAAAATTCTGTACATGAGCTTCTCTGGTGCTTGAGGAAAAAGCAGCTTCTACACTCCCCAAGGCTAAGCAGCCTCTCTGCATCTCTCATTGGCTAAGGTAGGAACTCAATTTCACTGACTGCCCCTACCACATTCATTTACTTCCTCATCTCCCCTCTAGACTGCAAGCCCCTTAACGACAGGACTGTGTGTGATTGAGCATTGCACCCCCACTGCCTGGTATCTACTAGATGTTTAGTGTATGTATGCTTATTCCCTGAATCAGGGTGTGGGCAGCTACAGAGGTGCCCTGAAACACACTTGACTGAAGCCATAGCTCTGGGTGCCTCACAGCACAGCCCTCTGGGAAAGCGTCCTCTGAATCAGTAACACTCTGTCCTGAGAAGATGGGGCAACTGCTTCTGGTGGCATCGTTTTGAGTTCTGCTTGAGATGCCACCTGAAACGGAGCTGCTATTTCTGAAAATATCTCAAAAAAAGAAGTTAAAGCACCAGGTTGGCCTTCCTCTCTGGATGAGAAATACCAGCAAACGAAAAACTGACTAGGATCTGGCTGACCTAGTTTCAGGCCCAACTCTTTCCCTCACTGACTGTGTGGAGGTGGACACGTCTGTGAACCTGGTTCTTTGTAAACAGAATGAGCAAACACTTGGGTTGGACGAGGCAGAAGCTCTCTCTTTTTTTTTTTAAATTTCATTTTTATTTATTTTTTTTTATTAGTTGGAGGCTAATTACTTTACAGAGAAGCTCTCTTTTAACTTTGTGATTTAGTAGAGCCCAACAGCAAATGAAATGCTTTTAGCCTTCATGGCCTATGTCTTCCCTGAAGCCATTTACCAGCGATTCCTGCTGTTTCCGTTCCTCTCCTTGTTAAAAATTGTTTATAATGATTTTTACTTCTTGTATAGTGCTCATATTCTCAGTTTTCCCTCACCCTCACCTCACCTTAGATTAAAGGACACTTTATACCCTTTTCTGCAGACTGCATCTTCTGTGGTTCACTTGCCTTTTGACTTTTGCAGTGGAAAGCATTGGCCGAGATCAGGAGGGCAGGAGAAGGGAAAGGCCATGGCTCATCTAAGTGAGCTAAGTCGTTTCAGTTGTGTCCGAACTGTAGAGACCCAGGTTCCTCTGTCCATGGAATCTCCAGGCAAGAATACTGGAGTGGGTTGCCATGCCCTTCTCCAGGGGATCTTCCAAATCCAGGAATCAGAATCCACATCTCTTATCTTGCAGGTGGATTCATTACGACTGAGCTACTGGGGAAACCCAAAGACCAGGTATTTCTTCCCTATTTTTTCTCTGCTATGTTAGTTTTCTAAGGATCTTAAAACAAATTGCCACAAACTGCATGGCTTAAAACACTGGAAATGTATTCCCCTCTCACAGTTCTGGAGGCCAGATGTCTGAAATCAAGGTGTCAGCAGGGTTGATTCATTCTGAGGCTCTTGGGGAGAATGCCTTTCATGCATTTCTCCTCCCTTCTGGTGGTTCCTGGCAATCCTTGGTGTTCATTTCTTGGCTTGCTGATGCATCACTCCACTCTCCACCTCCATTTTCCCCAGGTTCTTTCCTTCGTGTGTTGCTATGTTTCAAGTCTCCCTCTCTAATCTTTAATAAGACATTGGTCATTGGCGTCTACCTAAATCCAAAATGATCTTTTCTTGAGATATTTGGAAACATTTGCCAAGACCCTGTTTCCAAACAGTCACATTTTTAGGTGCCAAGGATTGTTGCTGTTTAGTCCCTAAGTCATATTTGACTTTTCTGTGACCTCGTGGACTGCAGCCCACCGGGCGCCTCTGCCCACGGGATTTCCCAGGCAAGAATACTGGAGTGGGTTGCCATTTCCTCCTCCAGGGGATCTTCCCAACCCAGGGATGGAACCCCCGTCTCCTGCATTGGCAGGCAGATTCTTTACCACTGAGCCACCAGGGAAAGCCCACCAGGGATTAGACTTGGGAATATCTTCGGGGGTGTCACAGTTTAACCCCCTCCACTGGCCCTGATGCTGTGTCCCAGGTAAAAGCAGAGACATATCGAGGAGAGACGTCTGGCTGTGCTTGGTCACACTGTTCCCTCCCTGTGTCCATCTCACCCCAGGAGTGGTAAGGACTTTCCATGATTTGCTAGACTCAGAGACCCCACCTTAAGGGATCGAGTAATTGGATATCCTTCTAGTCCAAAAAAGAATGTGGGAATAAAATTTGTATACCTGGAAAATAACTGGCAGGAAGTAAAAGTGGACTTGGATAGAAATCATAAGGATGCAAGTCAAGCAAGAAGCTAAAGGATGAATTTTATGTTTTTTTCTAAAGAAGAACCATCTCATATTTGGTTCTTTTTTTCCAGGCCTTTTTTTCCAAAGTTCATTATTATAGTGCAGTATGAAAACAAGAAGTTATAATCACTTTAAGTTAAGGACTCACCTGAAATTAATGTCATCTCCAAAAGGACATTTAGGTCCAGTACATTGGAGTTACCACTAGGCCATTCAGGTAAGATCTAAATCAAATCTAAATCTAAATCAGATTTTACAGTGGAAATGAGAAATAAATTCAAGGTATTAGATCTGACAGACAGAGTGCTCTGAAGAACTATGGACAGAGGCTTGTAACACTGTACAAGAGGTGATGACCAAAAACATCTCAAAGAAAAAGAGATGCAAGAAGGCAAAATGAGGCCTTACAAATAGCTGAGAAAAAAAGAGAAGTGAAAGGCAGAGGAGAAAGGGAAAGATATACCAACTGAATGCAGAGTTCCAGAAGAATAGCAAGGAGAGATAAAAGGCCTTCTTAAATGAACAATGCAAAGAAATAGAGGAAAACAATAGAATGGGAAAGACTAGAGATCTCTTTAAGAAAATTGGAGATACCAAGGGAATATTTCATGCAAAGATAGGCACAATAAAGGACAGAAATGGCAAGGACCTAACAGAAGCAGAAGAGATTAAGAGGTAGGTGGCAAGAATACACAGAAGAACTATACAAAAAAGGTCTTAATGACCCAGATAACCACAATGGTGTGGTCACTCACCTAGAGCCAGACATCCTGGAGTGTGAAGTCAAGTGGGCCTTAGGAAGCATTACTATGAACAAAGCTAGTGGAGGTGATGGAATTCCAGCTGAGCTATTTCAAATCCTAAAAGATGATGCTGTTAAAGTGCTGCACTCAATATGTCAGCAAATTTGGAAAACTCAGTGGCCTCAGGACTGGAAAATGTCAGTTTTCACTACAATCCCAAAGAAAGGCAATGCCAAAAAAGGCTCAAGCTACTGTACAGTTGCATTCATTTCACATGCTAGCATGATTATGATAAAATCCTTCAATCTAGGCTTCAGTAGTACATGAACAAAGAACTTCCAGATGTACATGCTGGATTTAGAAAACACAGAAACCAGTGATCAAATTGCCAACATCTGTTGGATCATAGACAAAGCAAGAGAATTCCAGAAAAACATCTGCTTCATTGATTACACTAAAGCCTTTGACTGTGTGGATCACAACAAACTGTGGAAAATTCTTAAAAGATGGGAATACCAGAGTGCCTTATCTGCCTCCTGAGAAAACTAGCGTGCAGGTCAGGAAGCAACAGTTAGAACTGGACACGGAACACCTGACTGGTTCAAAATTGGGAAAGTGCATCAAGGCTGTATATTGTCACCCTGCTTATTCAGCTTCTATGCAGAGTACAACATGGGAAATGACAGGCTGAATGAATCACAAGCCAGAATCAAGATTTCCAAGAGAAATATCAACAGCTTAAGAAATGCAGATGATACCACTCCAGTGCAGAAAATGAAGAGGCGCTAAAGAGCCTCTTGATAAAAGTAAAAGAGGAGAGTGAAAAAGCTGGCTTAAAACTCAACATTCAAAAAACAAAGGTCATGGCATCTAGTCCCATCAACTTCATGGCTAATAGATGGGAAAAAAGTGGAAACAGTGGCAGATTTTATTTTCTTAGGCTCCAAAATCACTGCAGATGGTTACTGCAGCAACAAAATTAAAGACGCTTACTCCTTAGAAGAAAAGCTATGACAAACCTAGACAGTGTATTAAAAAGCAGAGACATCACTTTGCCAATAAAGGTCCATATAGTCAAAGCTATGATTTTTCCAGTAGTCATGTATGGATGTGAGAGTTGGACCATAAAGAAGACTGAGCACTGAAGAATTGATGCTTTTGAACTGTGATGCTGGAGAAGACTCTTGAGAGTCCTCTTGGACAGCAGGGAGATCAAACCAGTCAATGCTAAAGGAAATCAATCCTGAATACTCATTGGAAGGACTGATGCTGAAGCTGAAGCTACAATACTTTGGCCACCTGATGTGAAGAACTGACTCATTGGAAAAGACCCTGGTGCTGGGAAAGATTGAGGGCAAGAGGAGAAGGGGATGACAGAGGATGAGATGGTTGGATGGCATCACTGACTCAATGGACATGAGTTTGAGCAAGCTCTGGGAGATAGTGAAGGACAGGGAAGCCTGGCGTGTTGCAGTCCATGGGGTCACAAAGAGTCAGACACAATCTAGTGACTGAAGAGCAACAGCAATAGTGAAGTCATCTGGGATATTTTTAAAAAGTATTGCTTTCCTGCCTTCCCTTTGATCTACTAAGTTAGAATCCCTATAAACAGATTCTAAGTATTTTTACACTCAACTTTCAAACCATAAGAAATTAATTTGGGAACATTTGTGGCCGAACAGTCTTGATTTGGGCTCCCCAAACAGGACTTTTAGCGTAAGTACTTTGTTGGAGAGGTGATCTTCAGGGAGAGGAAGGAGGCCAGGAAGAGCTCATTGTCAGGGCAGGTACCATTTCCTGCCACTGGCAATCAGTCTTGATGGGAGCTTCCGGAAGATTTTACAGAGATGCCTCATCATCCCAACTGAGATCTGAGAATTCTATTTACCATTAAATTCCCTTCCCAACTTTGGTTCAGCTGCTTCCGGGGCATTAACGTCCCAGAATATCCTGCTTGTCCCCTTTGCTGGGCTGAAGACAAGTCTTCAAACAGAGTTGTGGATACCTGCAGTAAGCAGCACTGTCTTGTAAAGCTGAATATTAAGTGGATTAGAGGTGGGGCATTGAATAACATCTGCTAAAGAAATTAAAATCATTAAAGAAAAAGACAAAACAAAAAATATAGACTTCCTTTCTATTTATGTGTCAGACTAAGTCAGATTGTATGTATTCTCCAAAAGTCTTCCTTCTTCTCTCCTTGCCATGGCTGAATGATGAGCAGAGTGTAACATTATTAAGTAACTTGCTTTAGTCCAATGGAAAGTTGTAATATGTGATGGGAGCACAGACTTTAAATGACTTGTGTGGTTTGACTTTGTCTCTGTGTTCATGTCATCTACCTTTAACACCTAGAAGTCCACTTTGGGGACTTGATTCTATAGAAATAGAGAAGTATACAAATAAATTATGCAAAATGATAGTCTTATAGAATTGATTGTAAAGGTTAAAAAAAAAATGGAAGGAACCTAAATAGAAGAAAGGGTAAATAAGTTATAGGATATTCTTTTTTTCTGATTTTTAAAAAATTTCTGTTTTTGGCCACACAGTTTGGCATACGGAATCTTAGTTCCCAACAAGGGGTCAAATGCATGCCCCCAGCAGTGGAAGCGCGGAGTCTTAACCACTGAACCACCAGTGAAGTCCCCATGTTATAGTATATTTTTACTGTGAAATCTTATTCAATATGTCTTTACATGGAAAGATGTGAATGGTATATAAAAAAGGAAAAGAACATTGCAGGACTGTATACATTAAAAACCCTAAAAGTAAAATATATCTCTGGGCACTGAAATTTGGAGAAGCAGAGAAAAGGAAACTGCTGCTAATACTTTTCTAAGTGTCATACACAAAGCACATATAAGATGAAAAATGTAGTGAGTGAAAGATAGAAAATAAAGGTGAGAGCTCCTTTCTTTCTCTAACACCAGCTCCCACCCCACTGATAACAGTTTCTTGTAACTCATTCTAGAAAAAATATTTTAATGTATATATTCACATGTATATATTCATTATATATATAATGTATATAGTCATAATATCTGCATCTATTTATTGGTTCTTATAAAAATGTTATACACGGTGCTGCTGCTTGTTCTTTTGTTTTTGATGACACAGAACCACCTTGCTCTTTCCATGAAGGCCTTCTTATTCCACCATATTTAATTTAGTTAACCTGTCCCCTTCTTTTGAATGTTAGATGTTTCTAGCCTTTTGGTATTGCAAAGCAATGTAGCAATAAACATTCTTGAACATACTTTTGCTAAATAATTGCAACTATATGTATTGGGTAAATTTCTGCCAGAAGGATTACTAGTGAAAGGGGATGGATATTTTTAATTTGACAGATATTGTCGAATTATCCTCCAGAAAGAATGCACCAATGTACATTTCCACTAATTATTTATGAGACTGCTCATTTTCCCCTCAGGCTTGCAGTACTAGGAGTCATCAAACATTTCTATTTTCCAATCAGATCAGTAAAAAAAAATTTATTTTGTTGTTATTGTAGTTTCTATTATCTGCATATATTTAATTATGAGTGAAGTTTAATATCTTGTCACTTGTTTAGTGGATGGTTGTTTGCTTTTTTCTATAAACATTAGTTTCTTTTGACCATTTTTCTCCTGGATTAGTAATTTTTTTTTCAAACTGACACATATAAACTCTTTGATAATTGAGGAAGTTTAACTTTTTACCATTTGCTTTGTAAAAACATTTTTCCAGTTTGCCATTAGTCTTGGTTTATGGCATTTTCCTCCATATAGCTTTTTAAAATGATTATACGATCAACACTTTAATTTTGTTTCTTAACAGCTTTGGGCTATGTTCTTACTTAAAATGGCCTTGCCTATCACAAATTATAAATTCTAAAACTTTAATTTTTATGTTTAAAACATTGATGCAGCTAGAATTTTAGTGAAGTGAAAAATATTTACTTTAACTCTGTAAATATCTACACTGTTTGAGTTTTCTAAAATAAGCATGTGTTTGGTTCAGTAATTTAAATTCCAGTAAAGGAAAAAAGCAAGAGATAAAGCATAATAATCCAGAGGATAAGGCCTGAGACAGAAAGAGGGCTACTTTAATAGTTTTGGTCAGACACATTAATTTAATACATTGACCACCTGTTATTTGCCAGGCCCAATGCTGGTCCTGAAGACATAATAAGGGCCTAGACTGAAGGTCTGACAATGGGAACAGGAAGGAGTGGAAAGATTGATGGAAGTGTTTTAGCTCATAGAAGAATCACCATGGCAACGGGAGCCTGAATCATCACTATGGAGACACAGTGCTTGAAATTATGACTAGAGGGCTACTGTGACTCTGTTGGTGAGGATTTTGAAAAAGGCAAACAAGTATGTTACAGATGTTTCAAAATGACACTGTTTCTTGCTTAATTGAGGTTACTGCCTTGCTTTTTCCCAGTGCTCTGTTTCAGGGAGGCTAGACACAAAAGAGTTCAAAGACAACATAGGTTAAGACAAGCACAAGCTTTTTTGATCATTGCTACCCGTGAACGCACCAGCCAGGGAAGAGCCTTTTATTCAAAGAATTTCCTATCCACTATGACACGTGTTACATATAAAGTGACCTGGCATCCTGGACTTCTGATCTCCGGGCTGCTTGGTTGTTGGAGAGACTGCTCAGGCATTTTCTCCTCTGCAGCAACATAAAGACTTCTGCCCAGTAGTTAAAGCCAAAGAGAAACTTACATATGGCTGGGAATGAGGCTTAATTTTAAAATGATATTCAACCATGGTTTGATCTATACCATTGAGCTATTTGATTACAGCCTATATGTGATAAAATTCACATCAGTGCAGGAGAGGTCAAGTTTACCATCATGCCCAAATAATAATGCCTTTTGCCTATCCTGCCCATCTCTTCTCACAGAACTTCCAGCCTCACTCTAAGGGGCACTGGGACCTTGGGCAATCTTGGGGTCAGAGGGCTTCATATAGGCTCCAAGGCAGTCTGTGACACCACTGTATTTCCGCCACTACCTGGCTGGATGCTGTTCCTCGCTCTGCCTGTGGTCACTGCTCATGCAACCGCTGACCCCTTCCCAAAGTGCTCAGCCTAAAAGAGGTTTTTGCTCTCTTGCCAGTCCATTCTTAGACACTTCCCTGGTCCCCACAGCACAGTTCAAACCAGGTGTGCACTCTAGGTGTGAACTTTATTTTCCTTTTAATTTCTTGAAATTGAAGTATAGTTGACATACAACCTTATATTAGTTTCAAGTGTACAGCATAGTGATTTGACATTTATATATATTACAAATTGAAAATCATGATTAGTTTAGTAACTATCTGTCACCATACAAAGTTTTTACAAAATTGTTGATGGTATTCCCTATGCTGTACATTACATTGCGTGACATTTATTTTATAACTGGAAGTTTGTACCTCTTAATCTCCTTCCCCTATTTCTCCTGATCCCTCACCCCTCTAGCCTCTAGCAAACACCAGTTCAATCTCTACATCTATGAGTCTGTTTCTGCTGTTTTATTTTTTAGATTCCACATGTAAATGAAACCATACAGTATTTGTCTTTGTCTGACTTATTGTATTTAGCATAATACCCTCTAGGTCCATCTGTTCCTGCAAATGGCAAGATTTCATTCTTTTTTATTGCTTGAGTCATATCCATTGTGTGTGTGTGTGTATACCACATCTTCTTTATTCATCTATCAACAACACTTAAGTTACTTCCATATCTTGGCTAATATAAATAGTGCTGCAATGAACATAGGGATGCATGTATCTGATATAGTTATTGCTACACCAGCTTTCCTGTATGGCCTCTTTTTGTCCATCCCTTCACTTTCAAACTGTACATATGTTAGATCTGAAGAGAATCTTTTGAGATAGTATATATGTGTATATGTATATGTATCTTATTTTTTATTCATCCAGCTATCTTATGTCTTTTGATTGACGCACTCAGTCCATTTATATTTGAAATGTTTATAGCTATGTACTTACTGTCATTTTGTTAACTGTTTTCTGATTGTTTCTGTTGTTCTCTGTTTCTTCTCATCCTCTCTTCCCTTCTGACTTGATGATTTTCTTTAGTGTTATGTTTGTATTCCTTTCTCTTTATTTTTGGTGTGTCTATTACAGGATCTGGGTCTGTGGTTACCATGAGATCCACATATAAACAACCTATGTTGTTATAGTAGTTTATTTTAAGCTGGCGATTGCTTAAGTTCAAGCACATTCTAAAAGTACCATATTTTTACTCCACCATCACATTTTATGCTCTGACATCACACTTTACATTTTTTGCGTGTATCACTTAGTTATGAGTGATTTTACTACTTTTGTCTTTTAATCATCATACTAGCTTTGTGGGCTTCCCAAGTGGCTCAGTGGTAAAGAATCCACAGGAGAATCTGCAGAAGGTGCAGGAAATGCATGTTTGACCCATGGGTGGGGAAAATCCCCCGGAGAAGGAAATGGCAACCCGTTCCAGTATTCTTGCCGGGAAAAATCCCATGGACAGAGGAGTCTGGTGGGGTTGCAAGGAGTTGGACATGACTGAACATGCGTGCACAAACACTCTAGCTTTGTAGGTGCTTGATCCACTATATGTTTGCTTTTACCTGTAATATATATTTTTTCCATAATTTTGTTGTTTCTAGTTTTGGCCTTTTCTTTCCATTTAAAGAAGTCCCTTTAATGATTTCTTGTAGAGCTGGTTTAGTACTGATGAACTCCTTTAGCTTCTGATTGTCTGGGAAACTGTCTCATTCAATGCTGCATGATAACCTTATGGGGTAGGTTTCTTGATTCTAAGTTTTATTTTTCCCCTTTAGCATTTTGAATTCACTGTGCTAGTCTCTTCAAGTCTGTAAAGTTTCTGTTGAAAAAAAAGCAGCTGACTGTCTTATGAGGGTTCTCTTATATGTAATTAGTAGCTTTTCTTGTGCTGCTTTTATTTATTTATTTTGGCCAACCCAGTGGCTTGCAGGATCTCAGTTCTCTAACCAGGGACTGAACCTGGGCCATGGCAGTGAAAGCCCAGAATCCTAACCACTAGGCCACCAGGGAACTCTCTTATGCTGCTTTTAAGCTTCTTTAACTTCTCACATTTTGATTATTTTGTGTCTTTGTGTGCAACTCTTTGGGTTCAGCTTGTTTAGAACTCTGTGCTTTGGGGACTTGGGTATCTGTTTCCTTCAACAGATTAGTTTTTCAGGCATGTCCCTGCCCCTCTCTCTCCTCTGAGACCTCCACAATATGAATGCTAGTACACTTGATGTTGTCCTATAGATCTCTTAAGTTCAGTTCAGTTCAGTTCAATCACTCAGTCGTGTCCGACTCTTTGCAACCCCATGAATCGCAGCACACCAAGCCTCCCTGTCCATCACCAACTCCTCGAGTTGACTCAAACTCATGTCCATCAAGTTGGTGATGCCATCCAGCCATCTCATCCTCTGTCGTCCCCTTCTCTTAAGTTACCCTCATTTAAAAAAACATTCTCTTAGTGCAGTTCTTACTGGGTGATTTCCACTGTCCAGTGTTCCACATAACTGATTCATTCTTCTGTGTCTTCTAATATGCCATTGATTCTCTAGCATACTTTTTGTTTTAGTTATTGTATTTTTCGGTTCTAATTGGTTCTTTTTTATATTTTTCTGTCTCTTTGTTGACATTCTCACCAAGTTCATCCACTCTTTTGCCAAGTTCAGTGAGCATCTCTATGACCATAACTTTGAACTCTTTATCTGATGAATTGCTTATTTCTGTTTCATTTAGTTCTTTTTTTTTCTGAGGCTTTGTCTGGTTCTTTTGTTTGGAAAGTATTCCTTGGTCTTCTCATTTTGCCTAACTCTCTGTGTTTGTTTCTGTTTTTTAGGTATATCAGCTATATCTCCTGATCTTGAAAGAGTGGCCCTGAAAGATAATGCTGTGAAAGTGCTGCACTCAATATGTCAGCAAATTTGGAAAACTCAGCAGTCTCCACAGCACTGGAAAAGTTCAGTTTTCATTCCAATCCCAAAGAAAGGCAATGCCAAAGAATGCTCAAACTACCGCACAATTGCACTCATCTCACACGCTAGTAAAGTAATGCTCAAAATTCTCCAAGCCAGGCTTTAGCAATACATGAACCGTGAACTTCCAGATGTTCAAGCTGGTTTTAGAAAAGGCAGAGGAACCAGAGATCAAATTGCCAACATCTGCTGGATCATCAAAAAAGCAAGAGAGTTCCAGAAAAACATCTATTTCTGCTTTATTGACTATGCCAAAGCCTTTGACTGTGTGGATCACAATAAACTGTGGAAAGTTCTGAAAGAGATGGGAATACCAGACCACCTGACCTGCCTCCTGAGAAACCTGTATGTAGGTCAGGAAGCAACAGTTAGAACCGGACATGGAACAACAGACTGGTTCCAAATTGGAAAAGCAGTACGTCAAGGCTGTATATTGTGACCCTACTTATTTAACTTATATGAAGAGTACATCATGAGAAATGCTGGGCTGGAGGAAGCACAAGCTGGAATCAAGATTGTCAGAAGAAATATCAATAATCTTCAGATATGCAGATGACACCACCCTTACGGCAGAAAGTGAAGAACTAAAGAGCCTCTTGATGAAAGTGAAAGAGGAGAGTGAAAAAGTTGGCTTAAAGCTCAACATTCAGAAAACTAAGATCATGGCATCCGGTCCCATCACTTCATGGCAAATAGATGGGGAAAGCAGTGAAAACAGTGGCTGACTTTATTTTTCTGGGCTCCAAAATCACTGCAGATGGTGATTGCAGCCATGAAATTAAAAGACACTTGCTCCTTGGAAGGAAAGTTATGACCAACCTAGACAGCATATTAAAAAGCAGAGACATTACTTTGTCAACAAAGGTCCGTCTAGTCAAGGCTATGGTTTTTCCAGTGGTCATGTATGGATATGAGAGTTGGACTATAAAGAAAGCTGAGTGCTGAAGAATTGATGCTTTTGAACTGTGGTGTTGGAGAAGACTCTTGAGAGTCCCTTGGACTGCAAGGAGATCCAACCAGTCCATCCTAAAGGAGATCAGTCCTGGGTGTTCATTGGAAGGACTGATGTTGAAGCTGAAACTCCAATACTTTGGCCACCTGATGAGAAGAGCTGACTCATTGGAAAAGACCCTGATGCTGGGAGGGATTGGGGGCAGGAGGAGAAGGGGACGACAGAGGATGAGATGGTTGGATGGCATCACCAACTCAATGGACATGGGTTTGGGTGGACTCTGGGAGTTGGTGATGGACAGGGAGGCCTGGCGTGCTGCATTCATGGGGTCACAAAGAGTCGGACACGACTGAGTGACTGAACTGAACTGATGTTAGAAAGTGTCTGTGGGGCTCAGTGGCACAACCCCCTGGTCCGAAGAGTCAAGTGCTCCAGAAATACCCCTCATGTGGGTGTCATATGCCCTCTTGTTGTGGTTCGCTGTGATTGTTGTGGGTAGGTTGATGGGCAGGGCTGGTCGCCGGGAGTGGGGACCTCTTTGGAGGAGTGCCTGTGATGGCCAAGGCGGCCCACCCGGTGGGGCTGAATGGGCTTTGGTGGGTGTGAAAAAACTCTAGGATAATCAAAAGTGAAAGTGTTATTTGCTCAGTCGCGTCTGACTCTTTTGTGAACCCATGGATTGTAGCCCACCAGGCTCCTCTGTCTGTGGAACTCTCCAAGCAACAATACTGGAGTGGGTAGCCATTCCTTCACCAGGGCATCCTCTTGACCCAGGGATCAAACCCAGGTCTCCTCCATTGCAGGCAGATTCTTTATCTTCTGAGCCACCAGGGAAGCCCTTAGGATAACCAAAGGAAAATTTAAATCTGGATACCAGATGAGACTGCTTTTGGGGCCAAGGCCCAGGCTCAACCTCTTCCATGTGACAGAGGCCAGTTGCCTCTGTCAGATTTGTGATCTCTGAAGAAGAAGATTTAGCTTCGGGACCAGGGACCAGGCTTGATCACTCAAGAGCTTTTGTGTAGCAGAGTTTTATTAAAGTGAAAAAGGGACAGAGATTTTGATTTATTCTTTTGATTTCTTGTAAGAAATCAAATCATTCTTTTGATTTATTGTAACAGCATTCTGGAATGTTCTTAATGTGAGAGAGTCAATTCCTAGGCAGGTTGATAAGAAGTCCGGGGTCCCTGAGGAGGAGAAAGGGGTCTGGGGCTCTCAAGGAGGAGATAGGGGTCTGGAATTCTCAAGGAGGAGGAAAGGACAAACATCTTTTTTTCCTCTACATTCCTTAGTCTTAGTGACATGAGGCGTTTTTTTTGTTTTTTGTTTTTTTTACCTTTAAGCCTGCAGTGTGGAGACCCGGGTTCGATCCCTGTGTTGGGAAGATCCCCTGGAGAAGGAAATGGCAGCCCACTCTAGTATTCTTGCCTGGAGAATCCCATGGACGGAGGAGCCTAGCAGGTTACAGTCCATGGGGTTGCAAAGGGTAGGACACGGTTGAGCAACTTCACTTTCAAGCCTGGAACTAATGACTACACAACAAAAAACTCAGTTCAAACTCTGTACTAAGGATTATATAACAACAATGTATCCTGCTTGAGGACAGTTTCTCCTTCTTGAAAACCTTCTGACTAATCCTGTTATCTTAAAATGTATATTATGGGAGTGGGTCTGGTAAGATCTTTCTATTGTTAGTTCTAATCCTGTCATCTTAAAATGTAAATTGTGGGAGTGGGTCTAGTAAGATCTTTACAACCTTGAGACATTCTTTTGATTTATTGTAATAACCAATTAAAAAAGTATATAACTCCCTTGCTAAGACTAGCAAGGGGGCACTCTCCATCCCCCTTCTGATGTCTATGTCAGAAGCTTTCTCTGTTCCTTTTTCACTTTAATAAAACTCTGCTACACAAAAGCTCTTGAGTGATCAAGCCTGGTCCCTGGTCCTGAAGCTAAATCTTCTTCTTCAGAGATCACAAATCTGACACTGTTCACCATAAGCTGTCAAACATGTCTCTCTTCCTCTATGAAGTGATTTTGTAAAGTTTATTTCTGATGTGAGCTCAGCAAACATCTTGGGACTTGCTCCCGTTAATTCCGTCAGGTCAGTTTTCAGGTTTCCTAGGAGTGTTCGGGTGCCCAGCTCACGGCTTCTACCCTGGCTGGCGTGTCCTGCACTGTGAACCACTTGTTAACATTTGGGGAAAGTTACAAGGAATGACTGCACATTGGAATCACCTGGGATTTGAAAAACACTGGCATCTGTGTTCCATTCCACAGACATGCTAATTTAATCGATTTGGAGTATGCCTGGCCATGGTGTTGTTTTAAGTTTTCCCAAGTGATTCTAACACCAAAGTTGAGAAACTGCTCTTATTAAAGTAATAATGGGGCAATTAAACAGAAATTATTCTCTAATAGAGCAATCAAAGTTCAGTAATCTTCGGCTATGACAGTTTTAAGAAATGGAGAGAGAGAAAGGATCTTTCATAGGCTCTTTTCATAGTGAAAGTGAAACTCTTTGCGCCACCATGCAAAGAGTCAGACGCAACTGAGCAACCTCACTTTGACTTTCACTATGAAAAGAGCCTATGAAAGGTAGGCTCATGTCTTTCATAGGCTCCCCTGGAGTTCCCCTAGCAACCAGCTGTAATTGATTCCTTTGTCTTGGTCTGGTTGATTCCTAGGTATCCCCTAGGATACCATTGGAAACCACTGGAATAGTCTAGACATTAGAATAATTTGTGTGGTATATTAAGTGCTTGGTAAATGCTTATTAACCTTATTATCTGATCAGAAACTGGCTCTGCTGGGTTTTTGAGCACACTCAGTGTTCTCTTTCCTTTGGCACATAGGAGCAGAAAAGCCTGGGAAAGATTGAAGGCAAGGGGAGAAGGGGGTGGCGGAGGATGAGATGGCTGGATAGCGTCACTGACTGAATAGACATGAGCTTGAACAAACTCAGGGAGATAGTGAAGGACAGGAAAGCCTGGTGCGCTGCAGTTCATGGGGTCATAAAGGGTGGGATGCGACCAAGCATCTGAGCAGCTCTCGCTGACTGGGGCGTGTGCCGCCTCCGTAAGGGCGCCTGCAAAACAAATGCTGAAACTTGACCGCAGCTTTTTGTGTAAAGGGAAAATTCCTCTTCCGATTTTCTCTCAGTAGTGAAGACAGGTACTAATGCAAGTCTTTTGTAAAAGCCAAGTAACGTAAAGCAAACTTTCAAAAACGCGAGGGATACCCATATAAGGTACTGATAATAATGGGGTTATTGTAAAGATGAAATAAAGCATCACAAACATATGCTGCACACTATTTGGCAGATACTAAATTCTCAGTGAAGTTAACTTTATTATGGTTATTGTGGCAAAGGGGAGAAGTTCATGGATTTGGTGTCAGCCAGACTTGGGTTTCAGTCTTAACTCTGCCACTCTGTGTAACCTAGGGCAACCTAACTTTCCTGAGCCTGTTTCCTCACCCCTGGGTTACAGCTGGACTCAAGGAGGCAATGTATAACTCCAGCTGGCTTGCAGTAGACAGTCAGTCAAGGACAGCTGTTATTATCATTATTGACTAGGAGCTGATGAGAAAGCAATTTCACAACAGACTTTTGGGCTCACGCTTTCAGGGTTGGGTAACCTCTGCTGGACCCCTCTGCTGTCTGCCTTTTTTTTTTTAAACCACTGCTGTAAGACCCCTTTGGTCCTCAGCTCTTGGATTGTTCCCAAATGTAGCAATTCAACAATTTATTCCTGTAGGTGACAACATTCCCCAGAATCTGGCAATAATTTTGAACCTATTGCTGTGAGGAGACTTATGGTGGCCCAATGCCACAGTCACTGTCCACCAGTTAAACCTGAACCCCCCAGAGGTCACTGAGCTCCAACATCCTTGGAGGGCATGAGAACTCCCACCTTTGGATGGTCAAGGGGTGTGAGTCCAAAGGCCAGGACTTCCCAGAGCCTCCTCGTCTCCAGAGGGGATGCACATGGGTTAGGTGACCACCAGAGCCCCTCTGGTGCCAGTTGCAGCATCCTGAGTTGAGACTCCAGGAGCGGACGCCTGAGACCCACTGTGCTCGCTGTCAGCTGCAGCATCCCTGAGGAAGGATTGGGGCACATCACCCTCTGGTGGCGGCGGAGCAGACATCAGCCAGGCCGGGCAGTGCAGTGGGCCCAGGGCTGTCTCTTCTCTGGCAGGCGGGCTGCCCTGCTACGGAGGCAGCTCCGTGCCCGGACCAGTTGTGAAACCGTGGCTTCTCAGAGACCATCGCTGTGGTGGCCTGCAGAAAGATTCCTCTACGCGAAGCCATGTGACAGTCCCCCTACACCTGTCTCCTCCCGGAGGTGGGATCTAAAATCAAGGGGCGTGAACGCCGGCCTCGGTTTCTCCCCAGCTGCCCTTGGGAGCTGGGTGACAGCGCGGGAGGCTCACAGCTGAGCCAGGGCCAGACGTGGGGGACGTTCTTTAAACCGTCAGGAAAACAGTAACAGTGTATCCTGTGTCTGCAGATACGCAAAGAAGGGCGGTGATGTTAAGCAAGAGGGTACCCATCTATCTAAAGGAGCCCATCCTGATCCCCAAAACCATTGAATTAAATTTGAAATTTAAAAAACCTGCCCTCTTCTCCACCAGAGCAGGTTCAGAGAGTTTCACAAGAAATTTTCTCAAACTTTCAAAGAACAAAGAAGCCTCACTCCCTTTTTCAAACATTATTTCAGGGACTAGAAACAGTAGGAAGACTCCCAGTTCATGTCATGATGTAATATTTATATCCAAAGACAGTGCTCAAACGTTTTAGATTGATATTACTTATGACCATAGGTGCAAAAATCCTAAAGAAAATATTCTCAAATACAGCAGTATATTTTAAAAATGCATCACAATCAAGGAGGATTTATCCCAGAGATACAAGAGTGCTTTAGTATCAGATAAAAATCTGAGTTTAATTCACCACACCAAAAATTAAAAGAGAAACACAAAACAGTTCCCTGAATAGATGCAGAAATGCATTTATACATTCAATGAAAATCATGGTAAAGCTTTCAGCAACCTAGGCGTAGAGGGTATTTCTCTAAGCGTACAGTAAACGTCACACTCACTGGTGAAATGTGAGGAGTGCCATGCAAGCTCGGTGCAAGGCGAGTGGCCACCAGTAGCACCATTTGTTGCTGCTGTTTAGTCACTATCTCATGTGCAACCCTGTTGCAACCCCGTGGACTGTAGGCCACCAGACTCCTTTGTCCATGGGATTTTCCCAGCAAAAATACTGCAGTGCGTTGCCATTTTTTCTCCAGGGGATCTTTGCAACCCAGGGATTGAATCTGTGTCTCCTGCATTGGCAGGCCAATTCTTTACCACTGAGCCACCAGGGAAGCTACCATTACTCTGTTAGAGAATCTGGCCTTGTGCTGTTCCATATGGCCGTCAAGAGCTACAGGTGGTTTTTCAAATTTAAATTTAACTGAGTCTCATTAGCCATATTTCAAGTGCTAAACAGCCATATGTGGCTACCATATTGGACAACCCAGCTATTGAATGTATCCATCATTATAGAAAGTTCTATTTGCTAGGGATTGTCTAGCCAATATAACAAAACCAAGAAAATGAAATGAGAAGCCCAAGGATTAGAAAGAAAAAAATGTTTCCCCTATCTGCAGACAATGTGATTGTCTACACAGGACATCTAAGGAAACTATTAGAACCTGCAGATAAGAAATTAGATTTAACAAGAGTTTAGCAATGTTACTTGGAGAAGGAAATGGCAACTCACTTCAGTATTTTTGCCTGGAAAATCCCATGGACGGAGGATTTCAAACATAATAAAGGAAAAAAGTAACAGGCACAAAAGGTATCTTTACAAGAGTATCAACTACTTTTAAAGAAATTAGGCATAAAGCTAACAAAAGATATGCAAGATAGAGCTCCTTGCTTTGGAGGAAGCCCTGGCCCCCAGCAGCCTTTATTTTTCTCGGCTCCAAAATCACTGCAGATGGTGACTGCAGCCATGAAATTAAGACACTTGCTCCTTGGAAGGAAAGTTATGACCAACCTAGACAGCATATTAAAAAGCAGAGACATTACTTTGCCAACAAAGGTCCATCTAGTCAAGGCTATGGTTTTTCCAGTGGTCATGTATGGATGTGAGAGTTGGACTATAAAGAAAGCTGAGTGCCAAAGAATTGATGCTTTTGAACTGTGGTGTCAGAGAAGACTCTTTTTTTTTCCCCACTTATTTTTATTAGTTGGAGGCTAATTACTTTACAATATTGTAGTGGTTTTTGCCGTACATTGACATGAGAGTCCCTTGGACTGCAAGGAGATCCAACCAGTGCATCCTAAAGGAGATCAGTCCTGGGTGTTCATTGGAAGGACTGATGTTGAAGCTGAAACTCCAATACTTTGGCCACCTGATGAGGAGTGACTCATTGGAAAAGACCCTGATGCTGGAAGGAGGGCAGACCCTGAGGGCAGGAGGAGAAGGGGACGATAGAGGATGAGATGTTTGGATGGCATCACCGACTCAATGGACATGGGTTTGGGTGGACTCTGGGAGTTGGTGATGGATAGGGAAGCCTGGCTTGCTGCAGTTCAATGGGGTCGCAAAGAGTCAGACACAACTGAGCGACTGAACTGAACTGAGAATAAAGAGGTTGTTGTTGTAGTTGCTAAGTCATGTCCAACTGTTTGCAACTCCAGGGACTGAAGCACGCCAGGCTTTCCTGTGCTTCACTATTTTCCTGAGTTTGCTCAAACTGATGTCCATGAAGTGATGGGAGCAGATGCCATGATCTTAGTTTTCTGAATGTTGAGTTTTAAACCAAATTTTTTACTCTCCTCTTTCACTTTCATCAAGAGGTCCTTTAGTTCTTCGTTTTCTGCCATTAAGCGAAAGTGAAAGTCGCTCTGTTGCGTCGACTCTTGGATTGTGTCCATGGAATTCTCCAGGCCAGAATACTGGAGTGGGTAGCCTTTCCCTTCTCCAGGGGATCTTCCCAACCCAGGGATTGAACCCAGGTCTCCCATATTGCAGGCGGATTCTTTACCAGCTGAGCCACAAGGAAAACCCAAGAACACTGGAGTGGGTAGCCTTTCCCTTCTCCAGGGGATCTTCCCAACCCAGGGATTGAACCCAGGTCACCCACATTGCAGGCTGATTCTTTACCAGCTGAGCCACAAGGAAAACTCAAGAACACTGGTGTGGGTAGCCTATTCTTTCTTCAGCAGATCTTCCTACCCAGGGGTGGAACCAGGGTCTCCTGCATTGCAGGCGGATTCTTTACCAACTGAACTATCAAGGAAGCCCCGCCATTTAATAGTTGTCTGTATATGGTATGCATTTTTTACTAGTATTGCTATAATTAAAAAAAAAAACTTTATTGGAGTATGACTGTTTAGTTTCTGCTGTACAACACGCTCAGCTATCTGTGTACATACAGACCCTCCCTCCTGGGCTTCCCTCCCACCCCCCACCCCAATCCCACCCCCTTGGGTCATCACAGAGCACTGAGCTGAGCTCTCGGTGTGGTATGCAGCCTCGCAGTAGCTGTCTGTTTTACACGTGGTAGTGCTCACGTTATTGGTACTCTCTCAATTTATCCTCCTCTCCCCGTCCCGCACTGTGTCCACATGTCCATTCTCTACATCTGTGTCTCCATCCTGCCCTGCAAATAGTTCATCTGTACCATTTTCCTAGATTCCATATATATGCCTTGATACACGTGTTTTTCTTTTAACTAAAAGATTGAAAATTTATTTAAGGTAAACTATCAAATTACAAATGGTTTTAGTATTCATTTCTATTAAGTACGTGTTTTGGTCAGATGTCTTTGGTTTGTTATATTGTCTAATACTACAGTTTGAATGGACATTTACCTGAATAACTATACCGAAATTAATGCTAATAGGTGTGTGAAATGATGAGAGAGGATGGACTGTTTAATTGAGCTAGATGTGTAGAGGTATGCATGTTTTTAAGTATCGATTCCAAGAGAGGAGTCATTTTGTTAGTGGACAGGTAGATGGGATAACCACACAGCCAGGGACTGTTCTTGACAGATATACCCAACATCTGTGCCCCTTCCTAGTTCTGCTGAAGGGGCCCTTTAATACTCGAACTTGACTGTAAAAAACGTAGGTAGCCAATCATAGGTCTCAAAACTAGCAGAGGGGAGATATAAAGGGACTGAAACATAGGGTTTGTTATAGAAAGTCAAATAACTACAATGTGAAGTAGATACTACGGGGCGATGAAGACAGGCCTGTGGGTGTGTGAGGCAGACAGGTAGGCTGAATCCAGGTCATAAGAAAATTTTAATGCCAAGTTAGGGGGACTGTTCGGTTCATCTTTGTAACCCCAGCACCCAAAAGAGTGCCAGATGCATAACAGAAACTCACTGTATACTTGCTGAAGGAATGAAGAAGCTTTAAGGAACCTCCGTGGAGAAATTACACAAGATTTAAAAGCCACTTTTAAACATATATATGTATATACATACATATATATACACACATATATATATATACATATATATATACACATATATACATATATAAATATATATATTATTATATTAAGTAAATATAACGAAAACCCTACCAAGACGCATAATTGAAGGTAGGGTATGATTATAAATTATGGGAAGGGTGAAAGAGTTTGTCTGGGGGTGGTAACATTTTTTTCTTTTATCCTTCTGTGTATTTTGCCTAGTTGTCCTCATTATTTCATTCACTTATCAAATATTTATTGAGAGCCCACTATGTGTCAGGTACTGCCCTAGGAATTAGGGGAAACAGCAGTGAATGAAACAGAAATCGTGTCTTCACGAACTTACGCGTTAGTTGGAAAAGACAGAAAATTAACAAGTCGATTAAATGAGTGGTCGGCAAAAAAATAAGGCAACGAAAGAGAATAAAATCAACATCATTTACTTCAGACTTGGAGGGAGGAGATACTCATCCAGGTAAAAAGACCGAATTAGATATTTGAGCAGCGGTAAGACCGAGCGGCCCTGGAGGCGCCAGCCCGGCAGGCGACGCTGCAGCCGGGCGGCGGCGCGACGGTTGCGCGCGAGGCAGGCGGGCCTTGTGACGCGAGGGGCGGGGGCTGGAGGGCCGCGGAAACGCCGAGCTCGGCTCAGCGCTTTCTCTCCAGACAGGCGCGCGGAGCTGAAAACCAAACACAGGTCTTCCGCGCTCCTGGGGGCGGGGCCGACAGGAGTGGACCGAGTCGCCGGAGCCGAAGCCTTGGTGGAGTTGTTTTTTCGGTTGCCGGTCGCTGTGGCCGAGAGGTCTGAGGTCGGGCTGATACGTGGGGAGCAATGGCGACCTTTGTGAGCGAGCTGGAGGCGGCGAAGAAGAACTTGAGCGAGGCCCTGGGGGACAACGTGAAACAGTAAGAACTCCCCAGACGCAGCCCCCGCGTCTCTGCGCGGGCGCTCCCCCGGCCTCTGGCTGCCCACCCATCGTGGAGTGAGTCCACGCGGCCGCTGGGCCTGTGCGCCTGTCGCGTCGTGGGCTGTGGGGCTGTGGGTTTTTCCGGCTGGGGCCGGCGGGCAGCCCCGACTCACCTGGCTGGAGGGGCCGCCTCCCCGGCTTGCTCGGGACCCGGGCGGGCGCCTTCCCCCGAGGCTCTGTCCTGGGTGGGGCGAGCGAGGCGTACTCCACGCCTTCACGCCCAAGGGCCTGCTGGGCGGGTGCGGCCGGGGCGCGGAGTGCGGGACGCGCGTGGCTGAGCAGCGGCCTAGTCCGAGCCGGCTCGTCTCTAGGTGGCCCGCTCCCGGAGGGCTTCGTGGAAGCGGAGGCTTACTGAGCTCAGGTTTGTGCAGCAACTGTGGGTAAGACATGGAAAGCAATTTCGGAAGGCACACGGACCCTCCGGTGAAATGGTCACTGAACACTGCTGCGGTTATAGTGAAGACAGCAGTAGCGAACATTTATTGAACACCTTTTAAGCGCTCTAGATGTACTATCTCATCTAATCCTCGCAACAGAGATGTGAGGTAGGTATAGTTATCTCTCCCGTTTCATAGATGGGAGGACAGAGATCTTAACTCTTCAAAAGCCATGGCAGTATTGGGGCCCTCGTGCCTGATTTCTCGCTCTGAAACTTACCGGGGGGTTGCAGAGGATCCCAGAAGCTCCCAGACAGGCTTTCACCCAGGTCAGAGCAGGGGACCGAGTACAGAATCGGGTCAGAATCGCCGAAATGGCTGAGTGTAAAATCAGTAACTCAGACAAAGCCAGAGTCACAGAAGGAACCCTCCGAAGTACAAGGACCAGTTTGGAAATTTTAACACAGTATGATTACATGTTTATTTTTCTAAAATATTAGAAGCAAATTTTAAACGTTTAAGATTATAATGCCTGTGTTATTGCTGCTAGATGATTTTTCTGATATTCCTTACGTTTTGCAGTACTCAGTAGACACTCACTTTGAAATGTTTCTATAGGTGCAAGGTGTTTGGGGGATACTTTCTTTTTCTCCACTATCCTCATCTTTTAATTTTTTTTATTATAACTGAATTGAAGTTACTTAACTTGGATGTCATACATGAGTTTTGGTTTTTCCTTCTTGTGAAATTTTGATGTGGCAGTCTACTTTGTGTCTTACCAAGATATACAGAATTCCCATGTAAGACTTCGTGGAACACCGATGGACTAAATGGAATAATTAAAAACAAAATATAATTTTTAAAGATTATTTTAGTATTAGGAACAGTAATAAATCAAACTAGAAACAACGGAATTAAAATGTAATAATCTGTTATTTTGGGCATAGTTATTTAATTTTTTATAAACATTAATTGACTCCCAAAGATAGAATATTTTTACCTGAAGTTATAGTTTAATATGCATGTTGAATTTCTCCTTCTTTGCTTACTTAATTAAAAATTCTTAATTATTTTAATGAGTAAAATTGACAGCCTTTACCATCATTAATTACTGTAGCTTATTTTTGTAATACTGACTGCTAAAATTTACACTTTTTGAGCACGGTAGACTTGTCACTCATATTTATGATGCTTACAAATATTTGGAAGTGAATGTTTTCATGCTACAGTATACTTGGCTTGTTAGTATAATTGACTGATTAGATGCAATGATACCCTCTGTGATCCTACCCTTCTCACACAGGTCACCAGAAATGTTGAAGTTAGTGTTTCCTATTTGGTCTTTAAAGGTCAATGCTGGCTATCAGATGTTTTGTCAAATACAGATGCCAAAGCTAAATTTGGTGCATCTGTAGCTGAATCTCCATTAAGAATGCAATCAAAATATACCTTTGTTCAAGGAAGAGTTAGTGGTACAGTGTTGTTCTCTATTAATGTTTTCCATTGTCTTTTTTTCCCTCTGCTCCTTAAAAAGTGCTTCTTGGTTGAGCAGTCTGTCCTACAATATTTTCTCACATAACCTGCTTGAGTAGTTTTTCTTGGTTTGTACAGCCTGACCATTTGAATGCGGTTCTTGTTCATGGATGAGATACGTCAGGTATATAAGGACCTCAGGCATGAGTTGTTTCCTAGTTGATGCTGTTGTCCTAATGTCCTTTGTGCCAGGCTGTCTGCGCATGTCAGCTTCTGGAAAGACAGGAGCTTTGCTAGCTTACTCACTTTGTATAGTACTCAGTAGAGTGTCGGGTTCAAATGAGTGCTTAGTTTTTTGGATGATTTAGCCATATGTTATTTAATTTTCCCCAGGTATCTGCAGTGCTTCCTAGTCTGATTCATTTATACTTATCACCCATTATCCTCACCTACATAGAGGCTGGCTTACTTTGTTTTTCTTATTTTTAAGGAAAACAATCAGTTGTCCATGGCTATACAACGAGGGGACCAGGATTGGGAAGTGAGTCTTCAACTTGATAGCCAGTGCTGGCTATTTGGGCTATAAAGTTTGAAAATATAGATAGCATCAGGTTGGCAGAGTCTTGTCTTCACTTCAAGTATGAAGTATTTGAAACTATCCTTTCTTGAAAATAGGAACACAGGGTTTTTAAACAATTAAGTTTTTCTCATGTTACTCTCCTCTTTTGTTGTATGGGATAGGAAAAGACTTTTGCTTTTCTGTGGTACTTTATTTCACTTTTAAATTGTTCTTGTCATTAAAAAGGCAGAGGAATCATGTAAGTGTTTGCTATTGGGAAGGTATTATTGATTAATGAATTTGACTCAGGTGAAATGTTGTGCCAGGTTCTAGAACTAAACTTGTTTTGCTATTGAATGAAATGGGTCTTGGGAAACTTTAAGGCGCCATTAAAGTTATGAATTTTCCCCGGCAGGGTTGGGGTGGGGAGTACAGGAACTCAAACAATCACATCTATGTAGTTAGCCAAACTTAAGCTGATCTGTGTATAGGACAGCAGGAGAAATTGCTATGAGTATAATGGCAGTGAGAGCATTAAACCGTCTTGTTTAGGACTCTCTTTTGTTGTTAGAAACTCAAATGAGCATTACAAAGTAGCTAATCGTGAATTGAAAGTTACTGTAAAACATGTACTAAGTAATTAATTAGTCCTGCTTCATGAATGAGGAGTAGCTTGCTTAAGCATTAAAACAAGGGGTGTGCGAAAAAAAAAGAATGAAAAGGGGTGTGGATGTGAAAAATCAAGTATTTTACTCCTATTTTTAATAATGTTGTTAAGGTATAAAAGATTGGATCCTTTTTTTCTACCAGTTAACTAGTAATTTTTATGATTAGTGGTTGTTTTTCACTTTTAAGAAACCACTAAGTTTCTCTTATGCTTAGGTATTTTTCTTTGTGGCAAGTTATTTTAGAAGCCTGTTCAACCAGATGGAGTAAAATTTGTGTTCAGTTGACAGAAAAGGTCACCCAGAGTCCGTATTAATGTACACTCCTCAATCTATAAAACACAACAAACTTTAAAATATAAAGCTTTCTCAAAATTGAAGTATAAATGACAGACAACTTTTCATTAGTCTCAGGGGTACAATATTAATGATTCAGGATTTGTGTATATATTTCATTGTGGCACCACAAGAAGTCTAGTTCATGTCTCTCATCATCCATAGTTAAAAAATTATTTTTTTCTTGTGATGAGAACTTTTAATACATTATTGACTGGGGGATTTTGTAGAAACTTACACCCATGACCATCAATTTGTTATGTTAGTGAATATTGAAACACTCTGGTCAATAATATTCAGGTTAACAAAAGACTTATTGATACGTCTTTGGGCAGTAAGTTGTTAAGATCTACTCTCAGCAGCTTTCAAATATGCAATATTTGACAACTTTAATAATATTTAAAATAATTTTAAGTGTATTTTTCTGGGGAGTAGGTCCTTTAGAAAGGCAGCCGCGAGGAAAGAAAGGTACAGCTGTGGTTTTTAGCTGGTTGACTTATAGGTCAGACTCTGTGACTACCGTTCAGTCCCTTTTAGGGAGGACTTTCCTCTTCTGATGGTGTTCTGACTCCTCAGTAGCTTAAACAACTGATTTATTTTCTCACCATTCCAGAGTCTAGAAGTCTGACATCAGGGTGTGAGCAGGGTTGTTGTTTTCTGAGGCCTCTCCCATTGGCTGTTGCCTGCTGTCTCTTGTTTGTATCCTAATCCGTTCTTATAAGGACACCAGTCTCATTGGGTTAGGGCCTACCCTGATGCCTCCAGTTCAGTTCAATTCAGTCGCTCGGTCATGTCTGACTCTTTGCGACCCCATGGACTGCAGCACGCCAGGCTTCCCTGTCCATCACCAACTCCCAGAGCTTACTCAAACTCATGTCCATTGAGTTGGTGATGCCATCCAACCATCTCATCCTCTGTCGTCCCCTTCTCCTCCTGCCTTCAATCTTTCCCAGCATCAGGGTCTTTTCCAATGAGTCAGTTCTTTGCATCAGGTGGCCAAAGTATTGGAGTTTCAGCTTCAGCATCAGTCCTTCCAGTGAATATTCAGGACTGATCTCCTTTAGGATAGACTGGTTTTGCAGTCCAAGGGACTCTCAAGAGTCTTCTTCAACACCACAGTTCAAAAGCATCAATTCTTCGACATTCAGCTTTCTTTATAGTCCACCTCTCACATCCATACATGACCACTGGAAAAACCATAGCCTTGACTAGACGGACCTTTGTTGACAAAGTAATGTCTCTGCTTTTTAATATGCTGTCTAGGTTGGTCATAGCTTTTCTTCCAAGGAGCAAGCGTCTTTTAATTTCATGGCTGCAGTCACCATCTGCAGTGATTTCGGAGCCCCCCAAAATAAAATCTGTCACTGTTTCCATTGTTTCCCCATCTGTTTGCCATGAAGTGATGGGACTGGATGCCATGATCTTAGTTTTCTGAATGTTGAGCTTTAAGCCAAGTTTTTCAGTCTTCTCTTTCTCTTTCATCAAGAGGCTCTTTAGTTCTTCTTCACTTTCTGCCATAAGGGTGGTGTCATCTGCATTTCTGAGGTTATTGATATTTCTCCTGGTAATTTTGATTCCAGCTAGTGCTTATCCAGTCCAGCATTTCTCATGATGTACTCTGCATATAAGTTAAATAAGCAGGTTTCATAATTACCTCTTTGAAGGCCCTGTCACGTTCTGTGGTACTAGGGGTTAGGGATTCAACATATGAATTTGGGGGGAAACACAACTCAGTCCATAACATTAAGGAATGCAAAATTTCCTTCTTTTCCTGGGAGTTGAGGGAGATAAGGTGAACTTGGGGAAGAAGCAAAACCTGAGGTTCTTAATATTGCTTCTGCCTCTGCAGATACTGGGCTAACTTAAAGTTGTGGTTCAAGCAGAAGATCAGCAAAGAAGAGTTTGACCTTGAAGCTCATAGACTTCTCACACAGGATAATGGTAAAATAATCTGGGGAGTTATTTTATGGTTCTGAAGTTTTCCCAGATCTGCAATAAATTAAAAAATTTTTTTTTTTTTTTTAGTAGTATGTAAGGTCATTTAAATAATGTGGATATTTAAAAGTAAATGTAAAGAATGGCAGAGTAGGGGATATCCAAAGTTTTTAAAAACTAGACTAAAACAGTGGGTTCCTTATGTTGTAAATATTGTGTACTTGACTTGTGACAATCTTCCCTTTTTCAGTCCATTCTCACAACGATTTCCTCCTGGCTATTCTCACGCGTTGTCAGATTTTGGTGTCTACACCAGGTAAGGGAGTGGAAATAACCTCTAGGGATGTCAGTCAGCAAAGCCACAAACTCTGGGCTTATTACTAGGCTCTGGCTGCCTTTAACAGACGTGTTTGCAAATGAAATGTTCTTTGAACTGCTTAGAAGACACATTTTATTATAAAGTGCTGATTCTTTTATAGGACCTTTTTAAAGCAGGTAATTTCACTGTCCTTACATTGACTTTTGTGCTTTACTGGGTTTCAGTTACTTAAGTAAACCAGAGGTGAGGAGGCGAGTAGTTAGTCAGGAGGAAGAAGCTGAGGAGAGTGAAGAGAGGGCAATTTGGTGGTTAGAAGAAGTTTACCAGAGATGTATGGAGGATGAACCAGGCGGAGGAGAAACCACAGCATATGTTGAGAACTTGGATTTTCCCATTCTTAATTCAATGAGATATTAGCACCTGGAAGGTTAAGTGCTTCAGCCTGTGTTTGGCAAACTATCCTGGAGAACAAAGGTAGAGATTAGCAGCGAAGTAGGGAAGTGCATGGAAGCCAAGTCTGTCACTTCAACCTAAGAAAATGAGTATAGACAGAATGATTTTTTGCCCCTAGTATTTTGGAGGTTTAAGTGGTACAGGTCACCTCTTTCAGTCTCATTTTATTCAGTTGGTCAAAACCAAATAAATACGTTAGAAATTTGCCTCATGGTAAAGCTTATCCTGGGCTCTTGTATTTTCAGGTACTGTTGGTTTTTGTTGTTTCTTTTAAAGGGCCTGTGGTGATTCTAATGGTCGTTTATTAAAAGCCCATGTTTGTCTAGAGAAAGTGGAGTCACTCTGTCGTGTCTCACCCCTTGCGACCCCATGGACAGTAGGACAGTAGTAGCCTACTGGGCTCCTCCGTCCATGGGATTTTCCAGGCGAGACTGCTGGAGTGGCTGCCATTTCCTTCTCCAGGGTTCCCCCCCACCCCCCACTCCCCCACTCCGCCCATCCCCAGGGATCGAACCCAGGTCTCCTGCATTGCAGACAGGCACTTGACCATCTGAGCCACCAGGGAAACTCCTTTTATCTAGAGAAGGCTAGTATTTTCTGTCATCTCCCTCTGCTAAGCTCTGTTGTAAGATCAAGAATTCAGATAAGATATCTTAAAGGCCTGTTCTTCACACTCAAGAGAAGTTACCGTTGGTGGGAAGAGTGGTAAAAAGTGTTTGTTTATGGAGATTGGTGTTAGAGCAGGGAGGCTGCTCTCCACCCCTCACCATTCCCCTTGCTGCACATTCTACACTGTGTCTGATGTTTAATTTAAATAGAAGTGGACTTTTGCCTCTTAGATCATAAAGATAATCCACTCTATTGTTTAAAATTTAATTTGATCCGAAAAGCGAACATTTTGTGAGGACAGATCTTAACTTTTTAGGTAGATATATTCTGAAGTGCCAGACACCCAAAAGATTCAGTGAGACGATTGGAATTAAAAACTTTGGTTGATAGGAGTTAGGAGGCTTGGGTTCAAATTTAAGTTTTGTCGGTAGCTTATATTAGGTGATATATTTAATTATTGAATGTTGTTAGCTTCCATGAGACAGTAATATCTACCCCACATGGATATAAAAAAAGCAGGTGAAAGAACATGTAAAATTTCTGTTAAAAATAAATGCCAATAGAATATGAAGTGATACTAGTATAGGTGGCTGATTTTAATTAAAGCCTTTGATACTCTTGAATGTTTGTTGTTGGTTGTTTAAAAATAAATGAAGATACATTGGGATTTAAGAGATTATTTCTCCATCAAACATCCAAAATATCTTTCCTTAAAACAAAATATTTGTTGGAGATGATTTCTACTAAAAGTATAATATAGAAGTATAATTTTTGTGTGTGTTAATATTTGTGGTCAGATTGCTTACTATTTCTCTAAGCCAGGCAAGAAAGATGGTTTTAATAATATTATTTGTTGACTACTAACAGCTGTGTCCTAGACACTTTATGTGCATTGTCTTTTTTCTTAAAAGTATTCTTTGAGATATTTTTTTCAAGTGTATGTATAACTTTGATTTTTTTGTTTGTTTAGCTTGGTCTTTCTTACCATGTTTACAGGTTACTATCAAATGTCTGATAATTTGCATTTAAGAAGAAGCATAAAACTGCCTGGAGATTGCCCTTTAGAGTGCCAGGAGGCCAGCTGTTAACAGTGGGGCTGTGCTCGAGGGTGCCAGTACCCACACCAGCTACCTTAGTAAAGCCAAGGCATTTTGTTTTATTTTAACTAGAGAAGAGTTCTCCATTCCCCTGTCCTCTCGCCTGTCACATGTACCTCACTACGCACAGGAGTGAGCGGGTCTGGCTGTGTGCGGCCAGGAACAGCTGTTCAGTGAACTCGGAAGGGCCTGCACTTGATTTACTGCTGTGCTCGGGTTGTCTTGAAATTCTTAACTTTTGATCAGGGGACCCATCTTTTTTGTGTTGTACTGAGCTCAGTCCTGGATGTGAGGGAGGCATTTGTATAGATGACTTTTCAATATAGATACTCCATTAATCTTGTTTTTAGCTGTACTGTCCTTCCTGCTTTCCACTGGACTCACCTGCAAATTCAGATTCTTTATGGATGTCTACTAGTCCGGTTAACTGAGTTCCACCTATTTGCCAGGCTTGCCTAGCTTAGGTCATAGCTCCCATGTGTCCACTTTGTAAGTTGGCTCCTTTTTAGCCTATCCTTGGAATTTGGTGAGATCTCATCTTGGTCTGCCACTCATTTTCCTTTTAATCTCTGTTGTGGATGTGCCATTTACTTTTTTCTACTGTTGTTTTTAGTAGGATCTTGAAAGAGAGAGGAGACACATACATGTGCTCAGTTTGCTATCTTGAACTAGAAAATTCTGTCCTGCTTTTATAATATTACTGCTACTATTAAGCAAACAAGCACCCCATAGACAATTAAAAACGTGAAAAACAAATTTGTCTTCCTAAAAGAACAATTTTGGTTACAACTAGGAAAAAAAAAGTGATTGAGAGAATTTGAAGTTTTGTTTAGAGAAGCAGAAAGAGATCTGAATTTAAGCATTTATTGTTTATTTCCATCATTTGAGCATCTCATACTTCTTTAACCCAAAGTGAAAACAAACTTAACAGTTATCAGTTGTCGTTCTTTTCTCTTATGATTGTTATTTTTCTGTCTCATAGAGGGTGCTGGATCTTTACCCTGGACAGGGGGTTCTGCAGCCAAACCTGGAAAACCAAAGGGAAAGAAAAAGCTTTCTTCTGTTCGTCAGAAATTTGATGTAGGTTGTTCTTCAGTAGATCTTGGTAATGATTGATTTAAGAACTGTTGTGATGGAACTGGCTTTAGTTTTTTAATGAATATTACAATTCTGGTAGGAAAGTTGAAAAAAGGTGAAGAGAAAAAGATGGTATTTGGGGAGGAAAAGATATTATTGAATTTGAAATTGGGACTCAATCTTTGAAACCCTCTTTACCAAAGTGTCTGAAATTTTATACTTCTAGTTTGTTATTGAATAATTATTAATATGTTTTCATTAGTATATCATGACCTTTTAGTGATTCAAGAACTATCCCTATGTTCTTTTCCCTCTAAAATATCTTTGGGAATGAATAATGTTACTCAGATTGAAGACTTCTGTTCAAGGGTCCAGGAGGTCTAGAGGCCTCCAGCAGGATCTTGGTGATGCCCTGGTAAACCTTGAGCCTTCTGGGGATCCTCAGAGAAATCTTGAAGGCATTGGACTATGAAATTTGTAAACATTTTAGAATAACTTGCTTTTTCAGGTTTATATCCAGGGAACAAAATTTCCCAAAAGTATCCCTTTTATAGATTTGATTGGATACTTTACTGATTAACATCAACAAGCATATATTTACTTCTAATTTTTGCTCTATGTTTTATATCAATAATATTCGATCTGGAGGGCATCAGCATCTCCAGAAAGGCATACTTGCTTTAAAAAAGCATGTTTGATATAAAATAGTTTTATACTTGAAAAATGGAAAAGCAAGTTGCTTTTATAATACAGACTTCAAATAGGACAAACCATATTTGCTACAAAATCTAGTGAGCTGGACTTAAGCTAAAGCTACAGGGGCATATCTCCTACTGATGGTGGAGAATGTAAATGTGCTATCAGTATCTCCCAGAGCAAGGCTGGGGTTATATAAGTGGAAAAAATTGGGAAAGGCTATTTTTTAAAAAACTAATGACTGTCTTAAAAAGATTCTGTGTTGAGAATTGTTAGTGGAATATAATGTAACTGAAGAGTTATACTACCCTACATTATCTTGGAATATTTGTTATTAGATCTGTTACGTTGGTAACAGAAATTACCAGTTTTCTGAAACATTCACTGTATGTTTCTGCTTTTAGAATCTGCTTATTTACAAGTGTACTTAAAATGTTTTGACTTGTTTGAAAGTAGTTTTATATCTTCTCTTTCTCCCCATTTGTTATTTTTAGCACAGAGCCATATATTCTGTGATTACTGAGGAATTAATTAAATAGAATAAACTATTATGCATACTACTACTGTTCCCCTTAACTCATGTCTTCATTATTAATATGTAATGGTTGTGAATCTGTGATTGTGCATGAGTTACTTTTTTTAAACTCTTGTGGTTTAGTTTTGATGGCATTAATTTGTAGGATCTCAGGTCCAATTCATTGGTTACTTTTGTTTGTGTCTTATTACTTGTCATGTAATGAATAATTGTGAAAAGTTTTCTTACCTATAGCATAGATTCCAGCCTCAAAATCCCCTCTCAGGAGCCCAGCAGTTTGTGGCAAAGGATCCCCAGGATGACGATGACTTGAAACTTTGTTCCCACACAATGATGCTTCCTACTCGGGGTCAGCTTGAAGGGAGGATGATAGTGACTGCTTACGAGCACGGGCTGGACAATGTCACCGAGGAGGCTGTCTCAGCTGTGGTCTACGCGGTGGAGGTTGGTTTGCTGGTGTCAACAACACTCCTATAGATTGAATGTGGGGCTTGTGTGTGTTATTCAGAGTTAGTACTGCAAGAAAAGAACTAAAAGGTAACTCTGATTTCAGATTTGCCTTGCTGAAATTGTTTTCTCTTGAGGGGAGAAACATCACAATCCAAACAGTTGCCTTCAGTCAACAGACTAAGCTCTTCAGAAACGTTACTGCTGGCATAACACTTTTGATGTTTAACTTGTCAACACGGGGAGAGGTTTTAAGCAAAAAATTGAGATTGAGAATCCTAAAGATTAAAATCATTTGATTTTGCTGTGGTAGAGCATTTGAAGTAGCATTACGAGGTGTGGTGTCTGAACCATGGGATTCTGTCTCAGCACACTCTTCCGTTCATTAATTTTACTCATTCAGTTACTAGACAGAACTTCCACTGGGGTCTACACAGGTAGTGACAGGTGACGCTGGGTCTTTCCTTTCGATCCTCTGGGCCTCTCTTTCCTGGCCTGTACCTGAGATTATAATAGCTGTCTCATGAAGTTCTGAGTTACAAAGGGTACCATGGTGTCCTGACATGAGGTGGTCTTACTGGTGTAGCTGGAATGCCGTGCCCCCTGGCTCTGCGTCAATAACGGTAGTCTCGGACTAGTCTGTTCTCACAGACAGTCTCTAACCCTCTCTTAGGCTTCACAAAGGTGAAGAGATGTTAAATACCTAATATCTGTTTATTTCCTGTATATATCTGTCTTTTATGTGGCTTTTGAGAGAGCCAGGGTTCTATTTATGCAAGGATTTTAGTAGATTGGGTACTATAACCAACATATTCCTGATCTTAAAACATTTTGTATCATTTTCAAACAAGCTTCAAGGTAGTTTGCTACTTTAAAAAATTACTTGTTTTTGTACTTATATTTAAAGCTATTCGAAAATCATTTTTGAGAGAGAGGAGCCAATTTAGAGGTACAAAGATTTTAATAAATTTCCGAGGAGCAAGCTCGTCTTAGGTAGAACTGGATGAAAACGGTGCCTCTCCGTTCACTCCCTCTTAGGCCTGCCCACTCTGGAGTGGCCTGTGGCTTTTTAGGGAGCGTTCCTTTGGCTTCAGCACTTGCTTGCCTTTCTCACGTCTCCATTCACTCAGTCCCAATAAACATTGTTTGGTCAATGGGAGTTTTGTGGTTTGCTTTTAAGAGGAGTTCATGCTATTTTTCATTTTTTTTTCTTGTTTTTACAGAATCACCTTAAAGATATACTGACATCAGTTGTGTCAAGAAGGAAAGCTTACCGATTACGTGATGGTCATTTTAAATATGCCTTTGGTAGTAATGTGACTCCACAGCCATACCTGAAGAATAGTGTAGTAGCTTATAACAGCTTAATAGAAAGGTATATGAAGTTTCTTGTGATCTTTGCATCCATCCTTTCTAGTTGGTTATGCTGCTGCTGCTGCTGCTGCGTCGCTTCAGTTGTGTCTGATTCTGTGCAACTCCATAGATGGCAGCCCACCAGGCTCCCCTGTCCCTGGGATTCTCCAGGCAAGAACACTGGAGTGGGTTGCCATTTCCTCCTCCAATGCATGAAAGTGAAAAGTGAAAGTGAAGTCGCTCAGTCGTGTCTGACTCGTAGCGACCCCATGGACTGCAGCCCACCAGGCTCCCCCATCCATGGGATTCTCCAGGCAAGAGGACTGGAGTGGGGTGCTACTCTTATGTAATAGACCACCATTAAATAATTGGTTGTTGAGTTTCTGTTAGTCTAGGGTATGTCTGAGAGCAGTAGTTTTATTTTCTCAAGTTGCTTCCTTGCATAACTGGTGAATTCTTTTGGTACTCTGTAGATCAAAAGTAAAGTTGTAGAGTTTGGCTGCGGTGTGTGGCTTAATGTGAGCCCCACTATCTGACGGCAGTGCATCTTGAAGACTCCTGGGGCAGCACCTCCTGGTGGTGGGAGTGGGCCAGCTGTCACTCAGAAATGTGGCCTGTGATTGTTTAGGTCAAGGTTGGGTTTCTTGATGGTGGGAGGAGGTGTGGTGGGTGTTTCTCCAGGTCCTTATCTGGCGTTTGTTGCTGGAGCTCAGGATGGTGGCCTGGGCTGGGTGGCATCGGTTGCTCTTGGCATCCTCCTGTGCAGATCTGGTCTTTCAGCTCCGATCTCTGGAACCGCTCTGCACTTTACTGTGGCTCCCAGGACCCCTGTGCTGTCCTGAAACATCCCTGAGATGACCTGGATCACCTTCCCTTTGTTGTCTCTTTTCAGGCAGAAGAGAGGTAGAAAAAAGTGTGATTGGGAAGGCTGGCTGGAGTGGTGATGGGGAAGAAGTCGCTGGCAGGGAAGGCAGGTGGCCTGATCGTGGTGGGGTGTGAGGGGAGAGCGGGCAGGGAGTCGCGGCAGACGGAGCTGACCCGCAGGGGCCTGCGCTGTGCTTGGTTCATGGCTCTGCAGACCTCCGCTCAGCTCACGAGGCTCCGTTTGAAGAGCAGCGGCTTAGGCTGGGTTCACTGTTTCAGACGGCTGCAGGTGAAGGTTTATGTTCTCAGCCTCATTCACGTGTATCTGTTGTGGATTATTTGTTCTCCTTTGCGAGTCATTCGTCTTGAGAGAAAAACACCCGTTGTGCTGGGTGAGTGCTGGAGCAGTGTCTGAGCCGCCCTCTCTCCCTGCCAGCCTGTCCGCGCAGGGCCCCCGCCTCACCCTGGGCCGCCTGTTTCTCCATCAGGGCTGCCTTTGGCTGGCGCCGAAACCCGCGCTCACTGCCCACTTGTGCTTTCCTCCGAGTTCCGTCCTCGCTGTTTGAGCTCCCGTGTGTTCTCCAGAGTGGCAGAGCCTATCTCCTACTGTGTCATCTCCTACTGGATAATCACGCTTGTCTTCCCAGCCGTATCTGGGTTCTGTTTGGGGAACTTGGCAAAATTTGGATGCGTTTTCTCTACCCCCCTAGTTTGGCCTGTTGCTTCTTTTGTGCTGTATCTTCTTGCCTTGCTTGTTATTTTTTGATCCTGTTGTCTTAGTTTCCTCTCCAGGTCAGTTTGCAATTTCATTTTCCTTTGATTAGGGTCTATTATTTTTTCTGCCTAGAAGCTCGTTAAGGGCAGGAACGATTTTGACTCTGTATCCTGACTTAACGCATATTTTGACACTCGTGGAGGGAGGAGGGTAAGTGCAGATGCACTGCATTTTGTTTGAAGCCCCAGAGATGGGCTGCCTTTAAAATTGAAAATTGCAGGTTATTCATGCATACACTGGCTGAAAAGTAGTTAGATTTCTGACCCATTTTGAGCTACGTTTTATGAGAAGTTTGCTAGCGGGCCGCCCCGTTCTGGCTGTTCAGCGGTCCCCCTCTCTCGCTGGGGCTGTTTCTGACGCGTTTCCTTTTCAGCCCTCCAGCCTTCTCTGCTCCTTGTGCCGCTCAGAGCCCCGCGCCCCACCCGCCCCCTGATGATGCCGAGCAGCAGGCGGCGCTCCTGCTGGCGTGCTCCGGGGACGCACTGCCCGCGCCTCCGCCTCCAGTGAACATGTACGACCTTTTCGAAGCTTTGCAGGTAACTCTTGGCACCTTAAGGTTGTTCTAGATTTATGGGTAGGTTCAAAGTTTCTTCAAGTCCACAAAGATAATATTCACTAGCTTTCCCATTTCTTGACTTGTTTTTCAGTTTTTATTGTTATTACAGTTATTGTTTGTTATTAATACTAGCATTATTTTCAAATCCTGCTCTCAGGAATCCTTTCTAACTTACCTCCCCCATTTCTCACCTTTCCGGTGAAAGGAGAAAAAAAACTCCTTGTTCCCTTATTTCTCCTTCAGAGCCTTGTTATTTCCTTGTTTTTTTTGTTATGTTTTGGGTTTTATTAAGTTTTGGCTCAAAACTTAACAGGTTTGTGTCTTGTGTGTGAGTGTTTTGTTGATATAAACCTTACGTTCATTTTCTGTGTACTGAAGTATAATTGGAGACATGCTGATGTTTTTATCCCAGGTACACAGGGAAGTCATTCCTACCCATACCGTATATGCTCTCAACATTGAAAGGATCATTATGAAACTCTGGCATCCCAATCATGAAGAGCTGCAGCAAGACAAAGTCCATCGCCAGCGCTTGGCAGCCAAGGAGGGGCTTTTGTTCTGCTGAATTAGGATTTGACAGTGTGGGACCCTCAGCTAACTCATTGATTATTGAATTGAATGTTTTGGGGATTCACATTGCAAGACTGAAGTGTATAGTGTACATATAATCTTTCCTATGGAAATGAGACAGTACATTTTGTGTTGCTGCTGTGACGCCATTAATATAAATCTGATTTTGGCAATGACCCATATCTCTCTTGTGTGTGTGTGTGTTCCCAATTATGGGACTAGGCACTGAGAAAGTTCTGTGCCTGGAATAGCGATGTTTGGGCATCTGAGCCCTAGTATACTATGGTCTTCATGTGAGGTAGGTGACATTCTAGAACAAAGAAGCTGTTATAACTTTGTCTCCACAATCAGGAGGATGTCTGTCTGTTCAGAGACATCATGTATTCTGTATCTGGCAAGTCTGAAATTTCTGCTTTTCTCCTGAAGAACTGTTTTTTCTTAAACTGCTTTTAACAAAGTGTTAAAAGTTGGTTATCTTTGTTAGTCATCAGTTTAGTATACTTTTTTTTTGTGACCAGTTTTAACAGATACAGTTGCCTATTACAATTTCATAGAAAATAAGACTTAGAAATACTATGCTGTTCAATAAGATAAAGTCTCTTCTTTAAAAACCAAATGAGAATAATCTCTTAGGATGTAACTTTATAAAAATATCTTCTCATAATTCCTTTCTTTTAGAGTTGTTAGGCCCAAAGACTTTGATTGGTAGGTTCATCTATTCCTGTAGATGTCTTTAAGAAGTTCAGGTAAACATACTGGATTTATACTTGGTTAATTCTCCTGTTCCTGTGAAATATCCTTCCAAATGGCAGTGTTACTAATAACCAAGTTTGTTTCTTAAAAGATACGTTGCTTTTTTTATTCAAGAGATGTTATAGGTAGATACACTAGAATATACAGATGGGTTTAAGTAGGTCTAAATAATATATGTGTAGATAAGTATGTGTGGTTCAATATCTGGATCTGTGTATTTGTTTTTGTATTTTAAATGCAACAAATAAATCTTTTGGGAGAAAACTTTATTAAAGTGAACATAACGAATACTGCCTTCAGAAATATGAAGAACCTTGTTTTATGAGATCTTAGCAGAAACTTTTCAAAAGAATGTATCAGAAAGATAAAAAACAGGTTCCAATTAAGGTGTGTCATCGCTTCCTTCTGTGATACATAGATTAAGACAAAAAAATAAATAGCTTAGTTTCAGTTCTTGGGACAACTCTGAAAAGTCATTTAGAGTTTTGGATAACTCAAGAATTTTTAGGATTTCTAAGAACTTGAACTGATATCTAAGTGTGTATAGTGGATCCACATTCTATCTTGAGCCTCAGTGCTAAGTGTGTATTACATTTCATGTGCTCCATAGATGGAGAGACACCTAGACGTTTTGAACATGCCCCGCTGCTCATTACAAGGGCAGGTTCCCACTGAAATCCGTGTAGCAGTAGACCTCACTCCTCTATAGGACCTGGCCTAAATCCCCACTCACCATTCTGGTGGGACCAGAGGACTCCCAAGTTTTGGGCCTGCACTCTTAAGGTCTGCTTTCCATGCCAGTTTTCCTCAAGTATCATTTTATACAGTGGAGAGATGAGGCTAGGGACACGGCAGGAAGGTAGAGTCATTGATACTTAGGATTTTTCAAGACAGACTCTCTGATTCAAATACCTCAGTTCCACCAAACACTGCCTCCAGCTCAGCTCCATTTTGGGATCCTGAATGCAGTGCATCTTTTATAATTAGGTTCTTAAGAAATCATGAGTGCTTATTATCAGGCATCATTCAGAAAAAATAACTGCTTCAGAGAGGAAAAAGGCGATTAGAAACCAGATAATTTCAGGCTTAGAATCAAGCTTATTTTTCCTTTAGAGATTTAAGTAGTTCTTTCAGCTATAGGTGTCATTGTTCAAAACCAGATTTGGTAAGGCCCTCCTCTCTACCAGGCACCGATGCCGGTTTAGCACACATTCTTACCACCTTCATCGCCCATTCCTGGGATCAGTCAGGCACACAGTTCCCCTAGCCCTTCTCCCATTGCCTGAAGGGATCAGCATGTTGCTGATCAGATTTCATGAAGTGACTTCTAAATGATTGCTCACTTTCACCATGTAAAAATGCCTATGTTTCATCATGTCTTTGACTTAAACCAAAAATTCCTCCAGTTTGAATAATGGTTTGGGAGTCAGACTTCGATGCGATGGCCAACAGACTGGTTCAGCATTCGATTCTCATGGCTTAATAAAGGAAAAATACCTAGATTATTCTTGGAGTGTAGACTAATATTTAATCAAATCAACTGGCATGGTAATTACTAAAAGCACAATATGAAAAGGCATATGGATGCATCATACTTTCATTTTAAAAAATATTTATCAAAACAGGACCAAGTTTTCTATTCATCAACCTGCTAGCATGTTTCCATTCTTTTAAATTTAATATCCCTTTACGGATTTCCTTCATTGATAGGTAACATACTATTCCTGAGAGTAGTCACCAGATATGACTGAGGGAAAAAGCTATTTTCGCTGGGCCCTTTCCCCCACCTTTAAAAGCCAGTTGGAAACCACACGTTTACCTTTAAAGACACCAACAGTAATTACATTGTCATCCCATGAACAGACTCTTTTATTCAAGGGTATAATATATTTCTCCACCAAACTGAGTGAGAATAAAGTGTAAATGAGAGTTTGAAATGTGACTTTTTAAAATGCTAGCAGATAATAAAACACCAGAGTCTATTGTCTTTATTATCAAAGTTTATTGTTAGAGTCAGTTCCTATCTACTGGGGAGTACAACTATGTCTCAATGTGTGCTATAGTAACTCTAGGGTAATAGCCATTCTGCAAAATAGTTGTACTGGGGCTCTGTTAGGCATAGATCATAAGTCAGTGGAAGAATGAGCCCAGAAAACCCTGACAATAGAGCCATTACTCTAGGAAGTTCCAGTGCTATGCAGCCTGTAAGGCGTCATCTACCAGCTGACGATGAGGCTCAAGGAGGTGTTGGCGGGATGAAACAGGAGTTGAACCCGTTTTCTACTCTTTGCAAGACAACTATGGCTCCAATGCAGGAACCAAAAACCAGGTCTTACAAAATCCTTTAAGCTCCCAAAACAAGTAAAACAGGACATAAAGAGGAAAGGGCCAGGAACCAGGATAGTGGAGGATAAATTAAGTGGAATTGGAGGGAATGAAAACTTCTGGAATGAAAAGTAGCTGGATTTAGATGCCATTTGAGATGATAAAGAATACAGTGCAGGTAAAAGCAAATGAGGAAACAATTCAAACTTTGAAAAGTATTCAGACACCAAAAGTTAAAGTTCCCCTCTTGGAGGAAAACTGGTTTTAAAAAATGAGGAAAGTGGGTCACTAATAGGAATGAGTACCTGAGTAGAAATAGGTGTTTCAGGATGCCAAGAATATTATATAAATGAGCTGGGTCTATAGGAAGGAAAAGTGGTTATGGTAGCCTGTTATCCAGATCTGACATTGGAATGATGTTTCTAGCAATGGCTTTGTCTATGAGGTTCTGGCATATTTTTTTTGTAGCATAGGTAGCTTTGATGGAATGTTTTCATAACACTCAATTTATGTGGGAATGCAAATTACTATAGTGTAAAATTTCAAAGATCTCCCACCTATTTCTGTGGGATAGAAGATTAGAAGTCCTGAAACAGCTGTGGCTAAAGGCCCAAGCCCTCTCACCACCCTTGTGATGAAAATATTAAAGGAATGAACCAAACAGTATCAGTGAGTCAATGAGCATTGTACCATGTAGACAGCAGATAATTTATGGTGACTTCTGCAGGCAGCCTGAGAAACAGAAAAGCTTGTGTACTAAATGCTACCCTATCATTAAATATAATAATAACAAAAAACAGGGCCATTAAATGAGACCCTAGAAAAGTCTAGCTGCCAACCAGATTGGGAAGATAAATAGCATAGTTTATTTTAATCTGTATCTTCCATACTAACCTAGTCTGTAGAAAAGCCATCTGCTGGCACTAGGCCAGTATGTCTGAATTTTGTCATTATTAGCATCTCATTTTTCCAAAAAAGGAAATGTGTAAGTAGCAGGTGTACATAAATGACCATTTCTACAAAGCCTTCTCTGCAGTCTTGACCTGTGTGGGGACAGGTTCTACTGATGAAGCATTTTTAGAGGCAAAAGGAAAAACATTAACTTGAGGTTTTCTCCAAAGAAAGAATACCAGTGGAGTTGGGCCCATATGATGAGTTTCTTGTTGGTGTTGAACAAATGGTCTCTTCTCTAGGAAATACGTTTGTTCACACCTATTTACAGGTTCTATAAATGTAATTCTAAAACAAGAAGTAGAAGCAGTTGCTTTTCTAATCAAGTCTCTGATGAAATGAAGGGTCCTCAATTTTTCGGACTCCTCGTGGTGTGGGATGGGGTTGGGCTCTATCCCAGGGCCGGATGCTCAGGCTGCTGTCCAGACCTGGGTTATTTCAAGCACCACGGCCTTTTCCTGCATTCCTTTCCCTGCGCATTCAGGCTGTGAGGAATCTTCTTGAACATTTTCCTCCCCAACTGTTCCAAACACAGTTCTATTTGCTAGAAAACAGAATGTAAGTGTGAGTTAACATTTGGATTTTAGACACTGTATAACTTCATGAACATAATTATTCCATTAGTCACATTTCCAAACAGATGAGAAGAGGCCATTTTATGCCTGTATGTCTCCTCTCAAATGTCTTGTTCACTGATAATCCTGTCTACTTCTATAACTTCCTCAGCTCAAAACCAGGACAACTATCCAGAGAACTGTGGCTGTCAAGATGAGCCAGAGCTCATGGTTCTGATGGGATGTAAATGCACAGCCTGTGTCCACAGCTGTGTCCCAGCCTTGTTTTCTTCGTTTTGACAGTTTTTGATCCAGTCCTGTGTGTAGCATAAACCTTAGAAAATTAAAAATACACAAAAATGTCATCTGCTTAAAATCCTTCAAGCTAGGCTTCAGCAGTACGTGAACCAAGAACTTCCAGATGTACAAGCTGGGTTTCAAAGAGGCAGAGGAACCAGAGATCAAATTGCTAACATCTAATGGGTCATGGAGAAAGCAACGGAGTTCCAGAAAAACATCTACTTCTGCTCCATTGACTACGCTCAAGGTTTTGACCATGGAGATCACAACAAACTGGAAAATTCTTAAAGAGATGGGAATACCAGACTACCTTACCTGTCTACTGAGAAACCTGCATGCAAGTCAAGAAGCAACAGTTAGAACCGGTCATGCAATACCTGACTGGTTTCAAATTGGGAAAGGGGTACATCAAGGCTGTATATTTAACTTATATGCAGAGTGCATCATGTGAAATGCCAGGCTGGATGAATCACAAGTTGGAATCAAGATTGCCAGGAGAAATATCAACAATCTCAGATATGCAGATGATACCACTCTAATAGCAGAAAGTGAAGAGGAACTAAAGAGCCTCTTGATGAGAGTGAAAGAGGAGAGTGAAAAAGCTGGCTTGAAACTCAGCATTAAAAAGAACTAGGATCATGGCATTTGGTCTCATCACTTCATGGCAGATAGAAAGGGAAAAAGTAGAAACAGTGACCAGTTTTCATGGGCTCCAAAATCACTGCAGACAGTGACTGCAGCTATGAAATTAAAAGACTTGCTTCTTGGAAGGAAAGCTGTGACAAACTTAGCATATTGAAAAGCAGAGACATCACTTTGCCGACAAAGGTCTGTATAGTCAAAACTATGATTTTTCCAGTAGTCGTGTATGGATGTGAGATGATAATTGTGCTCAGTTGTGTCCTGACTCTTTGTGATCCCATGGACTGCAGCCCACCAGGCTCCTCTGTCCATGGAGTTTTCCAGGCAAGAATACTGGAGTGGGTTGCCATTTTCCTCCTCCAGGGGATCTTCCTGACCAGGGATCGAATCCACATCTCTTGTGTCTCCTGTTGGCAGGCAGATTCTTTACCGCTGCACCACCCAGGAAGCTGCAGTCCAAGGGACTCTCAAAAGTCTTCTCCAGCACCACAATTCAAAGGTGGCTGAGCAGCGAAGAACTGATGCTTTTGAACTGTGGTGTTGGAGAAGACTCTTGAGAGTGCCCTTGGACTGCAAGGAGATCAAACCAGCCAATCCTAAAGGAAGTCAACCTTGAATATTCACTGGAAGGACTGTTGCTGAAGCTCCAATACTTTGGCCACCTGATTGGCGAAGAACTGATTTGGCCACCACTTTGGCGAAGAACTGACTCATTGGAAAAGACTGATGCTGGGAAAGATTGAAAGCAAAAGGAGAAGAGGGCAGCAGATGGTTGGGTAGCATTAGCGACTCAAGGGACATGAATCAGAGCAAACTCTGGGAGAAAGTGGAGGACAGGGGAACCTGGAGTGCTGCGGTCCATGGGGTCACGAAAAGTCAGACACAATTTAGCGACTGAACAACGGCAACAATGGGGTGGGGGAGGAAGGTAAATGTAAAAATTCACTATAACTCAAAATCTGATATTCAATGGATGCAGTATAATGGTTAACAGGCTGAATTCATAAAGGGAGGCTGAATTCATGGAGAGTAAGATTAGAGAACATGAGGGGGAAAAAGCAATTTTGGTGATTTTGATTGTAAGAACTTCTAATTGGCTCTAATTCTGGGGATCTCAGAATAACAGTGGGGATTAATGTTAGGAGTACAATTTGATTTGGGCTTCCCTTGTGGCTCAGCTGGTAAAGAATCTGCCTGCAGTGCAGGAGACCTGGGTTCGATCCCTGGGTTGGAAAGATCCCTGGAGAAGGGAAAGGCTACCCACTCCAGTATTCTGGCCTGGAGAATTCCATGGACTGTATAGTCCATGGGGTTGCAAAGAGTTGGACACGAGTGACTTTTCACTTTCACTCGATTTGGGGGCAGGGAAGGAGATTTAAATCACTCTTCAACTTACACAGCATGAATTGGGGGTGTCTGACAGGAGATTTCTCTTAGCATTTCATTTAGAGAAAGAAGCAAGTAGGATGGAAATACCTAATTATACCTTACAGGAAAGAAAAAATTATCAAGATACATTTAGGTCCTTTGTAAAAGGAGTGTTCTCTTCATATTAAACACTGTCTAGAGGAACGAATGAACAAATTAGGGAAATAAGAACAAGAAAGGAAAATGAAATGTGTTTGTTCTCTGTACATTGCCCACTGTAGGTGGTCACTTTTCTTAGGGGTGTGGGGGGAGAATCACTCTACTTGTTTGGTAGTCCTCCACTCCCAACTTCCTATTAAAGCTGTGGCCCTTCTATACTTAACTCTGAAAATGCCAGGCCTTATTGTCCTCAAACTTCACTTACTGGAGTCCTTGATAAGCATTCTGGTTTCTTTTTTGGAACAGAGTTTCAGTTTAAAAATATCACCCTTCAGGTGTCTGTGAAATTATCGTAATTGTTTATTCCATGTGAATGTAGTCATGAGACTTAAAACAGACTTTTGATGTCCCAGGGTAAAGCAAACATAAGCTATTTCTTTCATTGCCCTTTGGGCTACTGCAGACTACCCCAGGACGGAAACTTGAGACCCAGGAGACACAGTTCAAAGGTGCCTATGTCCTTACATCCCAGCCCTACAGGCTAGCCAAGGTGAGCGCAGTTGTTTCAAGTCAATCAGGTACACACGTTGGCTCTATATATTCAGCATGATTTATATGGGGAAGAAAAATTTTGGTTTTGCAGACAAAACTTTTTGTTAATGAGGTCATGTCAAACTATGCTCCTTCAGGATTAAATAATTTCAGCATTATGGCACTCAGATTAAATGTTCAGGCAGCTCACTCGTTGTTCACTTCATGCATTATACAAAATAATACCCATGAAATAAGCCAGGCAACCAAAGTTTCATATGAAGGAGAAAATGCTGATGGCCTGCTACCTGCAGCATTGCACTGTGGGTTCGAAGAGTTCTCGGAAACAAAGAATGGCAAGAGGAAAGGGTGTTGGTGAAAGCCCACCCGGCCCGCGGGAAGGCGCCCAGCGCCCCCTCCTGGCTGCTTACCTCGCGTTCCCTCAGTGGCTCTCCGCCAGGCTCTCGGTGTCACACTCCTTGGGCGGTTCCCCTCCGCCCGGCAACTCGCTCTCGATTTCCCACAGCACGTCATCCTCATCCTCCAGGTTGCTGGAGATGTGGCACTTCTTGAACCCTTGGACGATGGACTCGCTCGAGATGCTATTCCAGGCCACCATGACCCACTCCAGAAAAAGGCCCAGCGGCGGCTTCTTGGCGTTCCCGGTGGGGCTCAGCGCCAGGTTCCCCGCCAGGAGCCAGTTGGAATACTGGGCCCGCACACTGTCATTCAGTGGTTTGTAGACCACCACATCCAACACCTGCAGCTGCGAGGTCAAGCCTCCCGGGATGATGACCATGTCGGTGTTCATGCTCTCCATGGAGCTCTTCACCGAGTCGGTGGCGTGGCCCCGGAAGCCGTTCAGGATCAGCAGCCCTCGCTGCTTGGGCACCGCGCCCGTCCTCCGCCTCCACACCACCTCCAGCCAGTCCTGCATCAGGTCCTCCGTCATCCAGCCGTACCGGTGGCAGCGGATTTCCATGCCACTTGGGAACTTCCCGGGGGGGATGTACGTGCCCCTCAGAATGATATATGGAGGTAACTTCCTCCCATCAGCCAAGACACCAAGCATGGCTGTGATTTTCAGTTTCTCCCTCCCTGGCGTCTTGACCAAGACAGGCTTTTCCCCCTGGTTGTCCACAGTCACCCTCGAGGGCACCTCTAAGCAAATAGGCGTCTCGTCTGCATTTCCCATCTGAGCCACCTGGTAGTCGTGTGCCCTGCGCAGAGCCAGCACGCTCCGCTGGTAGGTAACAAGCTTCTCGGTCAGGTCCTCGGGCAGCTGCTGGGGCACGGGCACCTTATGCCGCAGAGACAAGTCATACCTCCGCATCATTCTTCGACACCAACCCAAGCTAGCCTTGAACCCTTTCTCTGGAATGTTCATCTCCTGGGCGATCTCCAGAGCTTTCAGCTGCATGGCCTCCCTGGTGATGGGGTCCCCTTTGGCCTGCATGTATCGCACGTACTCGGCCACGCGCTGGTCCACCAGGGCGAAGCGCCCGTTCTTGGGGCCGCGGAAGGCACGCCGCATGGCGTGGGCGTTCTGCAGCTGCGGCTTCACTTTGCGCCAGTCGCGGACGTTTTTCTCCAGCACCCCAAACTGCTTGGCCGCCTGGCAGTTGTTGGTGCTCTCGGCGTACTCCACCACCATTAACTTGAAGCCTGCGTCGTAACTGCGGCGCATGCCCCGGCTGAACTGGAGCTTCCCGGCCAGGTCGTCGGCCGAGAGGTCGTACCCGGGGAAGCCCATGGCCATGTAGAAGGGGTACCCCTCGCCCCACTCGGGCAGCTCTGTGATGTCCCGAGGCAGACGGAGGCCAAAGCCATCCAGGTGCTGAGGCTGGGGAAACTGCGCGGCTGCGTTCATCGGGGCCGCCCAATCTGGCGGCTTCAGGTCGGATTCTTCCTTTTCTGGAAGACATACAGGGAGGGTGAAGATAGTGTCTATGAGTACAGCGATTTGGGGGTCATTCCTTGATTTGTTTTTGGTCAAAATACCGAGACTACCTCAATCGGAAGCTCACTAGAAGCAGTCACTTTAATAACAGATACTTCCAAAGTCCTCACCCCTTTGCCAGTTCCCGTAGATTACCACATCTAATTCTCACAATAACTGTTTCTTTACTCTGTCTTTGCAGATGAGTGTAGAAAAATTAGGTAACGCGTCAAGGTGGCAAAGCCAGGAAGTGACAAGGGCTGGAAACTGAACACAGGCACCATGCCTGAGTAATGCACTAACTGTGAGGGTCACGCTGGGTGAGAAGCCAAATACAACTCATTCTACACACAGTATTACAGAATTTGTATCATCATGAACCGAATCATATCCCTTAAACCAAGAAAATCTATAGCGATACCACACTTAGCAAAGTTAAGCTTAGAAGGCAGAAGTATGGTTTTTGCAAACCCATGTCAGAACTGGGTTTCACTGTATGTTTCTATTTAAAAAGTGGTCACAGAAATTGAGTATTACTCAGGGATATTACCATATCTCACCAAAACTAAGAACCCATCGATTGCAAGATGCACCATATATGCCATTAAGGGAAAAAGAAAAAGCCACTGGTGAAACTAACATGCCATCAGTTTTAAGTGTTAGTCACTCAGTTGTGTCCAACTCTGCAACCCCATGGACTGCAGCCCAGGTTCCTCTGTCCACGGAATTCTCCAGGCAAGAATACTGCTGTGGGTTGCCATTCCCTTTTCCAGGGAATCTTCCCGATCCAGGGACTGAACCTGGGTCTTTGGTATTGCATGCAGATTCTTAACTGAGCCACCAGGGCAGACCCATCAGTTTTAAGAAGCATTCTCAATTGCAGAGATGTTAAAGTGATGAGGGAAAGACATCTCTTAGAATCAATGAAATATGGCATTTTAAACTACTACTTATAGACAGAAGGTAAATAAAATCACCCTGGCCGTTGGGAAGCTGCGTTTACTCCAACTCCTGCTCTCTAGCTATGCTCCTCGGTACGACACTGTGTGCTTCTTTAGACATATTTGCTCAAATGTGTACTGCAGCTGCTATTGCTTTTTCTATCCAAGATGAAGCAGACAGGGAGTCAAGTAAATAACCCTGGATGCATGCTTTGTCACGCTGTTTTCTTTAGTTTTCAGAAGCGTGTGGTATGCTACCAAGGCACTCAAGATGTGCACTGGACCAGTACAGACTTCAATTTCATTCACCTGCATATGAGGTTGCATGTTGAGATTTATAACCCGCAGGTGACAGATGAAGAAATGGACAATCAGAGAGGTGGATGAAGTTGCCTAAGGTCATACAGCATGGGAAACAAGGAGATTTTGAAACTCCAAAGCCCGTAGTCTTTCTGCCTCAGAACCTTGCCTTACTCTTAAATACCCCACAGAATGTACCTTAATGTAAACTTAAAATCCATCTTTATAATTCTACCATTGGATGCCTTCTGCATTGGGTTAATCATAGTACCTGCAAAGGTTCCTCCTTGGAGCTGCCATTCGTCAGAATTCTGAGATTCTTCCTCCCTTTCCAACCGAGTGATCATGTCAGGCTTAGGGAATGGGAATTCTGTTTACAGGAAATAAAACAGGTTAACAGCTGTGTTACTGTCTTGGAGAATTGCCAAAATAAGTACTTTGTAATACTTAAGCAAACCTCCCCTCCACTCTCACCCCACTACAGTATGGAGATTTATGAAAGGCAGTAGAGAAGGATTCAGGGATACTTAAAGAAAAAATATGATGGGAAATAGGTCTGTCCAAGGGAATTTATGGATCTCTGCTAATGAGGGCCCGTACTAGCAATGACAAAAAGGAACTGCATTTAGCAGGGAAGTGGGTGTATGCAGCCACTGATCTAATGAGCATTCCAATACCTGCCTGAGCCAAGTGGGAAAATCCCTCCAAATGGTTAGATTCTAATAATATCAGTGCTGGGAGGGAAGCAACAAGGATTCTTTGGGGCTATGTCCCCAAGCTTCTGAGGCTGACAGGATAACAGTGAGGCCTGCCTTCTCTCCTAGGAATGTATAAAGTACAGGCCCAGATTCACGGTGACATTTCTTAGATTATGTCTTATTTTTTCTTTTTTTGATGAGTGTGCCTGGGTTGAATGAGGATGGTTCTGAGAGCTGGCATGAGCTGCTGAGTAGGAGGACACAACATTTATATCCTGCCTAAGTCAAAAACAGGAAATTAAATGGGCACAGGCATTGAGGGGACAGAATCCAGGTTCAGGAGAGAGGTATGTTGGATACACCTGAGAAGAGAGACATGGAAACAATTCTCTGGGCTCAGAGCTTCTAAGAGACAAAGGAAAACAAAGTTTTACCCAGAGACAGGACAGTTTCATAATTCATCCTCATGACCTCCCGGTAGAGAGCCTTTTGTTGCTCCGTCAAAACTTCCCACTCCTCATCGGAAAAATATATGGCCACCTCATCGAATAGGGCCGGCACCTGCAATAGTGAACAGGCTTTTCTCAATGACTGGTCAGCACATGCAGACACAGTTCACACACCATTATCTCACAAGGGCCAGCCTGGGCCCGGAGACACATCAGTGCTCACATGGCTCCAAGAAGCAAACTCTGGATGTCAACAAGGCCCTCTGTGCCCTGCTGAGTGCTTGCCACACTCTCATTCACAGATAAGGAGAGCAGAACCTTGAGATGAAAACTCCCCACCATGGACCACCAGGTCGAGAGACTGGATCCTCACACGAAGCAGGGAGAGCTGATCACAGCTCAGCCCCCGCCCAGAGCCAGAGTCGACCACATGAAGGAACACCCTGAGACAGTCCCCCTGCCAAGACAGCCCTGCTGTCTCCCTCAGTCACAGAGCCTCAGACCACGCGGGTGCTGGGGGCTGCCTGGGCACTAGTCTCCATTTCCAGAGCACTAGCCCCAGTGTATGCCTCAGAACCCAAAGCCTCTCAGCAAGGAGCCGGTAAGAGAAAGGCCCTCATCAGGCCTTTTCCAATCCATAAGAGGATGAGGAGGAAGAGAGAAGGGCTAATCAGAGCTTCAGTTTTTATAATGAGATACTAGAGCAAACTGGTTTGCTTTGATGCCTAGACCCACAGCAGAAAGCCCTAAAGACACAGCTCCACTCCCCTCCCCCACACCTCCCGGACACTGCAGGCCAGTGGGAAGGGGTGCTTACGTGGCCGAATGCAGCCAAGCCACCCAGACCAACCTTCTCTTGTTCAGCTCTTTCCTTTCCTTTTACTATGTGTCATCTTGCAGTCATTAAAAATCCTATTCCTAGTCAGTGGTAAGGCATCACTGGGCTGCTGCGTTCAGAGCTATTTCCCCTGGTGCAGACTAGGGCCTGGGGGATCATGATGATGTTTTGCATCCGCTTAGACAAGTTCAGTGTCTGCACAGCCTGCAGCTCCTTCAGGTGTCTGGCCATCAGTCACTTAGACTGCCCGGCCTTTCCGCCTTATCCACAAAGCTCACCCCACCCCTCCACACCTCACAGCCCCTTCCACATAGGGAGAATTTCCTGAGAAAGGCCCTGTAACTGCTTCATTTATTCCCCGCTCCGCCCCCCCCCCCCCCCCCAACCCCATTTAATCCAGGAGGAAACTGGCTCAGAGCAGCTTGTTTCTGGTCTAAAATCACATAGCCAATAAAGAGTAGGGTTGAGGCTGGGACCTGGGATGTCTGACTTCACAGCTCTGGCCCTTACACAGGGCAGAATGGCCTCCCTGGTGCCCAGCTTGCATGGTCTCACTTCCACCCCCACACACTCAGTGGAACTTAGCTCCTGCAGTTCCTTCAACAAACCATTCCCCACCCCTCCAGAGACCAGGAGGTCTCCATACATGCTGCTTCAGAAGTCTTCCCCATTCTTGGCCTGGCTGACACCCACCCACCTTCCAAGATTCAGCCCAGATATCCTGTTCTCTGGGCAAGCTGGTCTCACCCTGGGCTGTGTTCCTTGTAAACCCCTGGGCTCAAGGCTCTGGGGCACCTATCACATGGCAGGATCCTCTTGGTTTCCCTGTTGTCAGCTCACTGAGGGCAGAACCTGGGCTTATTTTGTTTTCTTCCCCTAAGCCTAGGACACTTCTTGTAGAAAGTAATCCCTTGAAAGTGTGTTTTTGAGTCAAAGATTTAAGTATATACTCTCTGGACTTCGCTTCTCTTGTTCTACCTGGAATAGTTTCAAATAATCATTAAAAATTTATCTGTCACAAAACAGCCTACTCTTTGGAGTAAGAATGGACAAAAATGCCTAGAGTAAAATACCAGGAGGTATAACGGATTGGTCTCTGGGCTCTGCTCAGATTTCATCAATCTGGAAAGCCAGGCAGCTAGGAATTTTCCATCCCACCCCATCCCACTTCCCAGGCTTTTGAACAACTCTCCTTTGGCCTTTTCTCTCCCTAGGAAATTTCAGATCTAGGCTACACCTATTTATAGTCCCTTTCCCTCTGCTGATAAAACAGGACACAGGGCTGGCTGTGCCTGTCATTTCAGAAGGGCGATCCCTATCGACACTCACAGAAGGTAACACGTGCCCAGTCTGGTAAAATACAGCAGACCTGGAGTGGTGTGAAGGCACCCAGAGGCCGGGGCTGGATTCGTCTCCTCCCATTTCCGACTGAGCCGCAGAGGGTCCTCAGACGAGCCCCATGATGCTTCAGAGGCACACAGTGTCGTGTGGCTTAGCAATTCTCCTCACAGCAACCTTCTGTGAGAACTGAGCCAGCCTTCAGCCAGGCCCTGCTGTGCAGGCCTCCCCTCTCTCTAGAGGCCTTTTATCTGGCCAAGCCCAGCAGAAGGTAAACAGGGCCAGCCCTGGGCCAAACTCGGAAGTCAGGCCGCCAGCATCCAACCCCTCGACACCCACCCTTGCGTGGCCTCACGGGTAGGGGCCCTCGACCCCTGCCCTCCTCCCTTCCCAGAAGGTCAAGGTCATCAGATAGCTGTTCTTCCTTCAGCCTGTGTGCGCTGCCTCGCTCGGCCCCAAGAGCCGGCCTTCCAGCATTTATCGAACCATCCGAGAGTACTTACATGCTGCCCAGGCATGCTGACGATGCTGTGGGACCACTCAGCAGACAGTGGGGCTCTTGGGGCAGAGGCCTGGGACCAGTGCACCGATAGAGTGCCTGCTGTATGCCAGGCACTGTGTAGGGCACTCCTTCTTGCACTCCTATTGAATCCTTTAGATACACAAGGATACGGGGATCACTACCCCAGTTTGATGGGTGAGCAAACGGCTGATAAGTATCTCGCCCAAGGTCACAGGGTTAGCAAGTCTGACTCTTATGCCCGCGCTTTCTCAGCAGGTCACTTAGGCCCCTGCCTCGTGGCAATAGCAAACCCCAGGGTCCCTTAAGAAAGATGAACCAAGGACTTCTTCCTCAGAGCTACTAAGCAAAGAGCTCAGACTCCAGGGCACAGCATGTAGCCCCGGTGGCTGGCTTGAGCCTGGGCCTGCCCTGCTTCTCTCAACCGTCTCCTCCACTCCCTGACACACGCTGCAGGCTCCAGCAGCAAGAGCTGCCGCTAAACCTCTTCTCCAGTGCCTGTGCTCCTGGCTTCCTAGATGGCAAGATCTTCCCTTCCCTTGGCTGGTTCCGCCTCTGCCTAAGACTTGGCTCACAGTACATCTTCCCTTTTCTTTACCTGAAATTGTATTTCTACTCCAATTCTCCCATGCAATATTACCTTTATAGCATGGTTCTTAAGATTGAAAGATTTTATTGATCACCCCAACAAAACCTACAGCCAAAACACATATGTAAGAGACAGACTTGATTGTTTTCTTCTCCTAGTTTAATGCCCTGGTGCAGGATTTTTTTCACTCAGCACTGCTGACACTTCTGGCCAGATCATTCTCTGTTTCAGGGGCTGTCCTGGGCATCACAGAAGTACGGCAGCACCCCGGCCTCTACCCAGGAGATGCCAGTAGGCTCTCCCACTTCCCAAGTTCCACCACAAGTCATGACAACCAGAAATATCTTCACCTAGATGTACCTGGGAGGGGGCAAAACTACCTACTACTCAAGACCAGGTCCTTGCCTGCTTTCTCCAGGACTTCTCCGGCCTGTAGAAGAGACTGTCAAGACCTGACATCCACCACAGAATTCCAAATACTGTGCAATTAATCAGATTTACTTTCCTGTCTTCCTCATAAAACAAGTATTAATAATTCCACGAGACTAAGGATCCTGTCTTAGTAACACCCAGCACTGTGCTGAGTAGCTGCAGACGGATGGCAGATTGCTTGGATGCCACACATGCCAGTCCCCCTCCTCCAGCTCCACTGGTTACTTCCTTTCCCAGCCAAGCATGGGCTTCACCTTGCTCCTCTCTGTGTTGTCCCAACAGACTCTAATGCTTGCTTCTACTGCACCTGTTTTGCATGCTTCTCCATTCTGTCTAAATGTTCTTGGTTGGCCGGTATAGCCTCAAAGCATTGAGTTCTTGCTCAGGGCTAGATGGGATGACTCCTGCGCTCTAAAATCTCCCCAGCTGCAGGGATTAGAACTGAGGAGGACAGCGGCATGGTCTGAAGAGACAGAAGCAGTCCAGCTTCAACAGCTAGACTGGTAAACCCACAGCCTGGAGTCGTATTTTTTGTCTTTTTCAAATGGAGTATAACATACATACAACAAAATGCACTACTTTTAAGGTTCCAGCTCAAGAGGTGTTTTTAAGAACAGCAGTCAGTATACATGTGTATCGCAGGGGTAAAGCAGATAACCCTGCTGCACCTTATGCAGTGGGAGGGGAGTAGGACGAGATAGTTTGCAAAGACCATGATTCTATGAATACATATCTCTCATTGGAAGAAAGCATACTATGTATACTGATGACGTTCATACACAGTGGAAAACTAAGCAGAGAAAAGGAATGTCATTTGGTGCTTATTTAAAATGTTTACCATGCATGCTGAGTTATCATCAAGTCCAGTAAGTACTGTAAATAATGGACACAACTGTAACTATAAATATCTGTTGCATTTATACTTTAAATTTTAATTCTATCACACTACAATGTTTGGATATGCTCCCTGCTCACTGCTGCCTACTATCCCAATTCCTTCACCCAGGGCCAGCTGGAAATGTAGTTCTCTCCTGTGTCAACCAACTGGCCTCATCCCATAAAGCTCTCCTCATATCAGCTCAGGGCCCAAGACTTAAATGGTTTAAGTGGTTCCCTTCAATCAGCAGTAGGTGACAAAGACTTTGTCCTCACCCCACACTTGGTCAGGTTCCCCTGAGCCCTCTTCTCCACTAGGCCCCTACCCTGGACACACACACACCTTCTATGGTCCGCGGCCTGCACAGCCCAGTTTTCGCAAGAATCCCCTATTGCTGATGGCTCCTCTTAGTAATTTTCCATTCGCTGAGCCCTATGCTCCATTCCCTGGCTGTAAATCCCCACTTGTCTTTACTGTTGAACTCTCTCCTGTTCTCTTCGCTCTCCTATTGTGACAGTCTTGAAGCCTATCTCAGCAGTTCTGAATATTAATATATTCCTTAGTATATTCCTTATTATCTAAACAAGTGCCAGAATAATTTTTCTTTTACACATGGGTCAGCAGAAATTTAGTTGATATCTACAAGGTGCCTGGCATTGAGCAGGATATAGGGAATCCATGGGTACAGGAGAGAGACATAGTCGTGGCCCTGTGGACTTCCAATCCTGATGGTGATACGTTATGTGCCTAAAGAGACTGTTCCCATACCAGCTTCTCCATCCTTCGCTGTGCCTTTTAAAGCCACAGAACTGTTTTCTCAGGAATGCAAACACACCGGACTGGGCTAAGCTAGGCTATTTTTACTTCCTGTGGCTGCCTGAGGAAGAGACTTATTACAAACCTGGCTCCTAGGCCTGCCCCTCACAGCTGTGTGAGACCCCACACCTTCTTACTTACCCATCCACCCTCTGAACAGATTCGGACTTTTTGCATATCTGTGGGACCATCCTCCAGTTCCCGGCTCTGAATCTCTTCTTCTTCTTCCTCTTCTTTCAGGGTCAAATTGAGAGGGCAGGCTGTGGATGCCATCTCTGCAAGCAAGATTCAGTTCAGAAAAATCAGGTGCTAGTGTGAACTCTTCAAAGCCTGTGAAGGGGGCAGCTCAGGTTACACAAACCTTTTTAGCTCCAGGACAGTTCAGGGAAACAAGAGCAAGGGAAGAGCCAGGTCTGGGGAGGAAGGGCTTCAAGGAAAGCACCAGGAAGCTGGAAGGTGACATTTAGCTCTGAAAAGAAGAGGGTTGCAGGCAGTCAGCATACCTGGCTGTCTTCAAATATTTAAAAAGACTGGAAGAGAGACCAGACTGGTTCTGTAGAGACTTAAGGGCATAACAGGTTGGTGGGTAAACATTCCAGGAAGTTTTAAGAATGCATCAAAAGGCAGAACTTTCTCACAGCCAGTGCCACCCAAACATGGAATCAGCAGCAGGTGTGTTGGCTTCCTGTCAATGAAGGCATTTGAACTCATAGTGCACTCGCTCAACAGGGTTGTTCCTACAGGGCCAGTTCAGTGTCAGGGGGTTGGTTGGTCCAGAAGACCTGGATTTTCCATAGTCAAAGGTTTTGTCCATGAGCCAGGTCAGAAAATAGAGTCATTCTGCCTTAAGTGACTTTCCAAGCCCAGAACCCTTAGTGAAGAGTAATGCTTGGATACCCAAGACGATGCAGAAATCACCAGGGTCTGGGGCCCACCCCCACCGGTAAAACTCGTTGCCTCTGGACCGCAAATTCTCTCTTCTGCAAATTCTCTTTCGCACAGCTCCTGGGCCAGTACAAAGGCTCCTGCCCTCTAGGGGCGCGGGCAATTCCTAGGTGTGGAGTGAGTGTGCATCTTGTGGGCCTCATCCTCTCAGGCTTCCAAAGAAAAGATCCTTCCGGAGTTCAAAGTCCGCTTCTTCGGTATTTTCAAAAAGGACGGGCAAACGCAGCAAGATACGTCTGGGGCGGGTGAAACAGGCTTCAGAGCCCTGGAGCTGCGGCCAGAACTTGGCCAAGGCCTCCCCGGCCGGCTCCCGGGAGGTGGAGGCGCTGCCCCACCGCAAAGGTGCGGTTCAAGAGGTCCCCGCCGCCGCCGCCCACCCGCTCGGCGCCCCGCCCGCCGCCGCTGCCGCGCCCCCGGGGCGCGCTAGGGTTTCTCCAGCCATCTTGTCCCATTTCCCTTTCTCCGCGGCCCCGCGCCGGGAGCGCTCCGCCGCCTGCCTGCCCGCGCCCGGCCCGGCCCGCCTCCCCGCCTGGCCCGCTCCCGGCCCCAGCGCACCTGCCGAGCGGCCGGGGCCGGCGCCGCCTGCCTCCCCCGGCGGGCCCGCAACAAAGGCGGCGGCGGCGGCGGTAGCAGCTGCAGCGTCGGCGCCTCCGCCCCCGCCGCGGCCCAGCGGCCCGGGGCCCGAGGGAGGGGCCGTGCTGCCCCCGCCCCGCCCGCCCGTGCGCACTCACCGCGGGGCCGAGCGCCAGGGCGCGGGCCGGGGCCGCGGTGCAGACGCCGAGGGCTGCGTCCCGGCTGTCACAGCGCCATCCTTCCCGTCTCTCTGGCTTCCCGTGCGCGCGGCCCCTCGGGAGGGAGGGGAGAGGACACGTGGTGGGAGGAGGGAGGGTCCGGCCGGGAGCTGAGAGTGTTGGGAGGCGAGGGGAGGAGCGCGGCTGATGTCAGCGGGCCTCGGCGGCGCCGGGGGACGGCGTCCGCGCCAGCTCCCGACCCTCCTCCTGGCGTGGCTTCCGGCTGGTGAGCGCCCTGCGCTCCTCGAGGCTGCGCTCCTGACCCACTGGCAGGCTAGCCTCGCCTGCCTCAAGTCTTGCACTCTGCCCTCTCTACTCGCCTGGTGCAGTTTCCAGTGCACCGTGTGTGACCTCGGCATAGAAGAGGCAGGAAGAGCCCGTATTTACGTTTGAAGTGAATGTAGCCTGGGTGCACACGTTCGTGCGCTTATTTGCATGAACCACTGCTTTGCGCCTAGTTAGATGAGTACTCCGGGGACTCGGGGCATGCTTCAAGGAATGTGTTATGAAGAATGACCAGCAAGGGCATGAGGGAGAGTGAGGGGGTGTTGGATTTTGGGGGAAGACTGCATATGCACATTCTGGCAGGCATGTCAGAACTTTGTTGTTATGGTTTAGTCGCAGAGTAGTGACCTACAGCATGACTACAGCATGCCAGGCTTCCCTGTCCTTCACCATCTCCTAGAGTATGCTCAAACTCCTGTCCATTGAATCGCTGGTGCTATCCGAGCATCTCATCCTCTGTCTTCCTCTTCCTGCCTTCAATCTTTCCCAGCATCAGGGTCCTTTCCACCTATTCTCATCAGGTGGCCAAAGCATTGGAGCTTCAGCATCAGTACTTCCAATTGATTATTCAGGGTTGATTTCCTTTAGGATTGTCTGGTTGGATCTCCTTGCTGTCCAAGGGACCCTCAAGAGTCTTCTACAACACCACAGTTTGAAAGCATATATTCTTTGGTGCTCAGCCTTCTTTATGGTCCTACTCTCACATCCATACTTGACTATGGGATAAACCATAGCTCTGACTATACGAATCTTTGTCAGCAAAGTGCTGTCTCTGCTTTTCAATATGATGTCTCGGTTGGTCAAAGCTTTTCTTCCTTCGGCCCATTTTTGGATTGGGTCATTTATTTTTCTGGAGTTGAGCTGGAGGAGTTGCTTGTATATTTTTGAGATTAATCCTTTGTCTGTTGCTTCATTTGCTATTATTTTCTCCCAATCTGAGGGCTGTCTTTTCACCTTGTTTATAGTTTCCTTTGTTGTGCAAAAGCTTTTAAGTTTCATTAGGTCCCATTTGTTTATTTTTGCTTTTATTTCCAATATTCTGGGATGTGGGTCATAGAGGATCCTGCTGTGATTTATGTCGGAGAGTGTTTTGCCTATGTTCTCCTCTAGGAGTCTTATAGTTTCTGGTCTTACATTTAGATCTTTAATCCATTTTGAGTTTATTTTTGTGTATGGTGTTAGAAAGTGTTCTAGTTTCATTCTTTTACAGGTGGTTGACCAGTTTTCCCAGCACCACTTGTTAAAGAGGTTATCTTTTTTCCATTGTATATCCTTGCCTCCTTTGTCGAAGATAAGGTGACCATAGGTTCGTGGACTTATCTCTGGGCTTTCTATTCTGTTCCATTGATCTATATTTCTGTCTTTGTGCCAGTACCATACTGTCTTGATGACTGTGGATTTGTAGTAGAGTCTGAAGTCAGGCAGATTGATTCCTCCAGTTCCATTCTTCTTTCTCAGGATTACTTTGGCTATTCGAGGTTTTTTGTATTTCCATACAAATTGTGAAATTATTTGTTCTAGTTCTGTGAAAAATACTGTTGGTAGTTTGATAGGGATTGCATTGAATCTATAGATTACTTTGGGTAGTATAGCCATTTTGACAATATTGATTCTTCCAATCCATGAACATGGTATATTTCTCCATCTGCTTGTGTCCTCTTTGATTTCTTTCATCAGTGTTTTATAGTTTTCTATGTATAGGTCTTTTGTTTCTTTAGGTAGATATACTCCTAAGTATTTTATTCTTTTTGTTGCAATGGTGAATGGTATTGTTTCCTTAATTTCTCTTTCTGTTTTCTCATTGTTAGTGTATAGGAATGCAAGAGATTTCTGTGTGTTAATTTTATATCCTGCAACTTGACTGTATTCATTGATTAGCTCTAGTAATTTTCTGGTAGAGTCTTTAGGGTTTTCTATGTAGAGGATCATGTCATCTGCAAACAGAGAGAGTTTCACTTCTTCTTTTCCTATCTGGATTCCTTTTACTTCTTTTTCTGCCCTGATTGCTGTGGCCAAAACTTCCAAAACTATGTTGAATAGTAGTGGTGAGAGTGGGCACCCTTGTCTTGTTCCTGATTTCAGGGGAAATGCTTTCAATTTTTCACCATTGAGGGTGATGCTTGCTGTGGGTTTGTCATATATAGCTTTTATTATGTTGAGGTATGTTCCTTCTATTCCTGCCTTCTGGAGAGTTTTAATCATAAATGGATGTTGAATTTTGTCAAAGGCTTTTTCTGCATCTATTGAGATAATCATATGGTTTTTATCTTTCAATTTGTTAATGTGGTGTATTACATTGATTGATTTGCGAATATTAAAGAATCCTTGCATTCCTGGGATAAAGCCCACTTGGTCATGATGAATGATTTTTTTAATATGTTGTTGGATTCTGTTTGCTAGAATTTTGTTAAGGATTTTTGCATCTATGTTCATCAGTGATATTGGCCTGTAGTTTTCTTTTTTTGTGGCATCTTTGTCTGGTTTTGGAATTAGGGTGATGGTGGCCTCATAGAATGAGTTTGGAAGTCTACCTTCTTCTGCAATTTTCTGGAAGAGTTTGAGTAAGATAGGTGTTAGCTCTTCTCTAAATTTTTGGTAGAATTCAGCTGTGAAGCCATCTGGTCCTGGGCTTTTGTTTGCTGGAAGAACACATGAAAAGATGCTCAACATCACTCATTATCAGAGAAATGCAAATCAAAACCACAATGAGGTACCATTATACGCCAGTCAGGATGGCTGCTATCCAAAAGTCTACAAGCAATAAATGCTGGAGAGGGTGTGGAGAAAAGGGAACCCTCTTACACTGTTGGTGGGAATGCAAATTAGTACAGCCACTATGGAAAACAGTGTGGAGATTTCTTAAAAAGCTGGAAATAGAACTGCCATATGACCCAGCAATCCCACTTCTGGGCATACACACCAAGGAAACCAGATCTGAAAGAGCCACATGCACCCCAATGTTCATCGCAGCACTGTTTATAATAGCCAGGACATGGAAGCAACCCAGATGCCCATCAGCAGACGAATGGATGAGGAAGCTGTGGTACATATACACCATGGAATACTACTCAGCCATTAAAAAGAATTCATTTGAATCAGTTCTAATGAGATGGATGAAACTGGAGCCCATTATACAGAGCGAAGTAAGCCAGAAAGATAAAGACCATTACAGTATACTAACACATATATATGGACTTTAGAAAGATGGTAATGATAACCCTATATGCAAAACAGAAAAAGAGACTCAGATGTATGGAACAGACTTGTGGACTCTGGGAGAAGGAGAGGGTGGGATGTTTCAGGAGAACAGCATTGAAACATGTATATTATCTAGGGTGAAACGGATAACCAGCTCAGGTTGGGGACATGAGACAAGTGCTCGGGCCTGGTGCACTGGGAAGACCCAGAGGGATCGGGTGGAGAGGGAGGTGGGAGGGGGGACTGGGATGGGGAATACATGTAAATCCATGGCTAATTCATATCAATGTATAACAAAAACTACTGTAATGATGTAAAGTAATTAGCCTCCAACTAATAAAAATTAAAAAAAAAAAAAAAAAAAAAAAAAAAAAAAAAAAAAAAGCTTTTCTTCCAAGGAGCAAGTGTCTTAATTTCACGGCTACAGCCACCGTCTGCAGCGATTTTGGAGCCCAAGAAATAAAATCTATCACTGTTTCCATTTTTACCCTGTCAATTTGCCATGAAGTGATGGGACTGGATACCATGATCTTAGTTTTTTGAATGTTGAGTTTTAAGCCAGACTTTTCACTCTCCTCTTTCATGTTAATCAAGAGGCTCTTTAGTTCTTTGCTTTCTGCCATTAGAGTGGTGTCATCTGCATATCTGAGGTTATTGATATTTCTCCCAGCAGTCTTAATTCCAGCTTGTGCTTCATCCAGCCCAGCATTTCTCATGATGTACTCTGCATATAAGTTAAATAAGCAGGGTGACAGTATACAGTCTTGATGTATTCCTTTCCCAATTTGGAACCAGTCTGTTGTTTCATGTCCAGTTCTAACTGTTACTTCTTGACCTACATACAGATTTCTCAGGAGACAGGTAAGGTGGTCTGGTATTCCCATCTCTTTAAGAATTTTCCACAGTTTGTTGTGATCCACACAGTCAAAGGCTTTAGCATAGTCAATGAAGAAGAAATAGATGCTTTTCTGGAATTCCCTTGCCTTTTCTATGATCCAACAGACATTGGCAATTTGATCTCTGGTTCCCCTGCCTTTTCTAAATCCAGCTTGTACATCTGTAAGTTCTCAGTTCATGTACTGTTGAAGCTTAGCTTGAAGGATTTTGAGCATTACCTTGCTAGCATGTGAAATGAATGTAATTGTGTGGTAGTTTAAACATTCTTTAACATTGCCCTTCTTTGGGATTGGACTGAAAACTGACCTTTTCCAGTCCTGTGGACACTGCTGAGTTTTCCAAATTTGCTGGCATATTGAGTGCAGTACTTTCACAGAATCATCTTTTAGGATTTGAAATGGCTCAGTTGGAGTTCCACCACCTCCACTAGCTTTGTTCATAGTAATGCTTCCCAAGGCCCACTTGACTTCACACTCCAGGATGTCTGGCTCTAGGTGAGTGATCACACCATTGTGGTTATCTGGGTCATTAAGACCTTTTTTGTATAGTTCTTCTGTGTATTCTTGCCACCTGTTCTTAATCTCTTTTGCTTCTGTTAGGTTCATACTGTTTCTGTCCTTTATTGTACCCATCTTTGCATGAAATGTTCCCTTGATATCTCTAATTTTCTTAGAGAGATCCCTAGTCTTTCCCATTCTATTGTTTTCCCCTATTTTTTTTTTTTTTTTGTATTGATCACTGAGAAAGGCTTTCTTATCTCTCCTTGCTATTCTTTGGAACTCTGCATTCAGATGGGTATGTCTTTCCCTTTCTCCTTTGCCTTTTGCTTCTCTTCTTTTCTCAACTATTTGTAAGACCTCCTCAGACAACCATTTTGCCTTTTGCATTTCTTTTCTTGGGGGATGTTTTTGGTCACCACTTCTTGTACAATGTTACTAACCTTCCTCCATAGTTCTTCAGGCACTCTGTCTATCATATCTAATCCCTTGAATCTATGTGTCACTTCTACTGTATAATCATAAGGGATTTGATTTAAGTCATACATGAATGGCCTTAAAAGCCTTCTGCCCCTATCTAGTCAGCTGTGTGTTGGAACTAAAAACAGCTGTTTCACACCCAGGGGCTTATTCTGAGCCCTTGATGGGACCACTGTGACCCACAAGATGGCAGAGTAGAAGGACATGCACTCATCTTCTCCTGTGAGAACTCCAAAATTACAACTCACTGCTGAACAACCATCGACAGGAGAATGTTGGATCCCACCAAAAAAAGATACCCCACGTCCAAGGGCAAAGGAGAAGCCCCAGCAAGATGGTAGGAGGGGTGAAATTGCGTTTAGAATCAAACCCCATACCCGCCAGAGACGCTTGGAGGGCTCAAACAAAACCTTGTGTGCACCAGGACCCAGAGACCCCACAGAGACTGAGCCAGACCTGCCTTTGAGTGTTTGAGTGTCTCCTGCAGAGGTATGGGTCAGCAGTGGCCTGCCACAGGGGCAGGGGCTCTGGGTGCAGCAGACCTGGGTCACACAGCATGTGGCATAAGCCCTCTTGGAGGAGGTTGCCATTAACCCCACCATAGAGTTGCTGAGCAGATGACCCACAAAGTGCAGAACAGTTATACAGAATAAATTCTCACACTGTTAAGAAAGTTCTAGGACCCACAACAGATTTCCCAACCTGGGGATCTGGCAAAGGGACTGAGAACCCCCAGGGAATTTGACTTTGGAGGCCAGTGGGATTTGATTACAGAACTTACACAGGACTGGGGAAACAGACTCTTGGAGGGCACAAACAAAACCTTGTGTGCACCAGGACCCAGGAGAAAGGAGCAGTGACCCCACAAGAGACTGACCCAGACTTGCCCGTGAGTGTCCAGGAGTCTCTGGTGGAGGTGTGGGTTGACAGTGGCCTGCTGCAGGGTCAGGGGCACTGAATACAACAGTGCATGCACAAGACCTTTTGAAGGAGGTCACCATTATCTTCATTACCTCCACCATAGTTTGGTCTCAGGTCAAACAACAGGGAGGGAACACAGCCTGCCCATCAACAGAAAATTGGATTAAAGATTTACTGAGCATGGCCCCACCCATCAGAACAAGACCCAGTTTCCCCACAGTCAGTCTCTCCCATCAGAAAGCTTCCATAAGCCTCTTATCTTATCCCTCAGAGGGCAGACAGAATGAAAACCACAGTCACAGAAAATGAATCAAACTGATCACAAGGACCACAGTTTTGTCTAACTCAATAAAACTATGAGCCATGCTGTGTAGGGCTACCCAAGACAGATGGGTCATGGTGGAGAGTTCTGACAAAATGTGGTCCACTGGAGAAAGGAATGGCAAACCACTTCAGTATTCTTGCCTTGAGAACCCCATGAACAGTATGAAAAGGCAGAAAGATAGGACACTGAAAGATGAACTCCCCAGGTCGGTAGGTGCCCAATATGGTACTGGAGTAGAGTAGAAAAATAACTCCAGAAAGAATGAAGAGACAGAGCCAAACTGAAAACAGTGCAGAGTCGTGGATGTGATGGGTGATGAAAATAGTCCAATGCTATAAAGAACAATATTGCATAGGAACCTGGAATGTTAGGTCCATGAACCAAGGTAAATTGGAAGTGGTCAAACAGGGGATGGCAAGAGTGAACATCGACATTTTAGGAATCAGTGAACTAAAATGGATGGGAATAAGCAAATTTAATTCAGATGACCATTATATCTACTACTGTGGGCAAGAATCCCTTAGAAGAAATAGAGAAGCCCTCATAGTCAAAAAAAAGAGTCTGAAATGCAGTATCTGGATGCAGTTTCAAAAATGACAGAATGATCTCTGTTTGTTTCCAAGGCAAACCATTCAATATCACAGTAATCCAAGTCTATGCCCCAACCACTAACACTGAAGAAGCTGAAGCTAAATGGTTCTATGAAGACCTATAAAACCTCCAAGGACTAACATGCCAAAAAGATGTCCTTTTCATCATAGGGGACTGGAATGCAAAAGTAGGAAGTCAAGAGATAACTAGAGTAACAGGCAAATTTGGCCTTGGAGTACAGAATGAAGCAGGGAAAAGACCAAGAGAATGCACTGGTCATAGCAAATACCCTCTTCCAACAACACAAGAGAAGACTCTACACATGGACATCACCAGATGGTCAACACCAAAATCAGATTGATTATATTCTTTGCAGTCAAAGATGGAGAAGCTCTATACAATCAGCAAAAACAAGACTGGGAGCTGACTGTGGCTCAGATCATGAACTCCTTATTGCAAAATTCAGGTTTAAATTGAAGAAAGTAGGGAAAACTACTAGACCATTCAGGTATGACCTAAATCAAATCCCTTACAATTATACAGTGGAAGTGAGAAATAGATTCAAGGGATTAGATCTGATAGAGTTCCTGAAGAACTATGAACAGAGGTTTGTGACATTGTAGAGGAGGCAGTAATCAAGACCATCCCCAAGAAAAAGAAATGCAAAAAGACAAAATGGTTGTATGAGGAGGCCTTACAAATAGCTGAGAAAAGAAGAGAAGCTAAAGGCAAAGGAGAAAAGGAAAGATATACCCATTTGAATGCAGGGTTCCAAAGAATAGCAAGGAGAGATAAGAAAGCCTTCCTCAGTGATCAGTGCAAAGAAATAGAGAAAAACAATAATGGAAAAGACTAGAGATTGCCTCAAAAAAATTAGAGATACCAAGGGAATATTTCATGCAAAGATGGGCACAATAAAGGACAGAAATGTTATGGATGTAAGAGAAGCAGAAGATTCTAAGAAGTGGCAAGAATACACAGAAGAACTATACCAAGAAAGATCTTCATGACCCAGATAACCATGATGATGTGATCACTCACGTAGAGCCAGACATCCTGGAATGTGAAGTCAAGTGGGCCATAGAAAGCATCACTACAAACAAAGCTAGTGGAGGTGATGAAATTCCAGTTGAGCCATTTCATATCTTAAAAGATGATGCTGTGAAAGTACTGCAGTGAATATGCCAGCAAATTTGGAAAACTCAGCAGTGGCCACAGGACTGCAAAAGGTCAATTTTCATTCCAATCCCAAAGAAAGGCAATGCCAAAGAATGCTCAAACTACTGCACAATTGCACTTATCTCACATGCTAGCAAAGTAATGTTCAAAATTCTCCAAGCCAGGCTTCAAGAGTACATGAACCATGAGCTTCCAGATGTTCAAGCTGGATTCAGAAAAGGCGGAGGAACCAGAGAGCAAATGGCCAACATTCCTTGGATCATTGAAAAAACAAGAGAGTTCCAGAAAAACGTCTAAGTAGACCGCTTTATTGAGTACGCCAAAGTCTCTTACTGTGTGGATCACCACAAATTGTGGAAAATTGTTAAAGAGATGGGAATACCAGACCACCTGGCCTTCCTCTTGAGAAACATGTATACAGGTCAAGAAGCAGCAGTTAGAACCAGACATGGAACAATGGACTGGTTCCAAATTTGAAAAGGAGTACATCAAAGCTGTGTATTGTCATTGTGCTTATTTAACTTATATGCAGAGTACAGCATGCAAAATGCTGGGCTGGATGACTCACAAGCTGAAATCAAGATTGCTGGGAGAAATATCAATAACCTCAGATATGCAGATGACACCACTCTAATGGCAGAAAGCAAAAGAACTAAAGAGCCTCTTGATGAAGGTGAAAGAGGAGAGTGAAAAGTCTGGCTTAAAACTCAGCATTCAAAAAACTAAGATCATGGCATCTGGTCCCATTATTTCATGGCAAATAGATGGGGAAACAATGGAAACAGTGACAGACTTTATATTCTTGGGCTCCAAAATCAGTGCAGATGGTGACTGTAGCCATGAAATTAAAAGATGCTTCCTCCTTGAAAGAAAAGCTATGACCAACCTAGACAGCATATTAAAAAGCAGAGACATTACTTTGCCAACAAAGGTCTGTCTAGTCAAAGCTATGGTTTTTCCTGTAGTCATGTATGGATGTGAGAGTTGGACTATAAAGAAAGTTGAGTGTGGAAGAATTGATGTTTTTGAGCTGTGGTGTTGGAGGAGACTCTTGAGAGCCCCTTGGACTGCAAGGAGATCAAACCAGTCAATCCTAAAGGAAATCAGTCCTAAGTAAGGACTGATGCTGAAGCTGAAACTCCAATACTTTTGGCCATCTGATGCAAAGAACTGACTCATTGGAAAAGACTCTGATGCTGAGAAAGATTGAAGGCAGGAGGAGAAGGGGACGACAGAGGATGAGATGGTTAGATGGCATCACCGACTCGATGGACATGAGTTTGAACAAGCTCCAGGAGTTGGTGATGGACAGGGAGGCCTGGAGTGCTGCAGTCCATGGGGTTGAAAACTATCGGACATGACTGAGCAACAAATTGAACTGACTGAATGGCCTACTGGTTTTTAGAGCTTAGTATGTAATATATTAATACATGTTGAAAGATCTTCCTGATTTTTGTAGTTGTTGCTTGTTAAATCCCAAATACGTAATGCCACCGAGAAAGTAACGTTTTATAAGAATCTTCTCCAAAATGTTCAAAGAATTTGCATATAGCTCTGTGGATGATACAACAAAAATGGGCAGTGAAGCCCTGAAGCCCATCTCATTCCAGAAAAAAGAGCTCAGATTTGAGTTTTTGTTGGTATCGCAAAGAAGAAATTCTGACACTGTTTAAAGTGAAATAGTAGGATTTTATTCGGGGTTACTGACATAGTTGGCAATACTATTGCAGTTGAGATGAGTTTTCTGGCTTAGTACAGCAAAAACAAGTTGGGGGATCATCGCTTACACTGAGTGAGGGGGTCAGTGGGTGGAATACTAAGAGGAGACATGAAGGGTAGAAGGATTCTTGCTGATGGCAATCAATGGTTTGATTGATATATAAGATAGGGGATTCTCTCTAACCTGACTTAGCAGAATTCTTGCTACAACAGGGCTTGGCGGTCTTGGCACCAGAGTAAGTGTGTGTATGTGTCCAAGGTAGAGAAGAGGGTTCAGAGGAGCTTGACTCAAATTTGGTGAAGGAGATGGTTTTGTCACTTTTCAGACTGTCCTTTAGACATGAGTTGCTGGCAGGGAAAGAGTTCTCCAAGTTTTTGTCACCATTCCTGTATTTACTTGTGACTTTGACTTCTGTCTGCCATGGAGAGGCTACAGTGGAACTGTGTATCAGTCAATATATGAAATATAGTATGACAGTTGTGTCTTTGAAGAGTAATTGTGGCAGACAACCCAAGACCAGAGAAGTCTAGTCAAAGGAGAACATTTGATTCACATATTGGAAGAGATATCAGGATTTTTTGTTTTTACAAAATATTCTTCTTGTATATAAATTTAACATACTTTAAGGTAAGAGTGACATTTTTAGCTCACACTGACTGCCATTCTGCTCTTAAGTTTTCTGAGAAAATGGCTGGCTCAAATGAAATGGTGAAGAGGGTATCAGGAAGGAGAAGAATACTAGGGACACTGTTGGTAACTTGCCTTCTTACAAAAAAAGTATTAAGACAGAGTATGAGATAACCAAAGAGGAATATTATGCTAGGAGTTGAGTCTCTATGAGCCCCACTGTTCTTGTGCAGTTTTGACTAGGTTTTTCCTGGGAAAATGCCAACCAACAGTGACCCACCTGAATTCTTGACTCTGAACTCCCAGCCCCATGATCTCAATTACTGTCATGGGGCCTACCTTTGTAGAAGTCCACAATTGCTAACATGACTTAGTCCAGTTCAGTTCAGTCACTCAGCCGTGTCCAACTCTTTGTGACCCCATGGACTGCAGCACGCCAGGCCTCCCTGTCCATCACCAACTCCCAGAGCTTGTTCAAACTCATGTCCATTGAGTTGGTGATGCCATCCTCTGTCGTCCCCATCTATTCTTGCTTTCAATCTTTCCCAGCATCAGGGTCTTTTCAGATGAGTCAGTTCTTCCCATCAGGTGGCCAAAGTACTGGAGTTTCAGCTTCAACATCAGTCCTTCCAATGAATATTCAGGACTGATCTCCTTTAGGATGGACTGGTTTGATCTCCTTGCAGTCCAAGGGACTCTCAAGAGTCTTCTCCAACACCACAGTTCAAAAGCACCAATTCTTCTGCACTCAACTTTCTTTATAGTCCAACTCTCACATCCATACATGACTACTGGAAAAATCAGCTTTGAACAGATGGAACTTTGTTGGCAGAGTAATGTCTCTGCTTTTTAATATGCTGTCTAGGTTGGTCATAACTTTTCTTCCAAGGAGCAAGCATCTTTTAATATCATGGCTACAGTCACCATCGGCAGTGATTTTGGAGCCCCCCAAAATTAAGTCTGTCACTGTTTCCACTCTTTCCCCATCTATTTGCCATGAAGTGATGAGACCAGATGCCATGATCTTAGTTTTTTGAATGTTGAGCTTTAAGCCAACTTTTTCACTCTCCTCTTTCACTTTCATCAAGAGACTCTTTAGTTCTTCTTTACTTTCTGCTACAAGGGTGGTGTCACCTGCATATCTGAGGTCATTGATATTTCTCCCAGTAATCGTGATTCCAGCTTGTGCTTATCCAGTCCAGCATTTTGCATGATGTACTCTGCATAATTTAAATAAGCAGGGTGACAATATACAGCCTTGACATACTTCTTTCTCGATTTGGAACCAGTCTGTTGTTCCATGTGTCTGGTTCTAACTGTTGCTTCCTGACCTGCATACAGATTTCTCAAGAGGCAGGTCAGGTGGTCTGGTATTCCCATCTCTTTAAGAATTTTCCACAGTTTGTGGTGATCCACACAGTCAAAGACTTTGGCATAGTCAATAAAGCAGAAATAGATGTTTTTCTGGAACTCTCTTGCTTTTTCAATTGTCCAGGGGATGTTGGCCACTTGCTCTCTGGTTCCTCTGCCTTTTCTAAATCCAGTTTGAACATCTGGAAGCTCATGGTTCATGTACTCTTGAAGCCTGGCTTGTAGAATTTTGAACATTACTTTGCTAGCATGTGAGATAAGTGCAATTGTGCAGTAGTTTGAGCATTTTTTGGCATTGCCTTTCTTTGGGATTGGAATGAAAATTGACCTTTTGCAGTCCTGTGGACACTGCTGAGTTTTCCAAATTTGCTGGCATATTCACTGCAGTACCTTCACAGCATCATCTTTTAGGATTTGAAATAGCTCAACTGGAATTCCATCACCTCCACTAGCTTTGTTCATAATGATGCTTCCTAAGGCCCACTTGACTTTACATTCCAGGTTGTAGGGCTCTAGGTGAGGGATCATCTGGGTCATGAAGATCTTTTTTGTACAGTTCTGTGTATTCTTGCCACCTCTTCTTAATATCTTCTGCTTTTGTTAGGTCTGTACCATTTCTGTCCTTTATTGAGCCCATTTTGCATGAAATATTCCCTTGGTATCTCTAATTTTCTTGAAGAGATCTCTAGTCTTTCCCATTCTATTGTTTTCCTCTATTTCTTTGCACTGATCACTGAGGAAGGCTTTCTTATCTGTCCTTGCTATTCTTTGTAACTCTGCATTCAAATGGGTATATCTTTCCTTTTCTCCTTTGCTTTTCACTTCTCTTCTTTTCATAGCTATTTGTAAGGCCTCCTCAGACAGCCATTTTGCTTTTTTGCATTTCTTTTTCTTGGGGATGGTCTTGATCCCTGTCTCCTGTACAATGTCATGAAACCTCTGTCCATAGTTCATCAGGCACTCTGTCTATCAGATCTAATCCCTTGAATCTATTTCTCACTTCCACTGTATAATTGTAAGGGATTTGATTTAGGTCATACCTGAATAGTCTAGTGGTTTTCCCTACTTTCTTCAATTTAAGTCTGAATTTGGCAATAAGGAGTTCATGATCTGAGCCACAGTCAGCTCCTGGTCTTGTTTTTGCTGACTGTATAGAGCTTCTCCATCTTTGGCCATTAAGAATATAATCAATCTGATTTTGGTATTGACCATCTGGTGATGTCCACATGTGAAGTCTTCTTTTGTATTGTTGGAAGAATGTGTTTGCTATGACCATTGTGTTTTCTTGGCAAAACTCTATTAGCCTTTGCCCTCCTTCATTCTGTACTCCAAGGCAAAATTTTCTTGCTACTCTAGGTGTTTCTTGAGTTCCTACTTTTGCACTCTAGTCCCCTATAATGAAAAGGACATCTTTTTTGGGTGTTAATTCTAGAAGGTCTTGAAGTTCTTCACAGAACCATTAAACTTCAGCTTCTTCAGCATTACTGGTCAGGGCATAGACTTGTATTACTGTGATATTCAGTGGTTCACTTGGAAATAAATAGAGATCATTCTGTCATTTTTGAGATTGTATCCAAGTACTGCATTTCAGACTCTTTTGTTGACCCTGACGGCTACTCCATTTCTTCTATGGGAATCTTGCCCACAGTGGTAGATATAATGGTTACCTGAGTTAAATTCACCCATTCCAGTCCATTTTAGTTCGCTGATTCCTAAAATGTCAATCACTCCTGTTTGACAACTTCCAATTTGCCTTGATTCATGGACCTAACGTTCCAGGTTCCTATGCAGTATTGCTCTTTACATCATCAACTTTTATTTCTATCACCAGTCAAATCCACAACTGAGTTTTGTTTTTGCTTTGACTTATCATAGGAACAAAATGCTGGGGTTACACAATATACTGTTAACATTCATGTTAAAGTAGCTAAGTCACATCACTTATCTGCCTGGTTTCTTTATCTTCAGAAACAGGAGGTTAAGCTGGTTATTGTCCAAGTTTCCCCTTAACTCTATCATTAAGTGGTTCCATTTTCCATGAGACTTTGCATTAGTATGAATGGGGAGTGACTGAAGCTAGTCTTTGAGATGCTACATGACTTTGGTACTTTTTTAGGATGTATTTCTGATAGTGGGTAATTAATACATATTCACAGAACACGTATGGGATCAACATGACAGTTCTTTAACAATGTGATTGGTTTGACTTCATCCTTCCTTTTGTTGAACTTTTTCAGTACACAAACCATAGGGATCCCAAAGAGTCCAAGTTTCACAAAATGCTTGCTGAATTGTAGTGTCTCCTAGTGAATACACATTTCTGACCCCAGCACCGGCTCCACGGCCCTCAGACAGAATAGCTATTGGCCCCTATTGTGCCAGCACAGGAGACTGCGGTAGATAGAATTAAGAGTCAGACTGTGTCCCTGTGGCAGTACACCCTGCTGTTATGTAGCATGCCCAGCCAGATCTCAGTTGTGCAGAATGTGCTTCAGTACCCCTTCACTTGGCATGGCCATGTGACATGCTTTGATCAATTGAATGTGGATGGAAGTGACTACATGTGCGTCCCAAACATGGGCCATGAAAAGTCTCACATATTGTCACTTACACTTTTGGTAGCTGTTGTCCTCTGCCATGTCAAAATATGCCTCATCAGTCACTGCCACTCCAGCCTCGGTTCCAGAATGAGACATGTGCTCACAGCCATCCTGTGAACATAAGGAGACATCACTGTTTTGTTTTAAAGTGTTTAGTCCTTGGGTGGCCGCTTAGGTAGCATTTTTGTAGTGATAGCTAATTGAGACAGTGACAACAGGCAATCTTGGACTTAGCACTCCCATCATTGGCCCTCATGGGGATGCTCAAAAGTAGACGAAATGAGAATTACCATCACGTGGTAGAAATCCTCAGTTGTGTGGACAAGGGAATCCAAGATTGGAAGCAGAGGAAGAGAGAACCAAATCGGGGGAGGAGTGTCACTGCTGGCTCTATCTTTTACTTCCCTGGGATTCTGGCACTTTAGAGGAAGATCAAGATAGGTCCTCTACATTCATAGTCCCAGTAAAGCCTCAAACTGTTCCTGGGAGATCTTGATAAAGTGGTAAGGGAAAACCTTCTTAGGACAGTTCTTAGAAGGTTTAGGTTCCTGGAGAGGCAGTTTGTTGTTAGAGCAACTCAGAGGGTGAAGGAACAGGTAAAGGATTTTCTAGAGAAAAAGGAAAGAGAATTGTAATATTGACTGTAGTGGAGTAGTCTCCCCTTGTTAGCTGGGGACATGATTCAAGACACTTAGTGGATGCTTGAAGCCACAGATAGTACTGTACCATTTTCTCTTCATGTCTTCTACTCACAAATTTAATACCTTTTCCATCTTAACTAAATACTATCATACACTGTGACTGTGATTTTTACAGTTTGAGGTGCAACAGCAAAACTAGCATGAGTTTATTTTCTCTTTTTCTCCATTTCATGGATAGAAGATTTGTTCTTCCCGTATGTTAGCAACCTCAGCATATGACTTTTTTTACTTACTGAGTTGAAAACTTTCATCTTTTCACTTAAAGGAAGCACTTTATGGTTTTTCTTTGGCATAACCAAATTGCCAGCATCACTACTCTAGTAGTTTGGAGCTGTTATCAAATAAAATAAGTATCACTTGAACCCAAGCACTGACATACTGATACAATCAAATTATAATAAAAATGGCTGCTAAGTGACTAACAGAAAGGATATGCTGAACAAAGGGACGATTCATGTCCCAGGCATGATGGAGGGGGAGGTGCAAGACTTCATCATGCCACTCAGAAAGATGCACAGTTTAACATTTATGAGTCGTTTGTTTCTGGAATTTTCCATTTAATATTTTCAGACTATGGTAGACTATGGGTAACTAAAGCTATGGAAAGTGGAACTGTGGATAAGGGGAGAATACTGTACAGACTACCAACAGACTATCAAGTATATAAAGGCTCAAATGATAGAAATTTATCTTTCATTTATGTAACAGTCCTTTGTGGGTATTCCTGGCCCACAGGTGACTCTCCTCCATGTTGCCATTTATGGAGCCAGGCTCCTTTCATCCTGCAGCTCTGCCCCACCTCCAGGCCTTGTGGTTTTCTTCATCCACCTGAATGAGGAGAAAAGGGAAAGTGGAGAATGTACAGCCTGTTTTTTTAAGTCCTAAAGTGACACACATCTCTTTTGCTTACATTCTATTAGTTAGGATTAATTGCAGTTATATGAGGAGGGGCTGGGAAGTGTAGAATATATCCAGGCAGGCACTTTCCAATGACAGTTCCACTCATTGTTAAGGGGAACCTGGATTTTTGTCTCTGCCACAGGGATGCTTTTTCTTTCAACACTTGAATTATTTCACTCCACTCTCTTCTTGCTTTTAAGATTTTCTTTTTGTTTTTCTGTAGTTTTCATAGGATATTTTTAGGTGTAGCTTTTTGATATTTTCCTGCTTGATATTCTCTGAGTTTCCTGGATCTATGGTTTGCTGAGTCATTGATTTAGGGAAATTCATTATTATTACTTAAAATATTTCTTTCATTCCTTTCTCTATTCTCCTCCTGGCATTTTTGTTATGTGTATGCTATACCTGTTGTAATCTTTTATAGTTATTTTTCTCCTGTTTTTTATTTTGCTTTTCAATTTGGGAAATTTCTACTGACATATCTTCATGTTCACTGATTCTTTCCTTGACTGTGCACAAACTACTGATGAACCTGTCAAAGGCATTCTTGACTTATATTGCACTGTTTTTTATTTTTAGAATTTCCTTTTGATACTTTCTCAGAGTTTCCATCTCTATGCTGACATCATCTGTCTTTTCTTACATGTGGTATACTTTTCCCATTAAATCCCTTAGCATATCACTCATGGTTATTTTAAATTCCCAATTTGGTAATTTTAAAATCTCTGGCATATCTGAGTCTAGTTCTGATATTTATTCTGTCTCTTCAAGCTGTTTTTTTTTTTTTTTGCTTTTTAGCATACCTTGGCATTTTTGTTAAAACCCAGACATGAATCATTGGGTGAAAGAACTGAGGTAAATGGACATTTACTTTGAGGTTTAATATTTATTGGGCTAGGATTAGGCTATACTTGCAGTTTGCTATAGCTGAGATGTTAGACCCTAAAATTTCCTGAGTGTCTTTGTTTTTGTCTCCTTTGCTGTCTTTGGATTTCCCTAGCAATTCTTTCTTTAGGATCTGAGCCTTGAAGTTCTTTTAGCTGTAAATCTATGTTATTGTACCATACAGGAGCCTCTTTGATATGGTGAAAACTATTGGGGGAGCATAAGCATTTCATAATCTATAATCATGTCTCCTTTGTTCCTGAGCTATGACCTTCACAGGTACTTCTCAGTTTTCTTCTCCTTCCTCCTTAACTGAGATAGGAAGAGGAGTTGGACTTGGGTTTTCCCCTCCTCCCAGTTCAGTTAGGCTCTGCTAAAACAGAGTTGGTTAAGCTCCGGCAAAATAGCTTGCCTTAAAAGCAGGCTTTTGTTAAAGAGAACAAAGCACTCTTTTTAAATGGTTAATTTCCCCCTTCTCCTTCTGGATGTATGAAGCGATTTTTCTTCCATATTCACCCTGAGAACCTGGTGAGGCTTCGGGACATAAAACTCAAAAATGTGGGGCCCCCAGGCACATTGTCTCCTTAACTAACCCGGCCCAGTCTCCAGTAACTAGTCGGTTGCCGTTTCTACAAGGCTCCGGCTGCAGTTTCTGCTCCTAGTAAACTACAATTCTCTGTATGTTCCTGTCTCTCCACGGTTGCAGTTCCTGCGTTTTTGGGGTTGCAGTTTTTCCTGTGAACTCAGTTCCCTGATATATCTAACACTTGTTTATTTTCAGTTTGTTCAACTTATTTTCTTTCTGTAAGAATAGGAGTGATGACTTCCAAGCTCTTCACACGTCAGACTGGCCAGGGGTTCTTTAAATAGGGAAGCTATTTATCTTTAAGTTGGAGATAAGGCCATGGCAAGAGTCTCTTACTTTACTTTATCCTCAGAGATGACACAGTGGAAACGCTAACTTTCTTTACACCATCAGAGTTGAGCTCAGTACAGCTCATTCATGCTTCTTCTTCTTTTTTGACTGCACTATACAGCGTGTTGGACCTTAGTTCCCAACCAGGGGTTGAACCCGTGCCCCCTGCTTTGGGGGTGTGGAGTCTTAACCACTGTTCTTCTTAACTCTCAGTTTATATGTTATGTCTACAACCTTCTCCCATTTTCTTCTGTAATATTTATTTATTGCTCTTAGTCTTAGTTTCTGAAGTGGCTCAAGCCAAATCTAAGATTTAAAAACTTCTGTTCCTTCAAAAATCTCCTAAAAGTTCCTTTTTTTCTTCAATAGTCCTTCATAGGGCATGGTTTCAAGTTTTTGTCCTTGGTTATTATTTATGATTTATTGTAGTTCAGGATTTTCCTGAGACTACGGGTCCTAGTAGTACATGATCCTCATAGTAATTTCCCCACATATATTTTTATGTGCACTTATTTTTTTCTTCTTTCTACAGACAGAAAAGGCTTTTTACTGGAAATGAAAAGGCAGACTCGTCCTTCAGCAGGAAACAGAGCCTTCCCTCGCAGTGAATGCCGGCCTAGTGTCTCACATGTCTTGTGTGAGGGGTACTGAACAATACAATACCATCCTCAACAACATCGTTCTGAGAGAATGTAGTCTCAAAATTCAAGTAATGTAATTGCCAGCTTTTGCTGCACAATGGGATGTTAGTGGATGTATGTGAGCAGAGAACTGACCTGTGCTGGCACAGTGGGGTTTGCCTCTGATGCACCAGAGTTTCTATGGAGAGTTTCCTCTGGGTGGCTGCTCCTCAAGCTTGGCCTCTGGACCTTACATGTGGAGCTGACCTTAACGCACAGCCTGGAGCCAAGCCCAACCAATTCATTGCCTGAAGCAGACAAAGCTGCCATGGAAGCCCAGCCCAGCTCATCTGATACATAGTTGACTTAAAGGTCAGTAAACATGAAAATACTTTTTATGTAAATCACTGAGTTTTAGGAGATGGGACCAGGCTGGTCAGTTGAGTATAAGAAACAAGCCCGCCTGTGCAAGCACGTGTCAATCATCTGCGCATATTTTAACCACTAACACACTGTTGGTCAAAGCAAGTCTCATGGCCAGGCCTGAAGTCAAGGGCTAGAGAAATACTCTGTCCATCATGAGGCCATGGTAAGAGTGTTGTCTTATCTGCTCAGAGTGCCTTAACAAAGTACTTAAACCGCAGACATTTATTTCTCACAGTTCTGGAATTTGGGAAGTCCAAGGTCAAAGTGCTGGTAAGGTTTCATTCTGGGGCTTCTTCTCCTACTAGTAGGTGATCACCGTCTCACTGTGTGTTCCCATGAATTTTCTTCAGCGCTGCATGTGGAAAGAGAGAGTGAGAATTCTTTCTCTCTTCCTCTTCCTATAAGGCCACAGTTCTATTGGATTAGGGACCTAATCCTACAACCTTAATTACCTCCCAAAGACCCCATGTCCAAATACAGACATGTATTTGGCAAAGCTTCAAATATGAATTTTTAGGGGGTAAGTCAGTCCATAGTAGGTGTCACCATAAATATTACCACAACGGATAAATAATTGGAACCATTAATTCAATCTGCAAAATTACTAATGATCTTTCCTTTTGCAAACTATATTCACACCCATTCCAAGATTCTTTCCTGCCCAAGTCTCATCTAATGACAGCATCAGCTCAAAGTCTAGATTTTCATGACTTTTCATCATGTCTGCTTAATCAGGACCTCTATAAACTAAGAAGCCAAGTTATCCTCCTCCCCAGCCCTTCACACCCTGTGTAGAATGAGAGCCCAGGGACAGGAAAACCACAATGAACACTTTGATTTGAAAGGAAGAGGAGTGAGAGGTTGAGCAGTCATAACCGTAACAACTCTGGAAGCCCACTATGTAAATGTTGTCCCTTGGGTAGGCCCTGGATCTGCTCCTGGCAGTGACTCCAAAGTTTATCTTCTTCACCATTACGGCTCCAACACTCTGGGAGGTCCTTCACTTTCCATCATTCTCCTTAGCCTCTTCCAAGGCCAGAGGGGAACATGCCCATCTTGGTGGCAGAGTAAACTTCTCAACCTGCTTCCTGCCTTTAAACTACAAAAGACTTTATCTTTATAGATGCTTATATAGATCCTTATATTGTTATTGTTCAGCTGCCCAGCTGTGTCTGACTCTTTGAGACCCCATGGACTGCAGCACGCCAGGCCTCTCTGTCCCTCGCCATCTCCCAAAGTTTGCCCAAGTTCATGTCCACTGCATTGGTGATGCCATCCAGCCATCTCATCCTCTGACACCCTCTTCTCCTCTGCCACCATCTCCTTTCCCAGCATCAGGGACTTTTCCAATGAGTCAGTTGTTCACATCAGATGACCAAAATACTGGAGTTTCAATTTCAGCATCAGTCCTTCCAATGAGTATTCAGGGTTGATTTCCCTTATGATTGACTGGTTTGATCTGCTTGCTGTCCAAGGGACACTCAGGAGTCTTCTCTAGAACCATAGTTCAAAGTTATCAATTCATCGGTGCTCTACCTTCTTTATGGTCCAGCTCTCACAACCGTACATGACCACTGGAAAGACCATAGCCTTGACTACAGGGACCTTTGTTGGCAGAGTAATGTTTCTGCTTTTCAACACACTGTCTAGGTTTGTTACAGCTTTCCTGCCAAGAAGCAAACGTCTTCTGATTTCATGGCTTGCAGTCACCATCTGCAGTGATTTTAGAGCCCAAGAAGAGGAAATCTGTCACTACTTCTACCTTTTCCCCCTCTATTTGCCATGAAGTAATGGGGCCAGATGCCATAATCTTAGTTTTTTTTTTTTTTAATATTTAGTTTTAAGCCAGCTCTTTCACTCTCCTCCTTCACCCTCATCAAGAGGCTCTTTAGTTCCTCTTCACTTTCTGCCATTAGAGTGGTATCATCCACATATCTGAGGTTGTTGATGTTTCTCCCACCTATCTTGATTCCAGCTTGTAACTCATCCAGCCTGGCATTTCTCATGATGTGCTCAGCATAATGGTTAAATAGACAGGGTGAGAGCAGACAGCCCTGTTGTACTCCTTTCTTAACCTTGAACCAATCGGATTTTCCATACAGGATTCTAACTGTTGCTTCTTATATAGTAATCATTATTTATAGATCCTTATACACTGTGAACACCCTCAAGGTTTTCTTTTTTTTTTTTACAGTCTAGGTTTGTGAGGAACCTTTTGCCAATACAGCTCTCCTAAAAACTTTGTGAGTTTTCTAAGTATTTGATTACTATCTCCATTATGTGTCCAAAGACACATCTTCCATTCTTTGGGGGGAGATGGCTCTCTCTCTCTAGACACAGTTAAGGAAATTTAGGGTACTTCCAGCTTCTGGGCCAAGTTTTTTAATATTTCAATTGGTCCTCTTGTGCAGCTGGGAAGATCTGCTCTATGATATTTTTGTCCTTTCCAAGGTCTTAAAAAGAGCCGTGCTTTTGATTTGGATTTTTTTTTCTTGACGTTCTATTTGAATATCCACTCCTGTGATTTGATGAGAAATAGTTTCTTTTCCCTACTCTGCAATTTCTGTGACCTCTATATTCCTTCTAATCTCTGCTCAAAATCTGACCAGTTTTTTTCTCAGCTCATTTCAGAGCTGTCTTTGCTTTAGGGCTTTAAAATGTAGCTAGTAGCAGCTAGTTCACAGCTAAACAGTCCACCTTAAAACGTTGTCCTCCTTTCATTAGTTACATTATCTGCTTTTCAAGTAGATAGTTTTGTGAAATATTGAAAGTTTTATCAAGTATGTTACCACTACACATGTCATCATCTTCCAGCTTATAACAGTTTCTGGGCCACTTGCTTCCCAGTCCCAAATGTTTCTACATTCCTCTTGTAGCAGTAACCCACCTCTAGCTACAAGCTTCTTTATTAGTTAGCTTTTGCTGTATTATATATACTCCAAAACTCAGTGTCTTAGAAAAACAAGTATTTATTGGAACTTCCCGGGTTGTTCAGTGGTTAAAATTCTTCACATCCACTTCAGGGGGTGCAGGTTATATCCCTGGCAGGGGAGCTAAGATCCCACATGTAGTATAACCAAAAAAACAAAGCAAAACACAAAAAAGGTCAGGCATTTATTTTCATGCTCATGGGCCTGCCTGCCAACTGTTGTTTAGATGACCTTAGCTGGGCTGTAGGTGTGCTAAAGGTTGGCTTCATGTGTTTCCAGCTTGTTCGCTAGGCTCAGGTGTGCTCACGTGGGTTTGCTTTGGGTTCCAGATTGAAGGGGCTTCCCTGGTGGCTCATGGTAAAGAATTCACTTACCATTGCAGGAGATATGGGCTTGATCCCAGGGTTGGAAAGATCCCCTGAGAAGGAAATGGCAACCCACTCCAGTATTCTTGCCTGGGAAAGTCCTATGGCCAGAGGAGCCTGGCGGGCTACAATCCATGAGGTCACAAAGAGTCAGACACAAGTTAGCAACTAAGCAACAAGAAACAGATTGAAGGAGCAGCAGCTATCAGAAGGAAACTCTTCCCGTGGGGGATCATAGAAACTCAGGAGGGCAAGACCCACTGGCGGAGAGCACTGTTCAAGTCTTCACTCCCTTACTAATATCCTGTTGGCCAAAGCAAGTCACGTGGCCGAGCCCAGCGTCACGGGGCAGAGAAACACACACCCTGCTGACCTCGAGGCCATAGCAAGGTGGGCATAAATCACCACAGGAGTATAAGCAATTGGGACTGATAACGTAATAATTTAGCACAATTCGTCTTTTCTAGTGGCTCAGACGGTAAAGAGTCAGCCTGCAATGTAGGAGACCCAGTTTGATCCCTGGGTCGGGAAGATGCCCTGGAGAAGGGAATGGTAACTCACTCCAGTATTCTTGCTGGAATATCCCATGAACAGGAGGAGCCAGGTCAGCCCCAATCCGTGGGGTCACAAAGAGTCGGACACGAGTGAGCAGCTAACATACACACTCAGCTGCCTTCCATCTGCTTTTCTGCTGCCTCCCTGTTATTAGGAACCTGAATGATATGGTGTAAAGATATAGGGGTGAGAAGAAGCATCCTCTAATTCTCTGCTTAGGTCTCAGTCATTAATGAGCCCGTATTCTTGGGCTCTGACCTTCTCAGGTGTTTCTCGGCTTCCTACCCCTACACCCTTAAGGGAGACAATAAGAGGGGCCTGGAGCTGAGTATTGCCCTTCCCTTACATCAGTTGGGCTCTGGTAGTTTCTCAAGGGAAACAATTTTCTGTGAGAGCAGGATTTTGTTTAAAAACAAAAACAGAATGCTCTGGGCTTGTTTTCAAAAGCCTCTTTGTCCTCTCCCCTTGTCAGAAACATAAGGGAAATTTTCTCTAATCTAGTCTTTACTCTGAGGACCTGATGGGGGTTCTGAAGGTAAAGTTTATGAAAGTTAGGGTTCCACTAAGACTGGACCCCTGGAATTTTTAACTTATGGCGGGTGTACACATAGCCTCTAGCAAAGGTTTGTACCTACACCGGCTCTAGAATGGGCTCCTGCTTCCAGGAAACTTTCTCTGGGTTCACCCACCTCTTTGATTTTCAGTGTGGCTACTTGCCTTGTGACTTCAGCTTTCTCACAGGTCTAAGAAGCATTGTTGATTTTCAATTTGTTCAGCTTCTTTTCTTGGGAGGACAGGAACGACCACTTCCAAGCCCATTATATGTCAGAGCGAAACTGATTCTCTGATCAGGAAAAAAGAAGATTTTACTCACAGGAAAGAATAAAAATCACTTGAAACTCTCATGACACGCATGTAACTGCTAAATATGGTTGTTTCTTAGGAGAAGATGAGAGAATAACCTAGACATGTAACTCAGTAAAAGGAGTCAGGAACATCATAAATGGAAGACATTTATTATTTCTCTCTTAGGTATCCAATCTGAGGTAGAGTGCATTTAGAGATTTTGGAGGAGTTGTTGTTATTGTTAAGTCATTCAGGCGTGTTCAACTCTTTGAGACTCCATGGATTGTAGCACGCCAGTCTTCCCTGTCCTTCACTATCTCCCAGAGTTTGCTCAAACCCATGTCCATTGAGTAGGTGATGCCATCCAACCATCTCATCCTTGTCACCCCTTCTCCTGCCCTCAATCTTTCCCAGCATCAGGGTCTTTTCCAGTGAGTCGGCTCTTTGCTTGAGGTCACCAGGATATTAGAATTTCAGCTTCAGCATCAGTCCTTCCAATGAATATTCAGGGTTAATTTCCTTTAGGATTGACTGGCTTGATCTCCTTGCTGTCCAAGGGACTCTCAAGAGTCTTCTCCAGCACCACAGTTTGAAAGCATCAATTCTTCAGTGCTCAGCCTTCTTTATGGTCCAGCTCTCACATCTGCACATGACTACTGGAAAAACCATAGCTTTGACTAGATGGACCTTTGTTGGTCCAAGTGATATTTCTGCTTTTTAATGTGCTGTCTAGGTTGGCCATAGCTTTTTTCCAAGGAGCAAGGGTCTTTTAATTTTATGGCTGCAGTCACCAATTGCAGCAATTTTGGAGCCCAAGAAAATAAAGTCTGGCACTCTTTCCACTTTTTCCCCATCTATTTGCCATGAAGTGATGGGACCAGATGCCTTGATCTTAGTTTTTTGAATGTTGAGTTTTAAGCCAGCTTTTTCACTCTCCTCTTTCACCTTCATCAAGAGGTTCTTCATTTTCTGCCATTAGAGTGGTATCATCTGCATATCTGAGGTTGTTGATATTTCACCCAGCAATCTTGATTCCAGCTTGTAAGTCTTCCAGTGTGGTGTTTTCCATGATGTACTCTGCATATAAGTTAAATAAGCAGGGTGACAATATACAGCCTTGATGTACTCCTTTCCCAATTTTGAACCAGTCCATTGTTCCATGTCTGGTTCTAACTGTTGCTTCTTGACCTGCATGCAGATTTCTCAGGAGGCAGGTCAGGTGGTCTCTTAAGAAGTTTCCATCTCTTTAAGAATTTTCCACAGATTGTTGCGATCCACACAGTCAAAGGCTTTACCATAGTTAATGAAGAGTAAATAGATGCTTTTCTGGAATTCCCTTGCTCTTTCATTGCCAGTGGATGTTGGCAATTTGATCTCTGGCACCTCGGCCAGAGGTACCTCTGGTGCCTTTTCTAAATCCAGCTTGTACATCTGGAAGTTCTTGGTTCATGTACTGTTGAAGCCTAGCTTGAAGGATTTTGAACATTACCTTGCTAGCATGTGAAATGAGTGCAATTGTGTGGTAGTTTGAACATTCTTTGGCATTGCCTTTCTTTGGGATTGGAATGAAACTGACCTTTTTCAATCCTGTGCCCGCTGCTGAGTTTTCCAAATTTGCTGGCATACGGAGTGCAGCACTTGAACAGCATCATCTTTTAGGATTTGAAAGAGCTCAACTGGAATTCCATCACCTCCACTAGCTTTGCTTGCAGTAATGCTTCCTAAGGCCCACCTGACTTTACACTTCAGGATGTCTGGCTCTAGGTAAGTGACCACACCATCGTGGTTATCTGGGTCATTAAGACCTTTTCTGTACAATTCTTCTGGGTATTCTTGCCACCTCTTGTTCTATTAGGTCCTTGACATCTTTGACCTTTATTGTGCTCATGAAGTATTCCCTTGGTGTCTCCAATTGTCTTGAAGAGATGTCTTGTCTCTCCCATCCTATTTTTTCCCTCTATTTCTTTGCCTTGTTCGCTTAAGAATGCTTCTTATCTCTCCTTGCTCTTCTCTGAAACTCTGCATTCAGTTGGGTGTAGCTTTCCTTTCTCCTTTGCCTTTCGTGTCTCTTCTTTCCTCGGCTATCTGTGAGACCTCCTCAGAGAACCAATTTGCCTTCTTGCATTTCTTTTTCTTGGGAATGTTTTTGGTCACCACTTCTTGTACAGTGTTACAAACCTCTATATTTCTTCAGGCACTCTGTCTCAGATCTAATCCCTTAAATCTATTTGTCACCTCCAGTACATAATCATAAGGGATTTTATTTAGGTTGGATCAAATGGATGACTTACTGGTTTTCCCTCCTTCCTTCAACTTAAGCCTGAATTTTGCAGTAAGGAGCTGATGATCTGAGCCAGAGTCAGCTGCAGGTTTTATTTTTGCTGACTGGAGGAGTAGATGAAAACTAATTTGTTGATCGGTTTTCTCTGAATATAATTGCTACTGGCCTAGCTTTTTCTAGGAGCTTGAAGGGAGATAATTTGCAAATGAGAGACAGAATTGCTTGTGTTTTATATCACCCACAGGAAAACTCCATGTGCTTTGGGATCCACATCAGCAGTGTGGGAAGGGTGAGGATGGGGGTTAGGAATTGACATTCAATGGCAATATTATAAAAATTAAGTGACCTGTACAGAAGGCCACCCATGGGCAAAAAAGGCCAGACTTTTATTTTTAAATGAAAGGCTTTTTCGATCTGCCTCAGCACATGGTTGGTGGTATCCTTAAAGTGCTTGACTTCAAGGATGATAGAGTAATTTTGACTTTGAAAATCTTTAAAGCAGGTGTTAATAATTGTCCTACAGAGAGTACAGAGAAACAGTAGTCCCATGAATTATCTATTGTTCTTTTCTATCAGCATAAAAGCATGTTACAGTATTTCTCAATAAAAGAAACAAACAAACAAACCACTCTTTACCTCATATCTCCCTCCATACACCTTTTTTTTTTTTACTCTTTTATCACAAATCCCTTTGAGCTGTCTGTTCTCACTGTCTCCTTTGTCTCCACTTTCCTCTTAAACACCCTCCAACATTGTTTTCTCTCCTTCCCCAACATCCTTCTACTGCGGAACTTGTCAAGGTGATCAGTAAAGTCCACACTGCTATGATTAGGTCTCAGTCTTCTACTGAGCCTGTGCTCCTGGACTCTGATCTTCACAAGTGCTTTTCAGCTTCTCCCTCCTTCCCCCTTGTTGACATAAATTATTCACAACCTTATTGAGAGTTGTGTTTTATTCTGAGGGAATTTTCAGGACTTCAGTCACAGGAGGCAGCAACTCAAGTAACCCTGAGAGAACTGCTCTGAGGAGGTGAGGGGGAACCAGGTTATACAGAAGCTCTGCAACGAAGCATAGGTAGTCTGAACGTCAAAAGATTATAGTTAATTAAAGAAACCAGATATCCCAAGTTCAGGAGTTTAGCGCTTTCCTATGTATGGGAAGATGCAAGAATCTAGGCTCACTGAAATCATTCCTTCGATATGTACCTCAGCTATCTGGGGCTTGTACCCTATATTTTCACACCCTGAGTTTCCTCAGGGCTCACTAGCTCATGTTAGAGGGCTGCAATCACTGATGAATAATATGGCAGAAAACATCCTATTTCTCATCCTTAAGTGAGTCAGGAAGACAGGGCTGGAGTTGGTTATTTCCCTCTCCAATTCTCCATCTGCATCTTACTGAATTATGAGACATTGTTATATTATTATCCCCAAAGAGTCATGTGTCTGAGGATCACCCCCATGTGGTATTCTTCCACATAAACTCTGGACTGGCCATGGGCTTGTGTTGACCGATGAGACATCAACAAGTCTGAAGCAAGCATAAGTTTGATAAGCGTTTGCGCTTTGATACTGTCACTCTTGGAGCCCAGTTGCCAAGGAAACAAATCTGTGCTATCCTGCTGGAGAGGTGATGTGCAGGGTTATCAAGATATGGCAGCCCTAACTAACCTCCAGCTCTGTGACTGAGGCCACTGGGAAAGAGTCAGCTCCCAGCCATCCTGTTTTCTTGAGGCAGAAAGGTTGATGTCCCCCCTTCCCCAACCCATGGTAAAGCAATTGGAGATTCATTCTATATGGACTAAAACTCCAAGACGAGAATAGCAGGACAACTGAGGGAAAAGAATGGACCTTGCCCAGACCACATATTTCTCATTCCTGAAGTCAGGAGACCTCCTCTGACCACACATGCACAGAAAGGCTCCTTGGAGATCAAAGGGGGAGATGATGTCAAGGGATGCTCTACCCATACACCTGTTGGGTAAAATCCATCTTGGCTAAGAGATGCATTCACACACATGAAAGAATCATGACATATACTAAATATGGACTGTGATCTAGGCAAATCAAAAAGTTTGGCCAAAGGAAAACTGGAAGAAGTGCTCCATATAAGTGATTTAAACTGCCATGAGGGCACAACTCAGGGACTCTCCCTCTGAGTCTGCCCGTGTGTCTATCCACACATGCTGTACTCTTTTTCCTCTTAATAAATATTTGCTTCATTATTTCCCATCTTTTTAGAAATTACTTTTTGCATATTCAAAAGAGTCACAGCCCTTGTCACTGACGACTGGTCTAGTGGCTAGGATCTGGTGTTTTCACTACTGTGAGCTGATCTTAGTCTCTGGCTGGGAATCAAAGCCCTACTCCAAGCCACTGCAGGCTGAGGCCACCCAAGATCAGTCTGACTGCAGCTGCTTAAGTGTCTCTAAGCAAGACCATTAGATGTGCTGCCTAGAAATGGTGTCAGCATCATGGTGGTGTAAGACAGTTCTCCTTTATATCCTCCCTTTTAAACAATGAATGGGCTTCCCCGGTGGCTCAGATGTCTAAGAATCTACCTGTGGTGGGGAGATACAGGTTTGATCCCTGGGTCAGGAAGATGCCCTGGAGAAGGGAATGGCAGAATACTGACTGCATTCCAGTATTCTTACCTGAGAATTCCATGGACAGAGGAGACTCGTGGGCTATAGTCCATAGGGTAGTAAAGAGTCAGACACAACTGAGAGACTCTTTTACTTTCAAACAATGAAATATCCCATCCATGAACAAAAGGGCCTCTGTGGGTGTTGTGGGATCGAGCACCATATTGCCAAGGAATCCGGAAGGAGTTGTGCCCACCTGTGCATTCAATAATAGGCAGACAGACCCTGGTATGGGCTGTGGAACTGGGGAGCCAGCAAACCTACCCAGACCTCTCTCAGTACAGCCAGGAAAAACCCTGGAGAGCGCTGCCCTGGGTAGATAATTCATGCATGAGAGAGAATTGGAAAAGTACAGCTTTCCCACGAAGAGATTCCAGCACACTATTCTATTAAAAAATGCTTGGTTGCTGTGAAGATGAGGGTAAGAGAAACTTTTCCAGTCCTCCCATCCTTCACAAGGAAACCCTGTGCGTGGCGGAGTGGGTAGGGAATGTGTGTGGGAGCTGGGGGCCGGGAAACTTATCTAATTAGGAAGTGAATTCTCCCTGGGGAAAAAGGATAGCTGTGAGCATAAGTGCCTGGCTGCCCCAGTTCTGCAGGACGTGGCTGGAGCAGCCCATTTCTCTCCAGCAACACCGAGTGCTGAGGTGGGACCTCCGTGGCCGAGGGGAGGGAGGAGACTGGGGAAAAATCCAAGAAGGGGCCTCATTCCTTCTGAGTGCACTCAGCAGGAAGTCTGCCTAAGCCTCTGGGAGTCCTGAACCCAGGAATCAGTCCATCAGACCCACGGGGCCCCTCCAAGGCCTCAAGTGCTAAACCCACACCTGCCCCAACTCTGCACCGATTACGGGGGTGCTGTGCTGAGTCGCCCAGTCGTGTCCGACTCTTTGCAACGCCATGGACTGGAGCCCGCCAGGCTCCTCTGTCCATGGGATTCTCCAGGCAAGAGTACTGGAGTGGGTTGCCATGCCCTCCTCCAGGGGATCTTTCCAGCCCAGGGATCGAACCCGGGTCTGCCACACGGCAGGCGGATTCTTTACTGCCTGAGCCATCAGCGAAGCCCTTACTGGTATGCACGTCCACACAAAGCATTTATAGTGCGCTCCAGATAGACTGGGAGCGGTCAGAAAACAGGCCGCTGTCTGTGCGCAAGGAGAAACCACAAACTTGGATTTAGCGCCATCTTCTGGAAAATAGCAGGGAGGGTTCCACGAGCCAACCTAGTGGCTGGAAAGAACCAGAGAAGACAAAAGAGCTTAAGGATTCTGCCACAAGAAGGAGCGAGAAGGATGGAGCAGGTGTACCAATACAAAGACAGATTAAATTCCAGATAATAACACTCAAGGAAAATCGGAAATAAAAGAGGAAACAATTAACAATACAGAGATACAAAACATCGTAATTACATGCCAACACACTGGATAGCCTAGAAGATAGGCATAAATTCCTAGAACGTTACCAGGACTGAATCAGAAAGAAATAAGAATCTTAATAGACCAATAATGAATAAGGAGATTGAATACGTACTCAAAACCCTCCCAACACAGAAAATCCCAAGATAAGCTTGATTCACTGGTGAATTCTACCAAATATTTAAAGAATTACACCAATTCTTCTCAAACTCTTCCAAAAAATTGAAAAGGAAGGAATACTTGAAACTTATTTTATGAGACCAGAATTATCCTGCTACCAAAGCCAGATAAGGACTCTATAAGAAATATATAGATCAATACCCCAATGCAAAAATTCTCAACAAAATATTAGCAAGCTGAATTCAATAGCAAGCTGAACTCAGTAGCACATTAAAAGGATTACACACCATGATCAAGTAGGATTTATCCCTGGATTCAAGGATGATTCAGCATAGGCAAATCAATAAATGGGATACACTATGTTAATAGAATGAAAGGTAATAATCTTATGATTATCTCAGCATTTGACAAAATACATGATTTCATGAATAAAACTTTCAAAAAATTGGGTATAGCGGAAACATATCTCAACATAACTAAAGCTATAAATAATAACCTTACAGCTCACAGTATACTCAATGGTGAAAAATTGAAAGCTTTCCCTCTAAGATCAGGAACAAGGTAAGGGTGCCCATTCTCACCCCTCTTATTCAACATAGTACAGGAAGTCTTAACTAGAGCACTTAGGCAAGACAGTGATTTTAAGAGTCATGCAAATAAGAAAGGAAGAAGTAAAACTGTCTTTGTTTACAGATGATGTGATTTATATGTAGAAAATCCTAAAGACTCAACCAAAAACTGTTGAAACTAAGGAATGAATTCAGGAAAGTTGCAGGATATAAAATGAACATTCAGAAATCAGTTACATTTCTATACACTAACAACAAAATATCTGGAAATGAAGTAAACTATCTCATTCACAATTGCATCAGAAATAAAATACTTAGGAATAAATCTAATCAAGGAACTGAAAGATCTGTACAATGAAAACTACATGGCCTAATGAAAGAAACTGAAGAAGACACAAACAAATGGAAAGATATCCTGTGTTCATGGATCAGAAGAATTAATGTTGTTAAAATGTCCATACTACCTAAAATCATCTATAGATTCAATGTAATCTCTATCAAAATTCCAAAGTCATTTTCACAGTACTAGAAATCACAATCCTAAGCTCTGTATGGAACTAAAAAGAACTAGACCAGCCAAACAATTCATGAGAAAGAAGAGCAAAGCCAGAAGCATCACACCTCTTCATTTCAAAGTATACTACAAAGCTATAGTGATTAAAAAATATTGTCATGGCCTGAAAATAGGCATGTGATCAATGGAAAATGATAGAGAGCCCAGAAATAAACCTTCATATCAGTTCAGTTCAGTTCAGTTGCTCAGTCATGTCGACTCTTTGTGACCCCATGAATTGCAGCACGCTAGGCCTCCCTGTCCATTACCAACTCCCGGAGTTTACTCAAACTCATGTCCATTGAGTTGGTGATGCCATCCAGTCATCTCATCCTCTGTCGTCCTCATTTCCTCCTGCCCACAATCCCTCCCAGCATCAGGGTCTTTTCCAATGAGTCAGCTCTTCACATGAGGTGGCCAAAGTATTGGAGTTTCAACTTCAACATCAGTCCTACCAATGAACACCCAGGACTGATCTCCTTTAGGATGGACTGTTGGATCTCCTTGCTGTCCAAGGGACTCTCAAGAGTCTTCTCCAACACCACAGTTCAAAAGCATCAGTTCTTCGGCACTCAGCTTTCTTTATAGTCCAACTCTCACATCCATACATGACCACTGGAAAAACCATAGCCTTGACTAGACGGACCTTTGTTGGCAAAGTAATGTCTCTGCTTTTAAATATGCTATCTAGGTTGGTCATAACTTTCCTTCCAAGGAGTAAGTGTCTTTTAATTTCATGGCTGCAGTCACCATCTGCAGTGATTTTGGAGCCCAGAAAAATAAAGTCTGACACTGTTTCCACTGTTTCCCCATCTATTTGCCATGAAGTGATGGGACCAGATGCCATGATCTTAGTTTTCTGAATGTTGAGCTTCAAGCCAACTTTTCCCACTCTCCTCTTTCACTTTCATCAACAGGCTTTTTAGTTCTTCTTCACTTTCTGCCATAAGGGTGGTGTCTTCTGCATATCTGAGGTTATTGATATTTCTCCTGGCAATCTTGATTCCAGCTTGTGCTTCTTCCAGCCCAGCATTTCTCATGATGTACTCTGCATATAAGTTAAATAAGCAGGGTGACAATATACAGCCTTGACATGCTCCTTTTCCAGTTTTGGAACCAGTCTGTTGTTCCATGTCCAGGCCTAACTGTTGCTTCCTGACCTGCATACAGGTTTCTCAGGAGGCAGGTCAGATGGTCTGGTATTCCCATCTCTTTAAGAATTTTCCACAGTTTATTGTGATCCACACAGTCAAAGGCTTTGGCATAGTCAGTAAAGCAGAAATAGATGTTTTTCTGGAACTCTCTTGCTTTTTTGATGATCCAGCAGATGTTGGCAATTTGATCTCTGGTTCCTCTGCCTTTTCTAAAACCAGCTTGAACATCTGGAAGTTCACGGTTCATGTATTGCTGAAGCCTGGCTTGGAGAATTTTGAGCATTACTTTACTAGTGTGTGAGATGAGTGCAATTGTGCAGTAGTAGTTTGAGCATTCTTTGAGATTGCCTTTCTTTGGGATTGGAAGGAAAACTGACATTTTCCAGTCCTGTGGCCACTGCTGAATTTTCCAAATTTGCTGGCATATTGAGTGCAGCACTTGAAAAGCATCATCTTTTAAATGCTCAACTGGAATTCCATCACCTCCACTAGCTTTGTTTGTAGTGATACTTTCTAAGGCTTGAAAGCATTGACTTTGCATTCCAGGATGTCTGGCTCTAGGTGAATGATCACACCATCATGATTATGTGGGTCATGAAGATTTTTTTGTACAGTTCTTCTGTGTATTCTTGCCACCTCTTCTTAATATCTTTTGCTTCTGTTAGGTCCATACCATTTCTGTCCTTTATCGAACCCATCTTTGCATGAAATGTTCCCTTGGTATCTCTAATTTTCTTGAAGAGATCTCTAGTTTTTCCCATTCTATTGTTTTCCTCTATTTCTTTGCATTGATTGCTGAGGAAGGCTTTCTTATCTCTTCCTGCTATTCTTTGGAACTCTGCATTCAAATGGGAATATCTTTCCTTTTCTCATTTGCTTTTCATTTCTCTTCTTTTCACAGCTATGTGTAAAGCCTCCTCAGACAACCATTTTGCTTTTTGCATTTCTTTTCCATGGGGATGGTCTTGATCCCTGTCTCCTGTACAGTGTCATGAACCTCCATCCATAGTTCATCAGGCACTCTGTCTGTCAGATCTAGTCCCTTAAATCTACTTCTCACTTCCACTGTATAATCATAAGGGATTTGATTTAAGTCATACCTGAATGGTCTAGTGGTTTTCCCTACTTTCTTCAATTTAAGTCTGAATTTGGCAATAAAGAGTTCATGATCTGAGCCACAGTCAGCTCCCGGTCTTGTTTTTGCTGACTGTATAGAGCTTCTCCATCTTTGGCTGCAAAGAATATAATCAATCTGATTTCAGTGTTGACCATCTGGTGATGTCCATGTGTAGAGTCTTCTCTTGTGTTGTTGGAAGAGGGTGTTTGCTATGACCAGTGTGTTCTCTTGGCAAAACTCTATTAGCCTTTGCCCTGCTTCATTTGTACTCCAAGGCCAAATTTGCCTGTTACTCCAGGTAACAGTAACAGGTTAATTCACTTCCTACTTTTGCATTCCAGTCCCCTATAATGAAAAGGACATCTTTTTTGGGTGTTGTAGGGCTTGTAGTTCTTCATAGAACCATTCAACTTCAGCTTCTTCAGTGTTACTGGTCAGGGCATAGGCTTGGATCACCATGATATTGAATGGTTTGCCTTGGAAACAAACAGAGGTCATCCTGTCATTTTTGAGATTGCATCCAAGTACTGCATTTTGGACTCTTTTGTTGACCATGATGGCTACTCCATTTCTTCTAAGGAATTCCTGCCCACAGTAGTAGATATAATGGTCATCTGAGTTAAATCCACCCATTCCAGTCCATTTTAGTTCGCTGATTCCTAGAATGTTGATGTTCACTCTTGCCATCTCCTGTTTGACCACTTCCAATTTGCCTTGATTCATGGACCTAACATTCCAGGTTCCTATGCAACATTGCTCTTTACAGCATTGGACCTTGCTTCTATCACCAGTCACATCCACAACTGGGTATTGTTTTTGCTTTGGCTCCATCCCTTCCTTTCTTTCTGGAGTTATTTCTCCACTGATCTCCAGTAGCATGTTGGGCACTTACCGACCCAGGGAGTTCCTCTTTCAGTATCCTATCATTTTGCCTTTTCATACTGTTCACGGGGTTCTCAAGGCAAGAATACTGAAGTGGTTTGCCATTCCCTTCTCCAGTGGACCACATTCTGTCAGACCTCTCCACCATGACCCGTCCGTCTTGGGTGGCCCCACACGGCATGGCTTAGTTTCATTGAGTTAGACAAGGCTGTGGTCCATGTGATCAGATTGGCTAGCTGTCTGTGATTGTGGTTTCAGTCTGTCTGCCCTCTGATGCCCTCTCTCAGCGCCTACCATCTTACTTACCTTGAACATGGGGTATCTCTTACCTTGAACGTGGGGTATCTCTTCACAGCTGCTCCAGCAAAGCCTAGCCACTGCTCCTTACCGTTAACGAGGGGTAGCTCCTCCTTGGTAGCTCAGCTGGTAAAGAATCTGCCTGCAATGCAGGTGACCCCCGGTTTGATTCCTGGGTGGGGAAGATCCCTGGAGAAGGGATAGGCTTCCCACTCCAGTATTCTTGAGGTTCCCGGCTGGCTCAGCTGGTAAAGAATCCACTTGCAATGCAGGAGACCTGTGTTCAATCCCTGGGTTGGGAAGATCCCCTGGAGAAGGGAAAGGCTACCCACTCCAGTATTCTGGCCTGGAGAGTTCCATGGACTGTGTAGTCCATGGGGTCACAAAGAATCAAATCCTCATATATACAATCAACTAATAGGAGACAAAGGAACCAAGAATATTTAATGGAGAAAGGATAGTCTCTTCAATAAATGATTTTGGAAACCCTGGATAACCACATTCAGAGGAATGAAATTGGATCCTGATCTTACACCACTCAAAAAAAAATTGACTCAAAATGAATTAAAGACAAACATAAAACCTGATACTATAAAACCCCTAGAGGAAAACATAAAGAAGAAAGTCTTTGATGTTTGACTGTGTAATAATTTTGGGGATATGATACGAAAACCACAAGTGAAAAAATCAATAGGACTACATCACACTGAAAAAATGTCTGCACAGTAAAAGAAACAAAGAAAATAAAAATCAACCTACAGAACAGGAGAATATATTTGCAAATAATATATTGAATAAAGTGTTAATATCCATGATATATAAAGAATTCATACAATCCAATAACAACAACAAAACCCCAATCTGATTAAAAATAAGGGGAGAAACAATAGACATTTTAGAATATCTCTTCTATGTATGTATAGAAGAATATGTCTATTCTATTTGTATGTATAGCCAACAAGTAATTGAAAAGGTGCTCAGTATCACTAATCATCAGGGAAATGTACATCAAAACTACAAAGAGATATCACCTTACATCTATTAGTATGGCTAGCATCAAAAAGACAAAAAGTAACAAATGCTAGCAAGTGTGTGGAGAAAAGGCATTTTTTCTGCACTGTTGGTAGGAATAAGGTTGGCTTGGCTGCTATGGAAAATATTATGGAAGTTACTTTAAAAAATTAGAACTACCACAGGATCCAACAATTCCATTTCTGGATATATATTTAAAGGAAATGAAAACAGGAGTTAGAAGCGATATCTGCACACCCATGTTTGTTGTTGTTCGGTCGTTAAATCATGTCTAACTCTTTGTGACCTCATGGACTCTAGCACACAAAACTCCTTCGTCCACTGTCTCCTGGAGTTTGCTCAAACTCATGTCCACTGAGTCGGTGATGCCATCCAACCATCTCATCCTCTGCCATCCCCTTCTCCTCCTGCCCTCAATCTTTCCCAGCATCAGGGTCTTTTCCAGTGAGTCAGCTCTTCATATCAGGTGGCCAAAGTATTGGAGCTTCAGCTTCAGCATCAGTCCTTCCAATGAATATTCAAGGTTGATTTCCTTTAGGATTGACTGGTTTGATCTCCTTGCAGTCCAAGGGACTCTCAAGAGTCTTCTCCAGCATCACAGCTCAAAAGCATCAATTCTTTGGTGTTCAGCTTTCTTTATGGTCCAGCTCTCACATCCATACATGACTACTGGAGAAACCATGGCTTTGATGACTATAGCATTATTCACAACAGCCAAGATAAGAAAACAACCTAGCTGTCCATCAATGGATAAATGGATATACGTTTAATGGAATCTTATAGAGCCATGAGAAAAAAGAAAATCTTGCCATTTCTAACAACATGGATGGGTAAGTCAGAGAAAGAAACACTGCATAATATTGCTTATGTGGAATTTTAAAAAGCCCAACTTACAGAAATAGAGACTAAACTGATGGTTTGAAGGTTACCAGGGACTAGGAAGTAGGGGAAAAGGGGAGATGTTGGTCAAAGAGTACAAACTTCTTTATATGATGAAAAAAATTCTGAAAATCTAATGTACAACAGGATTATAGTTAATAATACTGTATTATATGGTTGAAAGTTACTAAGACAGTAGATTTCACATGTTTTCACTGCAAAAGTAATGGTAATTATGTACCATAATGCTGATGTTAGCTAACAATATGGTGGTAATAATTTTGCAATATAGAAGTGTATCACACAAACACACTGTATGCCTTAAACGTACACAATATTATATGTTAATTGTTCCTCAATAAACTTAAGGGAAAAAATCCAAAATACTACCTACTGAGCCCCATCCAAATTACTGACCCTCAAAATCATAAGCAGAAAATGATTAAGTCACTAAGTTTTGAGGTGCTGCAGTGTATAATAGACAGCTTATAAACTTGACTAATTAGCAGCATTTGAAAAGTTGTTCATGATTATATATAATATATATAATTATATATAATATATATATATATAGTGCCTGGTGAACTATATATATATATTATATACCATATACCATATATTATATATATTATTATATTATATTATATATTGTTATATATTATTAGATTAATTATTATATTATAAATACACATATTATAACATATGTAATTATGTATGTTATATTATAATATATAATTATATATAAATATATAAATAAGATAATATAATAACATTATAAGTTATATAATATATTATAACTGTAATATAAATATAATAATATAAATATATAATATGTTATATATTATTATCTTATGTATTATATAATATGCAATACATATATAATATATAAATTATATATATATATAATATACACAATATTATATTGTACCTATTATATCATATATTATATATATTATAATTGTATGTATATTATATTTAACATTCTCCATCCATGGGGTCTTCCAGGCAAGAATACTGGAGTGGGTTGCCATTTCCTTCTCCAGGGGATCTTCCCCACCCAGGGATCAAACCCATGTTTCCTGCATTGAAGGCAGATGCTTTACCCTCTGAACCACCAGGGAAGTCCTTATTATATATCATATAATATATTATAACTGTAATATGAATATAATTATAATTAAATAATAATATAATATATTATAATATAGAACTATATAATATATTATATTATTATTTTATGTATTATATAATATAATATAATATATAAATTATATATAAAATAATATACATAATATTATATTATACCTATTGTAACATATATTATATATTATAATTATATGTATATTATATTTAACATACATATAATTATAATATATAAAATAAATTTATAATATATATTATTATATTATATTATATCTTATTATTATATAATAATTATATTATATTATAATATAATACATTATAATATAATTATATATTATAAATATATATAATTAAGATATATAATATTTCATATGTATTATATATAATTTTATATTATATTATTTTATTTTGTATTATATTATATATTTTACAATATATTATATTATTATATTATTTTATATTATATATTATTATATATTATATACAAATAATAGATACATATAGATATATAATAATAGATAATTATAATAATAGAGATTTGTATGATATATAATTATATAGTTTTAGTATATATTATATTAAATATTACAATTATATAATATATAATAGTAATATATAGTGTATAACAATAATTTATATATACATTTACATTTATATAAATTATACTATTTATATAAATTATAATCTATCTATCTATTATATATAATATCATATTATAATTATTTTATTATTTATTTTATTATCTATTATATATATTATATCATATTATAATTATTTTATTATTTATTTTATTATGTATGTATTTAAATTATGGTATACATATATATATGCTATATGCATATTAGCATATACTAATATATATAATATATTATAATATAATTATAATATATATCATATATCATATGATACAATATCATATAATATATATATCATATATTATATATATTGTATTATATTATTATTTTATATTATTTTTATATAATATACTTTATATATTATATATAATATTTTATATTTTATTATCTATTATATAATGTTATATTATTATATATTATATGTTATTATATATTATATTATATGTTATTATATTATACAATTCATATATTGAGAACATAATATAATAATATATATAGATATATGATAATAGATAATTATAATATATATAATTGTATATTTTATTATATATAATATATTATAATATATATGTTATATAATAAATAATCATAAAATATATTATATTTATATATAATATATATTATATGTATTCATTACCTCTTCTGCATGCCCTTTGCATGTACTTTGTATCTTATTTAATCTTTGCAACAAATCCTGTGAAAAATGGCAGGGCAGGTATTATTGCTGTTTTACAGACGAGGAAAACGGAGGTTGAGGTAAATTAAGCCCTTTCCCAGGAAAACTTCAGCAGTGTGAGGCAGATGTGGCTGACCCAAGCATCCTGTCTGAAGCCAGTCCCCACCGCATACAGACGCCGCGTCTGCAAACTGCCACCTTTGCAGACACTGTTGTTTCCGCATATGCTGCTTCCCTGCTCCAAGCCCTAGTGGTCTCGGCGCTTTTCTCTCTGGAGTGTCTAAGTAGTCTCTTCCACCTCCCTCTCCCTACCCGACTCCTAAAATATTCTTTTGGAGGAAGATGTTTTGAAGCTGGAAGGAAGGGCAGCAGTAACTTGCGGCCACCTGCCCTGCAGTGAGTGAGAGCTGATGGCTCCCTCTGCTGTTCACTCTGGGTAGGGCCGACTCCGCACAAATACTGGATGTCCCAGTGAAGGGTCAGTTCAGTTCAGTCGCTCAGTCATGTCCAACTCTTTGCGACCCTAGGAACTGCAGCACGCCAGGCTTCCCTGTCCATCACCAACTCCCGGAGTCCACACAAGGCCCCAAACTACCCCCAGAAAGAGATACTCTGGTAAAATTCCAATGATAAGCTAGGAAGAAGGGCTGAAAGATTTCATATACCCCACTTATTTGTAGAATCACTAGGAAAATATGTGAAGATCTTGGAAATTCAGGTCTGATTATTAGAAGAAATATGAATCTTTTTGTACAATGTATATCATGCATATCTCATATCTATATCTATCTATCTATCTATCTATCTATCTATATCTCATATTTTAAAGAACCTGGGCTTTGGAATCAGGTACATTTAGATTCTAATTCTAACTCTAATACTGATCAGTTTTTTTGACCTTGGGGAAATACCCCACACTTCTTGCCTCATTTTCTCTTTCTTTGAAAAGTAAATGAGCCAGTGTTGCCATCTTCTCCCATAGTGACCACCCAATGGAAAACTAAAAGAAAATAGGGAAGAGACAAAGACTTGTGGGCAGTAAAATTTCTTAATGATAGAGTACCTTAATGGAAAACTGTAGTCAATTTATAACATTTAAATTTCATTATTTTATATATCTATTCTGGAATTTTGCTTCTCTTATCTTTTTAGATACATATCAATTATGGAAATTAATGAACTTGCCCTTAAACCTAGTTGCCTACTCAATTCCATAGCTGCCTACTCAATTCCATATTCCAAGAGTAAAGGCAACTCTGCTACAAAAGAGGAGAATTCTCCATTCCTGGTGTACAGACTCAAACCAAACCAACTAAAGATCAAAAAGACTTTCTTTACCTCTTTTTCACTTGCTTCTGACATATAGCTTAAGGCAGAGCTGGGTGATTAGGGGAGGCTTCCTGGTACAGGTGGAGTTTGACAGTGACTTGAGTGTTGAATTAAATAAGTAGAAACAAGGGAAGAAATTAATGAATATACCTCAACCTATTCTTCAAACCCTGGAGATTTTCAAAGATCAAAAGCTAGTGGCCTCAAAGGGGAAAATAGTGCAAAAGAGACCAAAAGGGTGTTTCAAGAGATGCCTAGAGAAAGAGGCTGTTTGGTATGATAATTACATTTATAATTCATGGAGACTTCAGAACATTTACAATCTGTTGGAAACTTAAAGATACTTATTGTTAAGTAACAAAAATAGGTAAGCAATGATGTCACATATCTGTGACCCATTGTTATATCCATTAGAATGACTGGATTAGTAAAAGAAACAGGTGGAAGTTGGGTAGGTTGTACTGGAGCTCAATGTCTTTCAGCATAGAGAACAGCTGATGGATAAATAATTGCAATCTACAATGGATGAGTTCAGCAGGTTCCTACAGGCTGCATAACGCCATTTCTTTCTTCAGAGAGGGAGATTTTAAAAAAGGCCAAAACTACAGAGTAGAAGCATGTCTTCCAAGGGTTCTGAGCATTTTGTGACAGCGCTTTCTTGGGTCATGGTGTGCAAGACTTTCTGGGGTGAACTCTTAGAGGGATGCTACTTGCTAACACCCAGTGTTTAACCTATGGGATATGCACTCTGGGACTGTGTGTTCACCATGAGCAATAAGAGCAACAGTGAGGCCGTATCACAGCACACCTTGTTTATTGCACCTTGTAGGGAGATACTGAGTCTTTTTATTTTACAAATTCAAGTTTTGTGGCAACCTTGTGTTGTTAGATGTTGGTTAACAATTTTTAGCAATAAAATATTATTTTATTATATTAAATATATTAATATTAATATACTGAATTAAATATTATATTAAATATATTAATATTATATTAAATATTAACTGAGGTATGAACTTTGTTGTTTTAGACATAATACTATTGCACACTTAATAGACTACCGTATAGTAAAAATGTAACTTTAATATTCACTGAGAAACCAAAAAAATCATGTGAATTGCCTTATTGTGGTGGTCTGGAACTTGATCTCAATATCTTGGAAGTGTGCCTTAGGAGATAACAGCGGCAGACTGTTTTTCCCTTTATTTTTTTCTTGAGACTCTTTTGACTTTTTCATGGGACTGCTTTCTTCGGTATAATAGAAATATAGGACTTCTCTGGCAGTCCAGTATTTAAGACTCTGCACTTTCACTGAAGGGGCCGTGGGTTCCATCCCTGGTTGGGGAACTAAGATTCTACGTATAGCCAAAAAAAAAAAAAAAAAAAAAAAAAAAATAATCTTAACAGCATAGAAAATAAAAGTAGTAAATAATCAGGACAGGGTGAGTATGGAGTATTTATTAATTTTGCTTTTTAATATACTTAATTCAATTTCGAGTTTATATAGTTTTAACTTTTAATGCCTGAGTTTAACAACTGCTTACCAAAATTCCTAAATATTTCACAACTGCCTCTTGTGAGCTGGTATGAACCAGCTCCAGCACATCATTAGGGGACAACCCAATCAGGTGCTGGATACTTATGAAAAATGGATTTTGGAGCTGTCCGATGTGAATCAGTTTGCTAGGAAAGGAAAAAATACAACTGCTATTTAGTGGTTCAAATTTTTAAAATGTAAGTTATGCAATTTAATTCCATCAAAATTGTTAGGTTAGTGATAATTTAAAGATATTTCTTAAAATCTATCATTGTCTTCATAGCTCCTTTCTCCCTGCCCTCCACTCTGACAAAGTTTTCTGGATAGGTTTTTTGAAAAACAACTTTATTGAGATATACTTTATACATCCTAAAATTCACCCATTTTAAGTATACCAGGAAATGGATTTTCATAGCACCTTTGACTGACTATCCTCAGAAGCTTCCCTCATCTTTTTCTCTCCTCAGTGAGAAAACTAAGCAGAATGCCTTGTTTATTTCCTGTCTTAAAGGTTACAACTTTGAAATTTTGTCAAATGCTTTTTCTGTTGAGATAGTCATGTGATTTCCATCCTTCCTTTTGTTAATATGGTGTATTGTGTGACATCAATCAGTGTTGATTGATTTCGAGATACTGAAACTTACTTGCATCCCTAGAATAAATCCCACCTGATAGTGGTGTATGATCCTTTTTCTGTGTCATTGAATTTACTTGGTGAAATTTTGTTGAGAATTTTGCATCTATATTTATCAGAAATATTGGACTGTAATTTTCATTTTTTCGTAGTGTCTTTGACTTGTTTTGGTATCAGGGTAATGGTGACCTTGTAGAATGAATTTAGGTGTGTTCTCTCTTCAATTTTATAGAATAGTTTGAGAAGAATAGGTATTAGCTCTTCTTTATATGTTTAGTAGAATTCACTGTGAAGCAAGCTGGTGCTGCACTTTTGGTTACTGGGTGATTTTTGATGACTAAATCAATCTCATTATTAATGATCAGTCTAGTCAAATTGTTTATTTCTTCCTGATTTAGTCTTGGCAGGTTGTATGTTTCTAGAAATTTGTCTGTTTCATCTAGGCTGTCCAATTCGTTGATGTATAACTGTAGTATTCTGTTATGATTTTTAAAATCTCTGCAGTATCAGTTGTAATTTCTTCTCTTTTATTGTTTGTGTTGGCTGTTTGCATCCTCTCTCTCTTTTCCTTGATGAGCCTAGCAGAAGGCCTATTGATTTTATCTTTTTAAAAAAAGGCTCTTGTTTATCTTTCCTATTTTTTGTCTCTGTTTTATTTATTTCCTCTCTGATCAAAGGCTACAACCTTGAAAGTTATTTTACTACATAATCTTATATATAACAGTAACTTTCTTTTGGGAGCAAACAATTAAACAAATATTTTCAGCAAAGTGGATTCCTCTCACATTACCCTCAAGCTGAAGGAAAAGAGCCTTTGATGGGATAATGCCAGACACCAGTCAGCAGTGAAGCTGTGTTGGTCTCAGTCTTCATGGAAGTCACACTCCTAATATAACAGCTAATATTTACTGGGTTTCAGGCCCCAGCCTGTGCTACTATCCCTCGAAGACAACTCACGATACGGAGGCTAAATGAAGCATGAGTATAGGACACAGAACTAAAATTCACCATGGACTTATTAATGCCTTCATATACATTAAAACCAAGACAATTGTTATTAAATTCTTCATTTTTAGATGAGGCAACTGAAGCTCAGAGAGAGTGAGTAACTTGTTTGCGGTCCTACGGCTGGTTAGTTGTTGCCTTGGCTTGCGCTGACACTGCAGGATCCCGTGTTGGTGTATCAGATACCCTGTAAGCCCATGAGAGGCACTGTGGACAGGAAAGCAAATCCCACTCACAACAGGTTTTAGTTCAGTCAGGACAAATTGATGTTCCTTCCATGATGAAAGAGGTCTGATGCAATCAACTCACCACCAAGTGGTTGAATGGTCTCTTCAGGTGTCAAAGCTCAATGTTAGGCACAAGGAACTTTCGCCAGTAGCAGGACCCTTAGGGAGAAGGACCCTATGTTTGGGGGCCTCTTCATAGCACTTACTCCTGACACCATGGCCATCAGGGACTCATTGCACACATACAGAGGTGGCTGAGAAAAGCACCTGGTCAAGGAAAGTAGACTTTTGCCAGGTTATTAAGGGACTCTTCTCTTTTGGGCATCAATGTGAGAAGCATAGATTTACACACTTGTGCTAATGCCAGTAGACCCATCCACATGCTTCCCTGTGTCTCCAACCTTTCAATTTTGCTTCACAGGATGGATTTGATCATTGTCACTACACAGGAGTCCAAGTATAACTCATCTCTCCCTCCATTCAAGGAAGCCTCAAGCAAGCTCACTGTTCACAGTTGTGTCCACTGGGAACATCTCACGTCACTTCTGCCCTCCAGATCATTCACTTTCAGCTTTCACTGACAAGGAAGTCATCCATCTCTGTACCAGCCCTGAGATTTTCTTCCTCCATCAACTAATTGTAGGCTCCCCTAACCTCCAAAGCAAATCAAAGAAGAGACGTTCATGAATCAGAAATAGACGACACTGGGATCATGACCATTTATTCATGCAACATATTTGTGCTCGCCTCACCTGCTCAGGCCAGATTATCTCCACCAGTCGATGGCTTGCTTCTGCGCTCTGTTAATTTTATGACTCAGTGGATTTGGTAATTCCTGGCTGATTAAGGGCAGCTTTTGTGGCTTACCTAGGACATACTGTTCTCTTGGCAGAAGGTAGTAACTCAAGAGATCAAACAGCCTTACCTGTGCATTTAGAATTCCTGGTTGTGTTATATGCACAGACTTGTATCCTATTGTCACCTAGCCAAGCATGACAGTGGGATGTGGAAATATAGTTTACTCATGAAGAGGTAGGGCAAGGAGGGCCTGTATAATGCTCTTACAGGAAAAGAAGCAGATAATTGGGAGTTTAAATGTCATCTGCCACATTCTTGAAACCTTCTTTGACTGCTTCTGCCCATCACAATCCCTTATTTAGTCTTTCTGTGATATCTATAGTCTATGCCATTCACAATTTTCTCCTTAGTTGTGTAGAGTTTTTGTTCTTCTTTGGTTTAGGCTTATTTTCCTTCCTGGTAAGCTTGAAAATAGTAACCAGGAGATACATTTCCTTTAAATCTTTTAGTGCAGTGCTGAGAGCATCTTAGTTCCTCAATATAATTAACTAAGACGTTTTTGCCCCATATGACAAAATCATTAGCCACATCAGTTTTTGTCTGGTAGCTTGAGGGTCCTTGAAGATGCATGCAGAAGACGTTTTCCTATTATTATTTTACATGTATGAAAAGCTAATTTTTTAAAGGTGGTTCAGAAAACAGCAAGTTCAGAGAAGAAAAAGAAGGCTCAACCAATATTTGTTATGTGTACATATTAGCAGGTATAAATCCTGGGGTATTTTCTGATCATCAGAGAAAAAAGATTGAACTCAATTTTCAAAAAACTATTTGGTGACTTGGACATCAGGGGCATATTATGGAAAAATGAATGTCTGTTTTTCCATCTTCACTTATCAAAATTCTATTCTTCCTTTGTGATTCACTTAAAACACAGCTCTCTCTCTGTCAGTTATCACATCTTAATATTTTATGGTCTTGTTTTATTCTCCATTTTGTAAATGATCTTTGACTGTTTGGATCAAAATAGACTGTGGAAAATATTTTAAGAGATGGGAATACCAGAGCATCTTACCTGTCTCCTGAGAAACCTGTATGCAGATCAAGAAGCAACAGTTAGAACTTACATGGAACAATTGACTGGTTCAAAATTGGGAAAGGAGTACATCAAGGCTGTATATTGTCACCCTGATTATTTAACTTCTATGCAGAGTACATTATGGGAAATGCCAGGCTGGATAAATCACAAGCTGGAATAAAGATTGCTGGGAGAAATATCAATAACCTCAGATATGCAGGTAATATCACTCTAATTGCAGAAAGTGCAGAGAAGCTAAAGAGCATCTTGATGAGGATGAAAAGAGGAGAGTGAAAAAGCTAGCTTAAAACTCAACATTCAAAATCTAAGATCAAGGGATCTAGTCCCATCCCTTCATGGCAAATAGAAGGGGAAAAAGTGAAAGCACTGACAGGTTTTCTTTTCTTGGGCTCCAGAATCACTGCAGATGGTGACTGTAGCCATGAAATTAAGATTCTTGCTCCTTGGAAGAAAAGCTATGACAAATCTAGGCAGCATATTAAAAAGCAGAGACATCACTTTGCCAACAAAGGTCTGTATAGTCAAAGGTATGGTTTTTCCAGTAGTCATGTATGGATGTGAGAGTTGGACCATAAAGAAGGCTGAGTACCAAAGAACTGATGCTTTCAAACTGTGGTGCTGGAGAAGACTTTTGAGAGTCCCTTGGACTGCAAGGAGATCAAACCAGTCAATTCCTAAAAGGAAATCAACCCTGAATATTCATTGGAAGGACTGATGCTGAAGCTGAAGCTCCAATACTTCAGCCACCTGATGCGAAGAGCCGACTCACTGGAAAAGACCCTGATGCTGGGAAAGATTGAAGGCAAAAAGAGAAGGGGGCGGCAGAGGATGAGATGGTTAGATAGCATCACTGACTCAATGGACATGAATCTGAGCAAACTCTGGGAGACAGTGAAGGACAGGGAAGCCTGGTGTGCTGCAGTTCATGGGGTTGAAAAGAGCTGGGCATGACTTAGCAACTGAACAACAAGGAAAGGATCAATTCCTTAGGACCAGAGCTATGTCTGGATTTCAGGTGTTGTTGTCCAGTTGCCCAGAAATATACAGTTAGCAAAAACAAGACCTGGAGCTGAATGTGGCTCAGATCACCAGCTCTCATAGCAAAATTCAGGCTTAAACTAAAGAAAACTGGAAAAAACACTGGACCAGCCAGGTATGACTCAAATCAAATTCTGTATGAATCTGCAGTAGATTCAAGGGACTAGATCTAGTTAACAGTGTGCCTGAAGAACTATGGACAGAGGTTCGTAATATTGTACAGGAGGCAGTGAACAAAACCATCCCAAAGAAAAAGAAAAGCAAGAAGGCAAAGTGGTTATCTGAGGAGGCTTTACAAATAGCATACTTCAGGTGTATCCCCTAGTGATCTAGCATAGTGTTAGGCAAGGTGGAAACCTCAAAACACTTATGTCAGGAATTTGAACTGACAGAAGGGCTAATGGTTCTTCAAGGGTAACACATGGAAGGAGCATTCACCAGTGATTTGAAATTTAGAAGATTGTGCCAAGAATTCAGTTTAGTTATTCTGAATTTGAATTATTCTTTAACCTGGGCTTTGGTGAATTTTTTCAAGGACCTTGGAGCATATATTCATTGAAACAAGTAATATTGATAAACAGTTTGTAGAGAATAAAATATCTCTCAGAATTGCATAGAATAACAGATCAGCCAGAAAAAATTTTGTCTCTTCTATAAAATGTTTTGTTTAAAGATTTTAGCTTGAATATTTGTTGTCAGAAGATGCCCAGTCAGCCTTTGACTATGCCTTTCTAGGATATTCCATCTTACTAAATTTTAATCCTAAATTGTCTATTCTTTCAGCCAGAATCTCCATTATGCCTGTGGATAAAGATGATTAAGAAGTGGTACAAACAATTTTTCTTATTTGCCAAAATGAAACATAAAGAAGTGTAGTTAGGTTTTGGATCACTTGATATTTTTATTTGTGTCATTGATTCTCATGTCCTTTCTCCCTCATCTCATCAGTTTTTCTCCAATGAAACTTTGGTCATGATGATGAAATAATAAGGTATGTTTCTTCAGGAACTTAGAGTCAGGAGTATTTAAGCTGCTTCTGGATATTCATATATTCACTTGATGGATATTCATATATTCACTCAATTTTACAGTTAACTGACCACAGGTATCTGTGCTTTCCAAATGGTGAGGGTAAATAAGAATGGTCTTATTTCTGGCCTTCAGAGAAAAGAGGCAGACAGTTGAGCACATGGCATTCTCTGGATATACATCCGAACAAGTGAAAATGATAAAATAATGAGGCTATTAAGCTATACAGAAATCATTACAAGCCTCTAAACCTAAAGAACAGCAATATAGTAATTATAACATATATCTCTGCTGTTCTTTGGGGCTTCCCAGGTGGCGCTAGTGTTAAAGAACCTGCCTGACAGTGCAAGGGACATAAGAGATGAGGGTTTGACCCCGGGGTCAGGAGGAGCCCCTGCGGGAGGGCAGGGCAACCCACTGCAGTATTTTTGCCTGAAGAATCTCAAGGACAGAGGGGCTTCCTTGGCTGTAGTCCACAGAGTCGCAAAGAGTCAGACAGCATTGAAGCAACTTAGTACCGCACACATGCTGTTCTTTAACTTTCATTATTTCTCTTTCTCAAAACTTTTTCCTCAAAGTGTCTAAACTCCAAGACATCTAATGTCTGGATAAATACTAACTGGTTTTACATTGAACTCATTTTATTGTTTTCTGTCACTAGATTTTAAAACCTCTTGAAACTAATTTAAAAAACAATTATGATTCAAGCAAAATCAATCCTATTTATATATATATGTAATTGTTTCAAAATAAAGGTTCTTTCACTTATTGCTGAAGCCTGGCTTGGAGAATTTTGAGCATTACTTTACTGCGTGTGAGATGAGTGCAATTGTTCTGGGAGGGATTGGGGGCAGGAGGAGAAGGGGAGGACAGAGGATGAGATGGCTGGATGGCATCACTGATGGACATGGGTTTGAATAAACTCCGGGAGTTGGTGATGGACAGGGAAGCCTGGCGTGCTGCTATTCATGGGGTCGCAAAGAGTCGGATGTGACTGAGCGACTGAACTGAACTGAACTGAACTGACGGAGTCTTTCAATGTCAGGCTCTGGTCTAATAGTTAGAGATAGATATGGATCAATAGATATATATCCACAGATACATTATATTGCTGTTGTTCAGTCACTCAGTTGTGTCCTACTCTTTGTGACTCCATGGACTGCAGCATGCAAGGCTTTCCCTGTCCTTCCCCATCTCCCAGAGTTTGCTAAAATTCATGTTCATTGAATTGGTGAGGCCATCCAACCATCTTGTCCTCTGTCACCCTCTTCTCCTCCTGCCCTCAATCTTTCCCAGCATCAGGGTCTTTTCCAATGAGTCGGCTCTTCACATCAGGTGGCCAAAATATTGGAGCTTTGGCTTCAGCATCAGTCCTTCCAATGAATATTCAGGGTTGATTTCCTTTAGGATTGACTGGTTTGATCTTCTTGCAGTCCATGGGACTCTCAAGAGTCTTTCCAGCACCACAATTTGAAAGCATCAATGCTTCGGCGCTCAGCCTTCATTATGGTCCAAATTTCACATCTGTACATGATTACCAGAAAAACCACAGCTTTGACTATATGGACATTTGTTGGCAAAGTGATATCTCTGCTTTTTAATACACTGCCTAGGTTTGTCATAGCTTTTCAGCTGCAGTCACTAACTCAGTGATTTTGGAGCTCAACAAAGGAAAACCTTTCACTGCTTCCACTTTCCCCCTTCTATTTGCCATGAATGGTTGGGACCAGATCCCATGATCTTAGGTTTTTGAATGATGAATTTTAAGCCAGCTTTTTCACTCTCTTCTTTCACCTTCATCAAGAGGCTCTTTAGTTTCTCTTCACTTTCTGCCATTAAAGTGGTATCATCTGCATATCTGAGGTTGTTGATATTTTTTCCCAGCAGTCTTGATTTAAGCTTGTCCTAGCCTGGCATTTTGCTTGATGTACTATGCATAGAAGTTAAATAAGCAGGGTAACAGTACATAGCCTATTGTATTCATTTCCCAGTTTTGAACCAGTCAGGTGTTACATGTAAGTTTTCTCAGGAGACAGATAAGGTGGTATGGTACTCCCATTTCTTAAAGAGTTTCCCACAGTTTGTTGTGACCTACATAATTAAAGGCTTCACATAGTCAATAAAACAGAAGTAAATTTTTTTTTTTCCTGGAACTCCCTTGCTTTCTCCATGATCCAACAAATGTTGGCAATTTGATCTCTGGTTCTTCTGCCTCTTCAAAACCCAGCTTGTACATCTGGAAGTTCTTGGTTCACATACTGCTGAAGCCTAGCTTGAAGGATTTTGAGCATAACCTTGCTAGCATGTGAAGTGAATGCAAATTGTATGGTAGTTTGAACATTCACTGGCATTGGGATTGGAATGAAAACTGATTTTTCTAGTCCTGTGGCCACTGCTAAGTTTTCCAAATTTCCTGGCATATTGAGTGCAGCACTTTAATAGCATCATCTTTCAGGATTTTAAGTAGTTCAGCTGGAATTCCATCACCTCTACTAGCTTTGTTCATTGTAATGCTCCCTGAGGCCCACTTGACTCCACACTCCAGGATGAGCGAATCCACCCTCTAGGTGAGTGATCAGACCACCGTGGTTATTCAGATCATTAAGACCTTTCTTTCATAGTTCTCTGTGTATTCTTGCCACCTCTTCTTAATCTCTTCTGCTTCTGTTAGGTCTTTACCATTTCTGTCCTTTATTGTGCCCATCCTTGCATGAAATATCCCTTTGATATCTCCAATTTATGAAGAGATCTCTAGTCTTTCCCATTCAATTGTTTTCATCTATTTCTCTGCACTGCTCACTTAGGAAGGCCTTTGTGTCATGCCTCGCTCTTCTCTGGAACTCTGCTTTTGGAGTCTTTCCCTTTCTCCTTTGTGTTTGGCTTCTCTTCTTTCCTCAGCCATTTATTAAGTCTCTTCAGATAAGCACTCTGTCTTCTTCCATTTCTTTTTCTTGGGATGGTTTTGATTACTGCCTCCTGTATAATGTTACAAACTTCTGTCCATAATTGTCCAGGCACTCTGTCTATCAGATACAACCCCTTAATCTATTCTTCACCTCCACTGTGTAATCATAAGGGATCTGATTTAGGTTCTACCTGAATGACCTAGTGGTTTTCCCTAATTTCTTCAATTTAAGCTTTATTTTTTTATTAAACCAAGGGGGCTTCTCTGGTGACTCAGACTGCAAAGAATCCCCCTGCAGTGCAGGAGACCTAGGTTTGATACCTGAGTCAGGAAGATTCCCTGGAGTAAGGAATGGCTACCCACTCCAGTATTTTTGCCTGGAGAATTCCTGGTGGGCTACAGTCCAAGGGGTCACAGAGAGTCAGTCACGACTGAATGATTAACAGTTTCAATAAGAAGCTCATGATCTGAGCCAACATCAGTTCGGGTCTCGTTTCTACTGACTGCGTCAATTCAGTCGCTCAGTCAATTGATTGGATTGGTTAGTTTTCTGTGATTGTGGTTTTTGTTCTGTCTGCCCTCTGAAGGATAAGGATAAGAGGCTTGTAGAAGCTTCCTGATGGGAGAGGCTGACTGTGGGGGAAGACTGGGTCTTGTTCTGATGGGCAGGGCCAAGCTTAGTTATCTTTAATCCAATTTTCTGTTGATGGGCAGGGCTGTGTTACCTCCCTGCTGTTTGACCTGAAACCAAACTTTGGTGGAGGTGATGAAGATAACGGCACCTGACTATAGAGAGCTTCCCTAACTTTGGCTGCAAAGAACATACTCACTCTGATTGCAGTATTGACCATCTAGTGATGTCCATGTGTAGAGTCCTGAAAAAGGTGTTTGCTATGACCAGTGTGTTTTCTTGACAAAACTCTGTCAGCCTTTCCCTGCTTCATGTTGTACTCCAAGGCCAACTTACCTGTTAATCTGGGTATCTCTTGACTTCCTACTTTTGTGTTCCAGTCTCATATGATGAAAATGATGTCTTTTTGGTGTTAGTTCTTGAAGGTGTTGTAGATCTTCATAGAACCAGTCAACTTCAGTTTCTTTGACTCTGTGGTTGGCACATAGACTTGGATTACTGTGATATTGGATGCTTTGCCTTGGAAAGATACCTGAGATTATTCTGCTGTTTTTGAGATTGCAGCCAAGTACTACATTTTGGTGGAGATGGAAATGGCAACCCACTTCAATATTCTTGCCTGGAAAATCCCATGGACAGTGGAGCCTGGTGGGCTATGGTTCATGGGATGACAAAAGAGTTGGACACAGCTTAAGAGCTAAGCAACAACTGCATTTTGGACTCTTTTGTTGACTCTGAGGGCTATTCCATTTCTTCTAAGGGATTCTTGCCCACAGTTGTAGATATAATGGTCATCTGAATTAAATTCACCCATTCCCGTCCATTTTAGTTCACTGATTCCTAAGATGTCAATGTTCACTCTTGCCATCTCCTGCTTGACCATGTCCAATTTACCTTGATTCATGGACCTAACATTTCAGGTTCCTATGCAATATTGTTCTTTACAGCACTGGACTTTACTTTCACCACCAGACACATCCACAACTGAGTGTCATTCTGCTTTGGTCCAGTCTTGTTTTTTTTTTTTCTTTTTTCATTTATTTTTATTAGTTGGAGGCTAATTACTTTACATCATTACAGTAGTTTTTGTCATACATTGAAATGAATTAGCCATGGATTTACATGTATTCCCCATCCCGGTCCCCCCTCCCACTTCCCTCTCCACCCGATCCCTCTGGGTCTTCCCAGTGCACCAGGCCCGAGCACTTGTCTCATGTACCCAACCTGGGCTGGTGATCTGTTTCACCCTAGATAATATACATGTTTCAATGCTGTTCTCTTGAAACATCCCACCCTCGCCTTCTCCCAGAGTCCACAAGTCTGTTCTATACATCTGAGTCTCTTTTTCTGTTTTGCATATAGGGTTATCGTTACCATCTTTCTAAAGTCCATATATATGTGTTAGTATACAGTAATGGTCTTTATCTTTCTGGCTTACTTCACTTTGTATAATGGGCTCCAGTTTCATCCATCTCATTAGAACTGATTCAAATGAATTCTTTTTAATGGCTGAGTAATATTCCATGGTGTATATGTACCACAGCTTCCTCATCCATTCGTCTGCTGATGGGCATCTGGGTTGCTTCCATGTCCTGGCTATTATAAACAGTGCTGTGATGAACATTGGGGTGCATGTGTCTCTTTCAGATCTGGTTTCCTTGGTGTGTATGCCCAGAAGTGGGATTGCTGGGTCATATGGCAGTTCTATTTCCAGCTTTTTAAGAAATCTCCACACTGTTTTCCATAGTGGCTGTACTAATTTGCATTCCCACCAACAGTGTAAGAGGGTTCCCTTTTCTCCACACCCTCTCCAGCATTTATTGCTTGTAGACTTTTGGATAGCAGCCATCCTGACTGGCATATAATGGTACCTCATTGTGGTTTTGATTTGCATTTCTCTGATAATGAGTGATGTTGAGCATCTTTTCATGTGTTTGTTAGCCATCTGTATGTCTTCCTTGGAGAAATGTCTGTTTAGTTCTTTGGCCCATTTTTTGATTGGGTCATTTATTTTTCTGGAGTTGAGCTGGAGGAGTTGCTTGTATATTTTTGAGATTGATCCTTTGTCTGTTGCTTCATTTGCTATTATTTTCTCCCAATCTGAGGGCTTTCTTTTCACCTTGCTTATAGTTTCCTTTGTTGTGCAAAAGCTTTTAAGTTTCATTAGGTCCCATTTGTTTATTTTTGCTTTTATTTCTAAAATTCTGGGATGTGGGTCATAGAGGATCCTGCTGTGATTTATGTCGGAGAGTGTTTTGCCTATGTTCTCCTCTAGGAGTTTTATAGTTTCTGGTCTTACATTTAGATCTTTAATCCATTTTGAGTTTATTTTTGTGTATGGTGTTAGAAAGTGTTCTAGTTTCATTCTTTTACAGGTGGTTGACCAGTTTTCCCAGCACCACTTGTTAAAGAGGTTCTCTTTTTTCCATTGTATATGCTTGCCTCCTTTGTCGAAGATAAGGTGACCATAGGTTCGTGGATTTATCTCTGGGTTTTCTATTCTGTTCCATTGATCTATATTTCTGTCTTTGTGCCAGTACCATACTGTCTTGATGACTGTGGCTTTGTAGTAGAGTCTGAAGTCAGGCAGATTGATTCCTCCAGTTCCATTCTTCTTTCTCAGGATTACTTTGGCTAGTCGAGGTTTTTTGTATTTCCATACAAATTGTGAAATTATTTGTTCTAGTTCTGTGAAAAATACCATTGGTAGTTTGATAGGGATTGCATTGAATCTATAGATTGCTTTGGGTAGTATAGCCATTTTGACAATATTGATTCTTCCAATCCATGAACACGGTATATTTCTCCATCTGTTTGTGTCCTCTTTGATTTCTTTAATCAGTGTTTTATAGTTTTCTATGTATAGGTCTTTTGTTTCTTTAGGTAGATATACTCCTAAGTATTTTATTCTTTTTGTTGCAATGGTGAATGGTATTGTTTCCTTAATTTCTCTTTCTGTTTTCTCATTGTTAGTGTATAGGAATGCAAGAGATTTCTGTGTGTTAATTTTATATCCTGCAACTTTACTGTATTCATTGATTAGCTCTAGTAATTTTCTGGTAGAGTCTTTAGGGTTTTCTATGTAGAGGATCATGTCATCTGCAAACAGAGAGAGTTTCACTTCTTCTTTTCCTATCTGGATTCCTTTAACTTCTTTTTCTGCCCTGATTGCTGTGGCCAACACTTCCAAAACTATGTTGAATAGTAGTGGTGAGAGTGGGCACCCTTGTCTTGTTCCTGATTTCAGGGGAAATGCTTTCAATTTTTCACCATTGAGGGTGATGCTTGCTGTGGGTTTGTCATATATAGCTTTTATTATGTTGAGGTATGTTCCTTCTATTCCTGCTTTCTGGAGAGTTTTAATCATAAATGGATGTTGAATTTTGTCAAAGGCTTTTTCTGCATCTATTGAGATAATCATATGGTTTTTATCTTTCAATTTGTTAGTGTGGTGTATTACATTGATTGATTTGCAGATATTAAAGAATCCTTGCATTCCTGGGATAAAGCCCACTTGGTCATGATGTATGATTTTTTTAATATGTTGTTGGATTCTGTTTGCTAGAATTTTGTTTAAGGATTTTTGCATCTATGTTCATCAGTGATATTGGCCTGTAGTTTTCTTTTTTTGTGGCATCTTTGTCTGGCTTTGGAATTAGGGTGATGGTGGCCTCATAGAATGAGTTTGGAAGTTTACCTTCTTCTGCAATTTTCTGGAAGAGTTTGAGTAAGATAGGTGTTAGCTCTTCTCTAAATTTTTGGTAGAATTCAGCTGTGAAGCCATCTGGTCCTGGGCTTTTGTTTGCTGGAAGATTTCTGATTACAGTTTCGATTTCCTTGCTTGTGATCGTTTTGTTAAGATCTTCTATTTCTTCCTGGTTCAGTTTTGGAAAGTTATACTTCTCTAAGAACTTGTCCATTTCTTCCAAGTTGTCCATTTTATTGGCATAGAGCTGCTGGTAGTAGTCTCTTATGATCCTTTGTATTTCAGTGTTGTCTGTTGTGATCTCTCCATTTTCGTTTCTAATTTTGTTAATTTGGTTCTTCTCCCTTTGTTTCTTAATGAGTCTTGCTAATGGTTTGTCAGTTTTGTTTATTTTTTCAAAAAACCAGCTTTTAGCTTTGTTAATTTTTGCTATGATCTCTTTAGTTTCTTTTGCATTTATTTCTGCCCTAATTTTTAAGATTTCTTTCCTTCTACTAACCCTGGGGTTCTTCATTTCTTCCTCCTCTAGTTGCTTTAGGTGTAGAGTTAGGTCATTTATTTGACTTTTTTCTTGTTTCTTGAGGTAGGCCTGTAGTGCTATGAATCTTCCCCTTAGCACTGCTTTTACATGGTCCAGTCTTGTCATTCTTACTGGAGCTGTTGGTCATTGCTCTCTGCTCTTTCCCAGTAGCGTATTGGATATCTTCCAACCTGGACAGTTCATCTTATAGTGTCATATCTTTTTGCTTTTTCATACTGTCCCTGGAGATCTCCAGAGAAGAATACTGGAGTGGGTTGCCATTTCCTTCTCCAGTGAACCATATTTTGTCAGAACTCTTTGCATGACCCATCTGTTTTGGCTGGCCCTGCACAGCAAGGTCATAGCTTCACTGAGTTTTGCAAGTCTCTTCGTCATGACAAAGTTGGGATCTATGAAGGCGACATTATATACAAATCTGTATTGTGTGCTTAGTCACTCAGTTGTGTCTGACTGATGCAACCCCATGGACTGTAGTCCGCCAGGATCCCCTGTCCATGGGGATTCTCTAGGCAAGAACACTGGAATGGGTTGCCACGCCCTTCTCCAGGGGATCTTCCCAACCCAGGTCTCCTGCACTGCAGGTGGATTCTTTACTGCCTGAGGCACCAGGGACGTTTTTATTTGTATCTCATTTATATTTATTGTGTTTTATATATCTTTAGGTGTACATGTATATACTGTAAATATACATATATGTACATACATTAGCTTTCTTTGTTTTATAGTAAGCCAAACATACTATTAACATGTTCCCATTGTTCAGAGAAATTCATCACTTTGTAGGTCTGTCTGTCCAGAGTATTTTTTTTTAATAACCCAAAGAGAAACATACTATCAGAATGGTTAAAAACTTGAGTTTTGTGGTCAGGCAACTCTGATTTTAAATCTGACTCTGCTCCTTACTAAAAGCCTCAGTTTTCCTGTCAGTAATAAAATGGAGATAGTAATACCTGTCTATTTAATTGTTGAGAAGACAATGAAATATTCATGTGAAGTGTCTAGCACAGGACCTGGCATCTCAGGCATTATTAACATTATTTTTGTAACATATATGTTTCTTTTCTTTGAGGTGACTTGTTCTATTATTTTGTGATTTATTTTCCATTTGTCTCATTTGTTCTTTTTTCCTGGCTTTTTCTTTTTTCCTCATTTTTCTGACTTTTTTGCCACATAAGCAAAATTTTAAAAATATAACACTTTATCTCTTCTATTATATTTTGGCTACATAGCTTTGCATTATGCATTGGAGAAGGAAATGGCAACCCACTCCAGTGTTCTTGCCTGGAGAATCCCGGGGACGGCGGAGCCTGGTGGGCTGCCGTCTAGTGGGGTCACACAGAGTTGGACACGACTGAAGCGACTTAGGAGGATTGTTTTAATGATTATAATTGAGGTTACAATATACATTCTTGGCTTGCTGCAGTCTACCTTAAATTGGTCTATTTCACTTTCCAAACAATGCAAGTGTTTAAGCCATTTATTTTCCTCTCTCATTTTGTGTTACTGTTGTCATATATCTACATCTACCCATGTTATAAATACCATAAGATAGCCATGTGTTTCTGAATCCCAGGATGATGAAGATTATGGTTTGAAAATCATTGCTTCATATATCTCCATTCTAATAATAATAAATTGTCAAATTGTTAAGATTATTAAAATAAAATTATTTCAATTGGTTTGAAAATTAAGTCTACCTTTGCCTTCTTGAGAACCTTGTAGATGTAATCATTCAAGTTTTAAATCTGTAAACTCCATCATTCCTGGTTTCAGGACCAAAACTCACCAAGGAGTGAGGTTTATTATTAGCCTCATTCAGATGCCAGCTGATGTGTTCTAGTCTTAATCTTGCTTGTATAGACCTAAGAGCTGATGCACTTTGTTGTGTGCCTTTGGAATCTATAATCTATAGAATTTGCATTTTATTAATCTTGTCTCTCTTCCCTCAAATTAACCTCTCTCCTCAGGTGGCTCTAGCCATAAAGACCAGGTATCTGCCTCAGTTTACTGACTAGCACATTACTCATCTACTGTTAGGAATGAACACTGTGTTTGACTTCAGCCTACCTAGTCAGAGACTTAATATCCTGCTTAAATTTTGTCAGATGGCATCTCTGGGGAAAATTACTTGTTAGCTCTATAACCCAACTAGTGGCTGTGATTCTTTTTTTTTTTTTTAAAAAATCTTTTGTGTTCTATATTTACTAGCAAACTAACTGCAAAGTACAAAAATAGCAAATAGTATTATATAGGGCTTTTTTTGGCTTTTATTTAACTTGCAAATAAATTGGATTCTTTTAAAAATAAACAGGTTGATACTTATGACATTCTTATGACAGTGCTCTCACCAGTCTGATTTTGAATCTCATTTGACACTAGAATTCACTTATTTGAAAAGATAATCCTCCAGTTGGGGCAATTTTTTTGATACCCTTTGCCCTGGTCAGTTTTGACTTCTCTTCTTTATTTTCACTAGACCACATAGCTGAAGTTTTAGCACTTTTCAAACCAGAGCCTTAGAAGTGAAGACTAAACCGAACATTATGTGGATATGTGGAGCTGTAGTTCTCAAAGTCTAGTCGCCTTGACCCTTGCAGGTCCCTGAGATTCTATGAAAGTCTATGGGGGGAAACTTCATGATTATATCATATTTATTTGTCTTTTTCACTGTACTGACATTTGCACTGTTGGGACAACAGCAATGATGAGTAAAAGGAGTACCTTAGGAAAAATTCAAAGCAGTGGCACCAAACTGTACCTGCAATCATTGCATTCTCCCTTGCCACATGTTTGCAGTTAAAAATGAGGCCAGTTTCACATAACAAGATCCCCGATGAATTATGAATTTTATTAAATCTCAGCCCTTGAGTGTTTGTAACATTCCATGTAATAGAATGGGAAATACTTAAAGCATTTCTTATACATTAAAATATGATGATTGTCTCTGGGGAAGTAGAAGATCCAATTGCTCAAGTTGTGAGCTGAACAACTGACTTTTCCCATGAAGCATCATTTTTATTTGAAAGAATAATTGAGATTTAAACTATGGTTGTTTTGACTTGGGTATTTGGCAGACATTTTCTAAAAAAAAAAAAAAAAAAAGGATGCAGCAAGCCCATCTCTTAAAGGAAAGCAACTGACAGCATTTGCTGTCTATAAAATTAGAGCATTCAAGCAAAGATACAAAAATTGGAAAATTTGTATTTGCAACTATAAGCTTAAGAGATTCCTAATACTTAAAGTCTTTTCTGATGAGAAATGTGATTCTTTGATATTGTATAATAATATAATGTTGACATTTGGAAAATCTGCACAATTCAGGAAACCAAAATTTTTGAAATAACCAATGTATGATGCTACAAGATCATGAATGATTAAAAGATGTGTCCAGAGTGCAAGATAGACCACAAGATTTTGATGTAATAAGACTACATACAGTTCGCTGAGGTAGTTTCAGATATTACACTGCAGATAATCTATAAGAAGCTACCACCTGTAGAATTTTGCTTTGATATCTAGGAGGAATAGCTTCAATTATCTGGAAAGCCTAGTAAAATATGCTTTCTTTTCCCAACTATATCTCAATTAAGCTGTATTTCCTTCATAAACTAGAGTGAAAATAACATATTAGAACAGACTGAATACAGAAACAGATATTAGAATCCAGCTGCCTTCTGTCAAGACAGACATTGAAAAACTTTGCAAAGTGAAAAATTAATGCCACTCTTTACACTAAAATTTCTCTCTTCTGAAAAAGATAGTTATTTTTCATTAAATAAGTCTATGTTAACAGGCATTGTGTTTACTATTGTCATTCTCAAATAAACAGGTAGATATTTCTTAAATATCTTAGTTTCAATTTCTAATGAGGTAAATATCAATCGGTGTAACACAGAAAGAACTCTTTTGGAGTATTCAGTGGTTTTAAGGACATAAACCGTGCTGAAAATCACTAACATTCTTAGAAGGAGAGTAGAAATACTGTCTTTTACTAGATAGCTAATGGTTCAGATTTTCACATCATTCTAGATTATATACACAACTTACATTTTCCTTATGCAAAAAATGGCTAAAGAATAATATGTTTTGTAAAAGTATTGCTCATTAGGGATATCCTGTTAAGAATATGTTTAAATATTAATAGCAAATAGCTACACAACAAGACAACTCCAGGATAGAAAAAAAAAAGTTATCTCCTAAATTTAAAAAAGTCAAATAGACATAGAACACTCATTACCAGATTCTCAAGGGCAGAAACTTGGACTAAAATGATTATAAAGAAGGAAATCCTATGATAGAATGTCTTTAGTATATAAACAAACCTAAAAGAAATCTCATATTAATAAGAATACTTTCACTGATCATAACTGTTTCAGAAATTGAGAGTGAATTAAATAGTTTCTCACTGTAAATATTCATCCTGTAGGGTATTGCAATCAGTTTGAATTTGTCAAACTGTTCACAACTGAAGTATAAAACTCTGGATTTCAAGTTATAGATTTATTAAAGTGAGTATCAGCTATAAATGGACCTTGAAGGGCCCCTTTCTCAGAGGTCCAGATGCCTTTGTCATCGTCCTTTCTGGTCATTAAGTAGTAAGTACAGATGTCAGGAAGCTTTTGTTCCTTCTTCAATACTGTGAAACCATAAAATGTTAACACATTTATGATACAACATTTAACATCTATACTTTAGAAGACAAGACAGTCTTCATTATATGTGGATGACATTCAGCAAGGTAGTAGGATACAGAGTTAAGATATAGAAATATGTTACATTTTTTTTTACACTAACCATGAAATATCAGAAAGGGAAAGTAAAAAAAAAAATCCCTTTGAAAATTATATCCAAAAGAAAGGAACTACTTAGGAATAAACTTAACCAAGGAGTTGAAAGACTTGAGAACTATGAAACACTGATAAAGGAAACTGAAGATGATTCAAAGAAATGGAAAGATATCCCATGCTCTTGAATTGATCAATTAATATCATTAAATGGCTATACTACCCAAAGCAATCTATAGATTTAATTTGATCTTTATCAAATTACCCATGAGTTTTCACAGAACTTGAATGGAACAGCAAAAGATCCACAATTACCAAAGCGAACATGAGGAAGAAGAATAAGCCTGGAGGCATAATCCTCCCAGACTTCAGTCAATACTACAAAGCTGCAGTAATCCAAATACTGGCTTTGGCACAGAAACAGACACATAGATCAAAGGAACAGACTAGAGAGCCAAGAAATAAATCCACACAACTTTAGTCAATTAATCTTCAGTAAAGAAGGCAAGAACACAAAATAATAAAGACAGTCTCTTTAGCAAGTAGTGTTGGAAAAATTGAACACCTGCATGGAAATCAATGAAGTTAGAACCCTCCCTCATGCCATACACAAAAACTCAAAATCGATTAAAGACTTCAATATGACATGGTACTATATTCCTAGAAGAGAACATAGGCAAAACATTCTCTAACATAAATTGCACAGATGATTCCATAAGTCAGTTTCCCAAGACAATAGAAATAAAAGAAAAAATAAACAAATGAGGCCTAATCAAACTTATAAGCTTTTGCAAAGCAAAGGAAACCATAAATAAAATGAAAAGACAACCCACAGAGTGGGAAAAAATATTTGCAAACAATACTACTGACAAGGGATTAATCTACAAAATATACAAACAGCTCATAAACTCAATAATAAAAAAGCAAACAACCTAATCAAAAATGGGCAGAAGATCTAAAGAGACATTTGTCTAAAGAAGACATACAGATGGTCAATAGGCACATGAAAGATGCTCAACATCAATAATTATTAAAGAATTGCAAATGGAAACTACAATGAGGTATCACCTCAGACCAGTCAGAACAGGCATCCTCAAAAAGCCTACAAATAATAAATATTGGGGAGAGTATGGAGAGAAGGGAGCCCTCCTACATTCTTAGTAACAATGTAAGTTAGTGTAGCCTCTATGGAAAAGAGCATGGAGTTCCTTAAAAAACTAAAAATAGAACTGCCATATGACCCAGCAATCCCACTCCTGGGCATATATTGGAGAAATCTATAATTCAAAAAGACACATGCACCCCCAATGTTCGCTGAAACATTGTTTACAATAGCCAAGACATGGAAGCAACCTAAATGTTCACTGACAGATGAATGGATAAAGAAAATGTGGTACATATACACAATGGAATATTACTCAGCCATTAAAAGGATGAACTAACTCCATTTGCTGAAATATAGATGGACCTAGAGACTGTCATACTGAGTGAAATAAATCAGAGAAAGACAAATATCATATGGTATAACATATGCAAAATCTTAGAAAAATGATACAAATGAACTTATTTACAAAATTGTTGCAGTTCAGTTGCTCAGTCATGTCTGACTCTTTGTGACACCATGGGCTGCAGCTTCCTTGTCCTTCAGTATCTCCCAGAGTTTACTCAAATGCGTGCTCATTGATGATGATGCTATCTAACCATCTCATCCCCTGCTCCCGCTTCTCCTTCAGCCTTCAATCTTTTCCAGCATCAGGAACTTTTCCAATGAGTCGACTTTTCACATCAGATGGTGAAAGTATTGGAGTTTCAGCTTCAGTATCGGTCCTTCCAATGAATATTCAGGATTGATATTCTTTAGGATTGACTGGTTTGATCTTGGGGCCCAAGGGGCTCTCAAGAGTCTTCTCCAACCTCACAGTTCAAAAGCATCAGTTCTTCAATGCTCAGCCTTCTTTATGGTCCAACTCTCACATCCATACATGACTACTGGAAAAACCACAGCTTTGACTATATGGACCTTTGTCAGCAAAGTAATGTCTCTGCTTTTCAATATGCTGTCTAGGTTGGTCATCTCATTTCTTCCAAGGGGCAAATGTTCTTTTAATTTCATGGCTGCAGTCACTATCTGCAGTGATTTTGGAGCCCCCAAAATAAAGTCTCTCACTGTTTCCATTGTTTTCCCATCTATTTGCCATGAAATGATGGGACCAGATGCCATGATCTTAGTTTTTTGAATGTTGAATTTTAAGCCAGCTTTTTCACTCTCCTCTTTCACTTCATCAAAAGGCTCGTTAGTTCCTCAACTTTCTGCATGTGAGTGCTGTCATATGCATATCTGAAGTTATTCATATTTATCCTGGAAATCTTGATTCCAGCTTTTGCTTCATTCAGGCCAGTATTTTACATGGTGTAATCTGCATAGAAGTTAAATAAGCAGACAATATACAGCCTTAATGTACTCCTTTCCTAATTTTGAAACAGTCTGTTGTTCCGTATCTGGTTTTAACTGTTGCCTCTTGACTTACATACAGGTTTCTCAGGAGACAGGTAAGGTGGTATGGTTTTCCCATTTCTTTGGGAATTTTCCACAGTTTGTTGTGATCCACACAGTCAAAGCTTTTATTATAGTCAATGAAGGAGTAGTAGAAATTTTTCTGGAATTCCCTTGCTTTCTCTATGATCCAACAAATGTTGGCAATTTGATCTCTGGTTCCTCCACCTTTTCTAAATCCAACTTGAACATCTGTAAGTTCTTGGTTTACATACTGTTGAAGTATAGCTTGGAGAAATTTGAATATTACTTTTTGATAGCTTGTGACATGAGTGCAACTGTGTGGCAGTTTGAACATTCTTTGGGATTGGAATGAAAACTGACCTTTTTCAGTCCTGTGACCACTGCTGAGTTTTCCAAATTTGCTATCATATTGAGTGCAGCACTTTCAGAGCATCATCTTTTAGGATTTGAAATAGCTCAACTGGAATTCCATCACCTCCCCTAGCTTTGTTTGTAGTGATGCTTCCTAAGGCCGACTTGACTTCCCAATTCCAGGATGTCTGGCTCTAGGTGAGTGATCACACCATCGTGGTTATCTGGGCCATGAAGATCTTTTTATATACATCTTCTGTGTTTTCTTGTTTATCTTCTGCTTCTGTTAAGTCCATACAATTTCTGTCCTTTGTTATGCCCACTTTTGCATGAAATATTCCCTTGGTATCTCTAATTTTCTTGAGGAGATCTCTAGTCTTTCCCATTCTATTGTTTTCCTCTATTTCTTTGCATTGATCACTTAGGAAGGCTTTCTTATCTCTCCTTGCTATTCTTTGGAACTCTGCATTCAAATGGGTATATCTTTCCTTTTCTCCTTTGCCTTTCACTTCTCTTCTTTTCTCAGCTATTTGTAAGGCCTCCTCAGACAACCATTTTGCCTTTTTGCATTTCTTTTTCTTGGGGATGGTCTTGATCACTGCCTCCTGTACAATGTCACGAACCTCCATCCATAGTTCTTCAGGCACTCTGTCTATCAGATCTAATCCCTTGAATCTATTTGTCACTTCCACTGTATAATTGTAAGGGATTTGATTTAGGTCATAACTGAATGGTGTAGAGGTTTTCTCTACTTTCTTCAATTTAAGTCTGAATTTGGCAATAAGGAGTTCATGATCTGAGCCACAGTCAGCTCCCGGTCTTGTTTTCACTGACTGTATAGAGCTTCTCCATCTTTGGACTGCAAAGAATATAATCAATCTGATTTCAATATTGACCATCTGGTGATGTCCATGTGTAGAATCTTCTCTTGTGTTGTTGGAAGAGGGTGGTTTTTATGACCAGTATGTTCTCTTGGCAAAACTGTTAGCCTTTGCCCTGCTCATTTTGTAATCCAAGGCAAAATTTTTTTGTTACTCTCAGTATCTCTTGACTTCCGACTTCGCATTCCAAACCCATATGATAAAAAAGAATTTTTTGATATTAGTTCTAGAAGGTCTTGTATGTCTTCATAGAACCATTCAACTTGAGCTTCTTTGGCATTAGTGGTTAGGACATAGACTTGGATTACTCTGATACTGAATGGTTAGTTTGGAAACAAACAGAGATCATTCTGTCGTTTTTGAGATTTCACCCAAGTACTGCATTTTGGACTCTTGTTGACTATGAGGGCTACTCCATTTCTTCTAAGGGATTCTTGCCCACAGCAGTAGATATAATGGTCATCTGAATTAAATTTGCCCATTCCAGTCCATTTTAGTTCACTGATTCCTAAAATGTAGATGTTCACTCTTGCCATCTCCTGTTTGACCACTTCCAATTTACCTTGATTCATGGACTTAACATTCCAGTTTCCTATGCAATATTGTTCTTTACAGCATTGGACCTTACTTCCACCACCAGATGCATCCACAACTGGGTATTGTTTTCACTTTGGCTCAGCCTCTTCCTTCTTTCTGGAGATATTTCTCCGCTCTTCTACAGTAGCATATTGGGCACCTACTGGCCTGGGGAGTTCATATTTAAGTGTCATATCTTTTTGCCTTTTCATACTATTCTGTGGGGTTCTCAGAGCAAGAATACTGAAGTGGTTTGATATTACCTCCTCCAGTGGACCACATTTAGTCAGAATGCCCCACCATGACCCAACTGTCTTGGTGACCTTACACGGCATGGAAACTTCAGAGGAAGACAGGAATATAGTTGATGAGTACTCATACTTAACCTTTGAAAAAGTAAAAACTGGTTAAGAATTTATTCCAATCCTGTTATAAGAAAGCAGTGTTTTCAAGATAGTGTTTTCCTGTAGATAGGAAGCTTTCTTTTTTGTCTTTGTGAACAGCACAAAAAAAATCACAAGACCTATGTTTCATTTACTGCAAACATTTTTGGAGAGATCTGCTCAGTTTTCAGTGACTTTCTTAACTGCCCCCTCTTAATTTATGGTAGGTTGTTTTTGTATAAGATAGTAACTCTGCCCTTAACCTTTGGTTTGATTTTGGTGTGAGAATTTGACTCAGGTTGACCTAGTCCATTCACTGGAAACTTAGAACAAGAGTTGAGCAACACATTCCTCTCATGGACCTGTTAACTCAAGCTGGGTAGCGGTGGACAGTCATGTTCTGCATTGCAGGCCGTGAGCAGAGAGGAGAGCAGTGCAGGAGTGGAGAAAGCAGAGAAGGAGTCAGTGGTCAGAGCAGAGACCTGGGAGAGAGCTTCCTGTCTGAGTTATGAGAAGTTTTCTAGTTTCTGGAGCTAGTTCTTCTTGAAGTTGGGCTGTGGGTCTGTCCTGTGTTAGGTAGTTCTTCACATTTATCAAAATGTCCTCTTTTTTGCTTAATTTAACCATGTATTACAGGGGACCTGAAAAATGTGGCATTCATGAGTGACTTAACTGTACAATAAACCTTAAATTAATTCTTATCCCAAAGGTTTCAGTATTAACCTGGTATAAACTATTACGGTTCTTCTGATGTTGGTACAGCTACATCACTGTGTGCTGTGTGGCAAGTTTTCTTTCTCTCTTTCTCCTTTTTAAACATTTTACTTTTCTCCATTTACCACAGAAACTTTGCTTAGCCTTCATTCATACGTTTGTCACTTTTGTTGTTGTTCAGTCCTGCAGTCATGGACTACAGCATGCCAGACTTCCCTGTCCTTCACCATCTCCTGGAGCTTGCTCAAACTCATGTCCATTGAGTTGGTGATGCCATCCAACCATCTCATCCTCTGTCATCCCCTTCTCCTCCTGCTTTCAATCTTTCCCAGCAGCAGGGTCTTTTCCAATGAGTCAGTTCTTTGCATCAGGAGGCCCAAGTATTGGAGCTTCAGCTCCAGCATCAGTCCTTCCAATGAATATTCAGGACTTATTTCCTATCACTTACATATTACATTCTCTTTGGTTGTTCTGAGACAATTAAAAACCTGTTCTTTTTGACACCAATGCAGTCATGAACACAAACAAATTTGGTCACTGGTCACCCCAAATATGCTTATATTAATTTTTAAAAGAGTAACTTGTTAATTCTTTTGGAGACACAGCATACATTCTTTTAGAGAAGCACTGACTAATGGACTGTGTGGCAAGAACATCTTTTAAAATGTCCTCAGGCAAGGACTGTCCTCAGCATTGCTTTTTGATCACAATAAAACCAGGTCATGACAACAAGAAAGGCCAGAGGTGTCAATGCTCTTGGCCTCTAGACCCTGGCTCCTAACTTGACTTCTGTGCCTCTGACTTTGTCCTTAATAGAGGTCCTCTTTGCACAAAGGCCCATTGTTCTCTTCAGTCCTCCTATATGTCACCCCCCCCCCCCCAACTTGAGGTGCGGAAGCCTTGTGTTGGATACTACAGCACCATTATCACCTGGCAGATCTCCAGAAGTTATCCTTGGTGAGCTAGTCAAGTCCAGGCAGGAAGGCTCAGCCTAAGTACCACTGGATCAGTTTCCAGCTCCTGACTTTAGTTCATTCGTACAGAAGGTGAAGCCAATAATACTTATTAGGCATAAATAGGCATTCTTTGGACTTTATGTAGCTCATTTACTTAAATAAAGTCTATGTAATCAGCTGTCACTAGTAAGGATTTTATTGGACATACCCACAGGGATATTTGCTTTACTAGTGTATTGCTTTAGTCGTGCTATTGTGTTGGGTCATCCACTGGGACTCCCTTAGAGGTCTGCCTTTGCATTGAACTGAACAAAATAGAAAAGGCAGAAGTTCATAATCTGGAGAATGAGTTTTCACTGTTTCATCATGGCAGAAAGTTCTAAATCTGCCCTCTCTTCTTCCAGGTTTTGTCCATATGTTTTGTTGCTACTCATCTGTGCTAGATTTGCCTGAAAGATCAAATTAGATGACAGTAACAGAGTGTGTTTTCATAATCTTAGTTTTCAAATACAGCTACAAATGACACCTTTTAGTCTTGTAAAACTGCCTCTGCAAAATCCTGCCAACCAGTTGAAATGGTGTGCTCATTTTAGCAATGGGAACATGTTTCCAGAAAGACTGCTACAACAATGCTTCTACCACCTACCTGCTGTCTCCTTATTTTTCTCTTTCCAACCCTCTTTCCAATTTGGAACAAATTCAGCAGTTTCGCAATTCATGCACATCCCCATTCTGTGAAAAGAAGGAAAAAGCTTTTATCCAAATTAGTTGAATGTGACAATTCATATTCAACATGTCTACAGAGATAGTTTCTCAGGTAATTTGAATCAAATATTTATACTATGGCTTATTTATTATTTATACTTTTGTTTTAAACTTTGAAAAGGTTTGTATGTTTAGTTGAACTTGGGGCTGTCATTCCTTGTCAAAAATACTCTAGAGAGCTATATTTTATGAAGTTTTACTTTCTTTTATGGATGGGGAAAGAGCAAACAAAATTAGACTGCTAGAAAGCTAAGGCCAAAAATAACTAAGGGAATTTTGAAAGCTGCCCAGATGAGACGGCACAAAAAGCAACTATAGAGGTGGGCTGGGGGCTATGAAAAATGGCCAAGGACTAAATAAAGTAGTAAGGGCCGGTTAAGCAGGGAATAAGTGGGGAGATGGGGGTGGAGCTGTTGGGGTGACAGCCTGGTGAGCGGGCCCACTTAAAGAGATGAATAGGAAGTCCCCTCTTCCTTAGGGCTCATATCACAGGTGCAGAGAGCCCCGGCTTCCTTGAAAAGCCCTGAGTTGTTAATGGAGGAAGCAGTGACTAAACTCCCAGGACTCATCTTGCAGTTCATACCCTCCCATTGTCCTAAGTGACAGAACTGATTGCATTCTGTGGAAATTCAGTACTTCTTGTGTCATGGGTCTGTATCACCTCCCCAAGTTTTCAAAGTTGGCATACAGAAAGGCAGTGCTGGATGTGGCAGAGTGGAGGGATAGTGGAGTAAATCCATGTGGAAGAAGAGGTTAGAACTTCCACAGCACTGGGGAGGTTCCAGGCATATTTTGCTACAATAAAGGACTTGTCTGTTTAAGGAGGGGAGCCAGATAATGTTTCCTGCTCAGATGTTCTTTCTTGATTCCAGATGCCACAGATAGGAGACCTTGAATTACTTGTGTACTGAAGTGGCTTAAAGTCTCTCTGAGCAATGATGGATTATGAAGGTGATAACAAAGTTAGAGTAAAGGAGTGTTCTAGATGAAGCACAGTAATTGGCTCAGAGCAAACTGGTCAACATAAAAATGATCTTTGGATACACCATCAACATATTTTCCAGCCTTTAGTCATTTTGCTTACTTAAGGTCTTCATTTTATAATTCATTTTCACTATTTTATAATTAACTACTAGTTTTTAGTCAATTATTTTTTATAAATTCCAATATGTTGAAAGAAACTAAATTCCAGCCATTGATGGGTTACTGAAATAAATTATGTAAGTTGACAACAAAGTAGGCTTGTTCCAATTTCTGCAGAAAAAATTATATTTATATACATCAAAAAGAATGAGAAAGACTAGATATTAAATTGCTCACAATAGTTGCCCCTCTCACTTCATTCAGGTCTCTGCTGCGATGTTCTTCCTCAGAGAGTCCTTCCCAGACTCTATATAACAAAGCTTTAATTTTCTTCCTGGTTCTTTTTGTTCCTTGGCATTATGCTTACTTATCAGTTTAGTACCTGTCTTCCCCTAGACTATGTAGCTCCACACTACAAAGGGATTTTGTTTTTCTTGTTTTCTTTCTCCTCTTTTCTGTCCTAGTGCTTAGATAGTGCCTGGAACTCTGAAATGTTTGTTGTACTGATGATGGAAGATGAATGAATTAACTTACATAAATGGAAAATGCTGCTAGCATAGTGTTAGAACAATGGTGCTTCCTTTAGGTTCAGAGTAGGATCATACTTTAACTGGCTTTGTTTGATAATTAAATAGGATGCTTAAGCCAGCCAAGGGAAGGATTTTCTGAGAATATAAGGACCTAGTCATGCTTTGAATTGTGTCCAGCTGGGGCACCAAGCTATGAGCCACCCATTGTGATACTCAGTTGAACTCCAATCATTTGGGCAAAGTGAGACTTGTGATTCCTTGTCATTGAGGTGTCACCTCGGGAGTATGAAGCTGTCTTATGGTCTACAGTACAAGACACCTGGTGCCTTCCACCTCCTCCAGCACTGTAGTCCTTTATTTATTAATTGGCTAGGATTTCCTTCAAGGCTTTGGAAACAGTGACAGTGCAGCTGAGTGATTCAAATCACAGATTTACTTTGGGTGTTCCTGTTTCTTAATCCTTACCCACTAAGGCCAGCCAACTGCATGTATCTGTTTCATTGTTTCAAACATGAAGGGATATTAATGCTTCCTGGAATCTGAAGAACATTATATGAAGTAATTAGTTCATGTTTCAAATTGTTTCACATTTATCAGTATCATTATTTTGAAATAGACTCCTTCAGAGTCAGAGAACACTCTATGTCAAAAATACAAAGCTTATGACTTGTCTTCTTGCTCATTTACTCCCCTCAGGAGTGGGCCTGCCCTATGGGACTTACTTATTCAGAAGTGTTTGTTGAGCTTTCACTGGATACAGTGCCCTGTTGGGTATTATCTGAGAAGAGAAAGAAGGTAGAGGCTTTTTCATGCCCACAGAAGGATCCATTTGTTTGAAAGGGTCTCTGGAGTAGACAGAAACATTCTTAACAATGCATATTTCTGATAATGTATTTGTTTGTGGCTTACTAATGGATCTGATAGATCACTAACCCTGAAAGGAAAGATTCTGGAGTTCATATCTAATACTGACTCTTCAAATCCCTTGGGTAATCCCCTCAGTCTATGGTGTCTGAGGTCTCTAGGGAACCAAAGACAGAAGAATATTCCTTAGCTGGTCCTTGCATTCACATGTCACTGCCATCATGCCCAAATGCCTTTACCACAGTAAAGTGGTTGAAGATTTAATCAACATCCTTGCTTCCAATAAAACTTTTGTGGCTAGGATCAGTTCAACATTTTTTTGTTTGTTTTTTAACTTCCATAAAACAACTTACCAAAATTAACATTGTTAATAGGCATTTTCAGTGTGGTAAAGAACTATAAGTGATTCCTAGTTTTAGCTTCATGTTACTATTAACAGTAGTTAGATCCCCTTCATAGATGACAACCTTTTTGTGGCAAAGGGCTTTGCATAACTCAATGAAGCTATGAGCCATGCTGTGCAGGGCCACCCAAGATGGATGGGTCATAGTGAAGAATTCTGACAAAACGTGGTCCACTGGAGAAGGAAATGGCAACCCACTCCAGTATTCTTGCCTGGAGAGCCCCATGGACAGTATGAAAGGACAAAAATATATGGAAGCAAAATATGAGCTCCCCATATCAGAAGGTGTCCAATATGCTACTGGGGGAAGAACAAAGGGCAATTACTAATAGCTCCAGAAAGAATGAAGTGGCTGGGCCAAAGTGGAAACAACACTCAGTTGTGGATGTGTCTGGTGGTGAAAGTAAAGTCCAGTGCTATAAAGAACAGTATTGCATAGGAACAATATTGCATAGGAATGTTAGGTCCATGAATCAAGGTAAATTGGACATGGTCAAGCAGGAGATGGCAAGATTGAACATTCAACATCTTAGGAATCAGTGAACTAAAATGGACAGGAATGGGAGAATTTAATTCAGATGACCATTATATCTACTACTGTGGGCAAGAATCCCTTAGAAGAAATGGAGTAGCCCTCATAGTCAACAAAAGAGTCTGAAATGCAGTATTTGGGTGCAGTCTCAAAAACAACAGAATAATCTTGATTTGCTTTCATGGCAAACCTTCAACATCACAGTGATGCACGACTATGCCCCAACTACTAATGTCAAAGAAGTTGTAGTGGGCTGGTTCTATGAAGAGCTACAACACCTTCCAGAGCTAAACAGAAAAAAAGATGTCCTTTGCACCAGAGGGGACTGGATGCAAAAGTAGGAAGTTAAGAGATACCCGGAAGAACAGGCAAGTTTGGCCTTGAAGTAAAAATTAAGTAGAGGAAAGGCTAAAAAGCAGGGCAAAAGAATTTCATCAAGAGAATATTCTGGTCATAGCCAATACCCCTTTCCAAACACACAAGAGACAAGTCTACACATGGACATCACCAGATGGTCAATATCAAAATCAGATTGATTATATTCTTTGCAGCCAAAGATGGAGAAGCTCTATACAGTCAGTAAAAACAAGACCTGGAGTTGACTGTGGCTCAGAGCCATGAGTTCCTTATTGCAAAATTCAGGCTTAAATTGAAGAAAATAGGAAAAACCACTAGGCCATTCAGGTATGACCTAAATCAAATCCCTTATGATTATGCAGTGGAGGTGACAAATATATTCAAGGGATTATATCTGGTAGACAGAGTGTCTGAAGGACTGTGGAGGAAAGTTTATAACATTGTACATGAGGCAATGACCAAAACAATCCCCCCAAAAAAGAAATGCAAGAAGGCAAAATGGTTGTCTGAGGAGGCTTTACAAATAGCTGAGGAAAGAAAAGAAGCAAAAGCAAGGGAGAAAGGGAAAGATATACTCAATTGAATGCAGAGTTCCAGAGAATAGCAAGGGGGAAATGAGAAGGCCTTCTTAAGTGAACCATGCAAAGAAATAGAGGAAAACAATTAGAATGGGAAAAGCTAGAGATTTCTTTAAGAAAATTGCAGATATCAGGGACATATTTCATTTAAAGATGGGCATGATAAAGGACAGAAAAGGTAAGGACTTAACAGAAGCAAAAGATATGAGGAAGAGTTGGCAAGAATACACAGGACAACTATACAAGAAAGGTCTTAAGGTCCCAGATGACCACGATGGTGTGGTCGCTCATCTAGAGCCAGACATCCTGGAATGTGAAGCTGAGTGGGCTTTAGGGGACATTGCTACAGACAAAGTTAGAGGAGGGGATGGGGTTCCAGCTGAGCTACTTACAACCCTGAAAGATGATGCTGTGAAAGTGCTGCACTCAATACTTCAGCAAATTTGGAAAACTCAGCAGTGGCCACAGGACTGGAGAAGGTCAATTACCATTCCAATAGCAAAGAAGAGCAATGCCAAAGAACATTCATTTCACAGAGCTCATCTCACATGCTACCAAGGTTATGCTCAAATCCTTCTAGTTGGACTTCAGCGGTAGCTGAACTGAGTACTTCCGGGTGTACAAGTCAGGTTTTGATGGAGCAGAGGAACTGGAGATCAAGTTGCCAATATTTGTTGGATCATGGAGAAAGCAATGGAATTCCAGAAAAACATCTACTTCTGCTTCACTTGACTGCTAAAGCATTTGACTGTGTGGATCATAAGTGGAAAATTCTTAAAGAGATGGGAATACCAGACCACCTTACCTGTCTCCTGAGAAACCTGTATGCAGGTCAAGAAGCAACAGTTAGAACTGGACATCTATCTGATTCAGTATTGGAAAATGAGAATGACAGGGCTGTATATTGTCACCCTGCTTATTTAACTTCTGTGTGGAGTACATCATGCAAAATGAAGGCAGGGCTGAATGAATCACAAACTAGAAACAGGATTGCCAGGAGAAATATCAACAAACTGAGATATGCAGATGATACAGAAAGTGAAGAGGAACTGAAAAACCTCTTGATGATGGTGAAGGATAAGAGTGAAAAAGCTGACTTGAATCTCAACATTCAAAAAACTAAATTCATGGCATCTAGTCCCATAACTTCATGGCAAATAGAAAGGGAAAAAGTGGAAACAGTGACAGATTTTATTTGCTTGGGCTACCAAACCGTTGCAGATGGTTACTGCAGCCCTGAAATAGAAAGGTGCTTGTTGTTTGGAAGGGAAGCTTTGACAGACATAGACAGCATATTCAAAAGCAGAGACATCATTTTACTGACAAAAGTGCATATAATCAAAGATATGGTTTTTCCAGTAGTTATGTATGGGAACATTACTACAGACAAACCTAGAGGAGGGGATGGAATTCCAGCTGAGCTATTTATGTGAGTTATGTATGGATGTGAGAGCTGGACCATAAAAGAAGGCTGAAAACTGAAGAACTGATTTGCCATGCTGTAGAAGATTTTGAAAGTCTCTTTGATTGCAAGGACTTCAAACCAGTCAATCCTAAAGGAAATGAACCTGGAAGAAATGAACATTGACATCCTAAAGGAAATCCTAAAGGAAATGAATATTGAAAAGCCTGTTTCTGAAGCTGAAGCTCCAGTACTTTGGCCACCTGATGTGAAGAGCCAACTCATCAGAAAAGCCCCTGATGCTGGGAAAGACTGACTGCAAAAGGAGAAGGGGACGACAAAGGAAGAGATGGTTAGATAGAATCACTGACTCAATGGAGCTCAATTAGAGCAAACTTAAAGAGATAGTGAAGGACAGGGAAGCATGCTGCAGTCCTGGGGGTAGTAAAGAGATAGACATGACTTAGTGATGAACAACAACAACAAGAAAAGAACTATAACTATCGGGAAGCTCTTGGATTCAGGAAAATATGTTTGTTATTTCTCTAGATAGTAGAAGTATGAAGAGTTAAAAGAGGTTGCAAGTATTTTCTTTGAGGATTTTCCGGGCTTGGCTTGGATAAACTTTAAGGCACATGACATGAGTTTCTCATGTCCACGCTGTCTCAAAAGCCTTGTGTGTATCAAAGATCAATACAACTTGCACTTATGAACTTCTAAGGAGGGTAGGAATGCAACAGAAAATTATAGTAATCACAATGATATCTGACACATATGATTGCTAAAATATACAACTTATGCTTTATTCATTTTACCATCATGACTCATATGTGGGGTAGAAACTATATTCACCATTTCACAGATGAGGACACGGGGATTTAGTTGGGTGAGACAATTTGCCCTGAATTGTACTGTATTAGGAATTAGAACTGAGGTTTTAACTTGAGTCAGTTTGATTTTGGAACTTGAGGCTTTCAGTCACTGTGTGTGTGTCTAGACACCTCTAGCTGGTTATACTTTTGGGAATTAAATGTACAATAAGAGTTTAGAATGATGCCATTAAAACTTTATTTAGTGGAGGTGTGAGAGATGCTGCAGTTGAATGCTATTTATAATATATCATAATCTGTATGTTTTTTGCTATATGTTTAAATATATCAATTTATATATATAATATATATATTTATATATATAAGTATATCAATTTTTTAGATTTTAAAAAATAAAAAAGTCATACTTTGAGATATTGTTCAGCCATAAAAATAAGAAAATATTTCCATTTACAACAGTATGAATGGATCTCAAGTACATTATTCAGAGTGAAAATAGTAGAAAGACAAATGCTATGTGATCTCACTCATATGTGGGATTTAAAAAGAGGTGAGGGGTGAAAGGAATAGGTGGAAGTGATCAAAATGTAGAAATCTCAGTTATAAAATATATCCTAGGGATGTAATGTACATGAGTGACTTTAGTTAATAATACTGTATTGTATATTGAAAGGTGCTAAGAAAGTAGATTTTAAAAGTTCTCATCATAAGGAAAAAACATGCAAAACCCCCCTGAAATTAAAAAATTAAAAAAATCCACATCTTTATAGAACTCATAACCAAATCCTTTATAAAATATTCCAAAGGGGAGCATTTTTCTTTCTATCATTGTCAGGTTAAACTTTGCATTTAATTTATTCTCTGCTCATCTCTTGATCATGGATGTGAGAGAGAATTTTTAGACTGTTCTATTATAACAAACAAACAGTATGATATCAAGGGGATTCTCGTTATCCCAAACCCAATTCCACGATTTTGTTTTGCAAAACCTATAAGAAAGGAGTTGTGCCAAATAATTTTACTTATTATCATACTTGTCTCAGAATCTTAGTTGTATTTTGTAAAATAATTTTAAGAGTTTGAAATTAACTTCTCACATTACCTGCAATGTCTGGTCCTCTTCCTCCTTTCTGTACACATTTCTGTGCACATTTCTCACGTCCTATTACTTAAAGTTTTAAAATTACCTATTGTTTCTCATGACCTATTTCTATTTTAGTGTTTACTATAGCTGTACTATGTTTCTAGAATCTCTTAGGTCTCAAAATATGAATAAAAAGTTAATGAAAATAAGTTATTATGTTGGGAGCTACAAGTCAGTTCCATCCTAAGTCTGTCATTCTACAATTCAGACTGTTAGAGAACAGTATACTGGATACAAAGACTGGGATAACAACAGAAATACCATACAGAAGTTTACATTAGGAAATTTAATATATTTACAAATGGAAAATTTAAGTAAGAAGCTCATGAAAAATAAGGATACATTCTGAAAAATATTTTAAAACTCTGAGTCACTTAACAGAGACTACAAAAAGCTACAGCTTTGACACCATCCCTTATTCTTACATGTCACTGTAACATTACACAGTTTGCTGTGACCTTCTGATTTTAATGTTACTGTTATCCCCTTTGTCCAAAAAGTCTCCTCTTTTCCATGTATACTCAATTGTATGTATTCATTAAGACTCAGCTTGGTTAATTGAGAAAAATGTAATGAAACTCAGATTTTATTTCCCCTTTCATCTTTCCCAACTACTTCAATTCTCTCTGACCTTCTTTTCCATACCTGTAGTTGATAATACACAATTTAAGACATAACCCTGTAATTTGCTAGTTTCTGTTACTGAACATTATTTCACCTGCTTTACAGTCCTCCTCCAACTGGGTAGTGAGTTTGTGAGATAGTATATGACCATCTCTTTGAGTCCCCATCATAGCACTGAAGGACATCACAGGGACTTATGAAGGAAGAAATGGGCTCAATACTCGTAGGGTCAAGCCATTTGCATCTCAGCCTTGTCTTGATGTGGGGATTCCCAATTTATCTCCCAAGAGGGGAGCCTTTTTTGAGTGTTAAGGTTTTTCCTGCCTCTGCATCCTCATGGGAGGGTGGGAGGAAAAATGGCTTTTCTGGCAGGTGAAATAGCAGACTATTGGATGAAATGAAGCAGATGTGGAGCCCTGCTTGTCTTTTGTTCTTCAAGGGTGGGAAGCTGATTATGATCCTCCATGTGTCTGGCTAGAGATGAGCTCTCTGAAGAACCCACTGTCCTAGGTACTTCCCCAAACCTAGACTTGAGGGAGAAGAAATAGGATTATGATTCTGATTATGAGTTAATTGAACTTTTCTAATTCAGCTTGAACAGGGAGACCTTGTACTTTGGATGGTGAAGGCAATGCTATATATATATGATTTTATTTATTTACTTATGGTGAAGTCTCTTGTTGCATGGGCTTCTGTCTAGTTGTGGTGAGTGGGAGTTACTCTTTGCTGTGGTGCATGGGTTTTTCACTGTGGTTGGCAGGTTTCTCATTGTGGTAGCTTCTCTTGTTGTGGAGCACAGGCTTTAGGCATGCGGGCTTCAGTAGTTGCAGAACACGAACTCGGTCGTTGCTCTCCTGTGCTCTAGACCACAGGCTCAATAATTAGGATCTTCACGGATCAGGGAGAGAACCCAGTTCTCCTGCATTGACAGGTGGATTCTTTACCACTGAGCCACCATGGAAACCCTGGCAATGCTATATTTTAATATACATTTTTTTTATATATCTTTTTCTGACTTGCTTAGAATCAATAAAGAAGGAATATATATGTACATTGTTCAGTTCAGTTCAGTTCAGTCCCTCAGTCGTGTCCAACTCTTTGCGACCCCATGAATTGCAGCACACCAGGCCTCCCTGTCCATCACCAACTCCTGGAGTTTACTCAAACTCATGCCCATTGAGTCAGTGATACCATCCAGCCATCTCATCCTCTGTCGTCCCCTTCTCCTCCTGCCCCCAATCCCTCCCAGCATCAGGGTCTTTTCCAATGAGTCAGCTCTTCTCATGAGGTGGCCAAAGTACTGGAGTTTCAGCTTCAGCATCAGTCCTTCCAATGAACACCCAGGACTTATCTCCTTCAGGATGGACTGGTTGGATCTCCTTGCAGTCCAAGGGACTCTCAAGAGTCTTCTCCAACACCACAGTTCAAAAGCATCAATATTTCGGCACTCAGCTTTCTTCACAGTCCAACTCACATCCATACATGACCACTGGAAAAATCATAGCCTTGACCAGATGGACCTTAGTTGGCAAAGTAATGTCTCTGCTTTTTAATATGCTATCTAGGTTGGTCATAACTTTCCTTCCAAGGAGTAAGTGCCTTTTAATTTCATGGCTGCAGTCACCATCTGCAGTGATTTTGGAGTCCCCCAAAATGAAGTCTGACACTGTTTCCACTGTCTCCCCATCTATTTCCCATGAGGTGATGGGACCAGATGCCATGATCTTAGTTTTCTGAATGCTGAGCTTTAAGCCAACTTTTCTACTCTCCTCTTTCACTTTCATCAAGAGGCTCTTTAGTTCTTCTTCATTTTCTGCCATAAGGGTGGTGTCATCTGCATATCTGAGATTATTGATATTTCTCTTGGCAATCTTGATTCCAGCTTGTGCTTCCTCCAGCCCAGCATTTCTCATGATGTACTCTGCATATAAGTTAAATAAGCAGGGTGACAATATACAGCCTTGACATACTCCTTTTCCTATTTGGAACCAGCCTGTTGTTCCATGTCCAGTTCTAACTGTTGCTTCCTGACCTGCATACAGGTTTCTCAAGAGGCAGGTCAGGTGGTCTGGTATTCCCATCTCCTTCAGAATTTTCCACAGTTTATTGTGATCCACATATTTGAAGGCCATACAGCATTAGCACCTTCCAATTCATAGCAGTTATATATGCATTTCCTTCAAGGGAGTTTTCTTCTTTAATATAAAGATTCTATGCTTGTTTCAAAATGGAGTTCATAAGTCATTAATTTTGGAATAAAATAAAACTTGTACTCTCTTAAATTTCATATTCACTTAATATCTAAAACATACTTTCTCATATGCAGCTATTATAGCTTATGAACTATTAACAACAGGCCTAATGCTACTTTCCTTTTTTTTTCCATTTATTTTTATTAGTTGGAGGCTAATTAAGAAACAAAGGGAGAAAACCAGATCAGCAAAATTACTTTTCATTATTAAATCATAAAATATGCAAACCAAAGGAAAAAAGGGCTTCCCTGGTGGCTCAGATGGTAAGGAATCTGCCTGCAGTGCAGGAGACCTGGGTTCAATTTCTGGGTTGGGAAGATCCCCTGAAGGAGGGAATGGCTACCAACCACAGTATTCTTGCCTGGAGTATTTCATGGACAGAGGAGCATGGCGGGCTGCAGTCCGTGGGGTCACAAAGAGTCGACAGGACTAAGCAACTAACACTGACACTTTCAACCCAGATGTCATTACCAATTGTACAAAATTTTAGACTTCATCTTTCTAAATTATATATAAACACACACATATGCATATATGTATATATGTATGATGTAATTTAAGTATATCATTTGTAGAAGGTAATCTGCTTTATTATCTAATAATTTTTTGTATATGTATATATGGAGGCTTTCAGGAAATATTTATTAAATGAATTAATGAATTTTAATGACTACAGACTTTTCTATTACATAATTTATTATTGTGCATTTTTGATTTTTCCAGATTTCTATGATTATAAAGAAAGAAAAATTTTCCTACTTTTCATAAGCTTTCACTAGCCACAGAAGTTCTATTACTTCATTCCTTTTTCAATCAGTTGGATCTTCATCAGTTATTCCCATTATTCTTGGGCAATGAACATACAATCATCTCTGCAGGTGCAGTGCCTGACACATGACACCTTCTCAGTAAATAGTATCCAGTAAGTTGTTGGACTATAAAGAAAGCTGAGCACCAAAGAATTGATGCTTTAGAACTGTGGTGTTGGAGAAGACTCTTGAGAGTCCCTTGGACTGCAAGGAGATCCAACCAGTCAGTCCTAAAGGAAATCAGTCCTGGGTGTTCATTGGAAGGACTGATGCTAAAGCTGAAACTCCAATATTTTGGCCACCGGATGTGAAGAACCAACTCATTGGAAAAGACCCTGATGCTGGGAAAGATTGAAGGTGGGAGGATAAGGGCATGACAAAGGATGAGATGGTCAGATGGCATCACTGATGCGATGGACATGAATTTGAGTAGGCTCTGGGAGTTGGTGATGGACAGGAAAGCCTGGCGTGCTGCAGTCCATGGGGTTGTAAAGAGTCAGACACGACTGAGTGACTGAACTGAGCTGAAGTAGTTGGAAAATTTCACTTTGCACATAAAGTACAATTAAAATCTAACAATTTGGAAGGGAGACATGAGAATGCAGTATCTATTAAGTTCTCTGTCCTTAATTTCATGTGTGTATTAAATTTTAATTCAACAAAAGCGTATTAAAAACTCAATAAGTGAAGCAGCTGTCAGACATATCATGAGGAATAAGGTTTAATTCTAATATCAAGGAATTAAGATGTGGACTAGAGAAGCTAAGACAAGTACAAAAATAGTTATGTTACATGGAAAATATAAGTGCTAATAATTGATGTATTTCCTGAACTCAAAATTGACTTTTATTCAAACCATATGCCAAACTAAGACAGACTATTGAAAATAAAGAAATACTAGAAATTCCTGGATAGATTATTGCCATTGACAAAGTGGTTCAAACCAATGCAATGGGAGGTTAAGAAGTAGGAGGCAGGAGAAGGTAAAAAAAAAAAATCAGTAAGCTCAATTTGCTAAATACAATTTTCTGATGTTTCAAAGGGAGGATTTTCCAACTCCCTCACAATCTTTGAAGATGGGTGTCTTCCTCTTCCTTGACTCATATATCATGCAGCTATGCTGTTGACATTTCTGTCCTGAATCCCTCAGGTTGTGTTGCTTGTGAACCAAGTGACTGTGTTATAGGAGCCACTGTCTTCATTCTTTGCTGGAAGATTCTCTGTGTTCTCCTCCAAGGTGTCTTCTCAACATCCTAGATAAGGAGCAGGGATTGATATTTTCAAGAAGCATTTTTACAAATGAATATATAGGTAAGGTTGAGAACAATTTCCCTAGAACTGGAGAAGGACTTAAAGATATGCAACACATGTCCTTGTTTACCCAAGACAATCTTTGCTTTGCCTTTTTTCTTGGTATTATGTATGACTAACAAAACTCACTCTTAAAACTGACTCGTCAATAATATGGACACTCTACTGAAGGTTCATCTTTGTTGTTCAGTCACTGAGTTTTGTTCAGTCACTGAGTTGTGTTCAACTCTTTGTGAACCCACGGATTGCAGCATGACAGGCTTCCCTGTCCTTCACCATCTCCCAAAGTTTGCTCAAACTAAGTCCACCGGTGACGTCGTTCAACCATCTCAGCCTCTGCCATTTCCTCTTCCTTCTGCCTTCAATCTCTCCCAGCATCAGGGTCTTTTCCAATTAGTTGGCTCTTCACATCAGGTGGCCAAAATATTAGAGCTTCAACTTCCTGCATCCATCCTTCCAATGAATATTCAGGGTTGATTTCCTTTAGGATTGATTGGTTTGATCTCTCTGCAGTCCAAGGAACTCTCAAAGTCTTCTCCAGCACCACAGTTTGAAAGCATCAGTTCTTTAGTGTTCAGCCTTCTTTATCATCCAAGTCTCACATCCTTATGTAACTACTGGAAAAACTATAGCTTTGGCTATACGGACCTTTATTGGCAAAGTGATGTCTAGCATTATCAAGATTTCCTATGGAGTAAAGCTGATAGGGAAACTAATATAGTTTTAAAAAATACCATGGGAGATTCTGATAAACCTCCAGTTGAGAAACTCCACCTCAATAGAAAATTACCATTTCAAAGACATTGTAGGATATTCTTATAAGAACTGTACATCTTATTAAAAGAAATCTGACAAATAAATTATTAAAAATGTACTTTTTTGTTTCTTTCCTATGTAAATTTAATAACTTGAGTTTAGCTAGAGAAACTAGACCAACCTTAGGTCCTCAGGACATTATTAGATACATCCTGATTTCAATCAGAATTGTCGCTAGATAATGTGGAGAGACAGTAGATGGGACTCACCTGGGGAAAGATAGATACCATCTCCTAAGAGCTAACACAGTATTGTGCTTCTCCTTTGCACTTCTTTCCTAATATAATCTGACTCAACTTGAAAATTGAGAATATTCTATACATAAACCTAAGTACCTGGGTAGCTCATGGTAAGCTGGTTATTTTTGTATTTGTTCATGGGAAAAAATTAAGTAGAAATCCAAAGCCAAGTGGGGCACAGTCTTAAAATTTTCCAGTGGGGATAATTTACCAGGAATATGTGAAGATTTTTCTTTCATGCTGCTGGTCCTGCAGATGGAAAAAACTCCTTTTATCTTCTCCATGCATTTGGATGTTCTCTTCCAAATGAGTGGTCTCATTAATGGATTGTTCTGGTGTATGAAAACACTTCTGCCAAATTCTCATTAATCACAGTGGAGTTTATAGCATAGAAGAAATGAGTTCAAGCAGATAAATCCTCATCAGTTTTCAGTTTTATGTAGACTGAAGTTACAAAAGATGACAAGTTCGCAGAAAACACTGACAGAAGTATAAGGTCTACTCTATGTAGGCATGATCAGAAATCTTATTGAAACTTTGAGATCAGCAGAGAGTTTTCAGCTAAAAGGATGTCCATGTCTCAATCATAAGAACCTGTGAATATATTTACTTAAAAGGCAAAAAGGACTTTGTAGGTGAGATTGAGTTAAGGATGTGGATATGGGAAGAGTAGCCTGGATTATCCAGATGGGCTCAATCTGATCACATGGGTTCTTATAAGAAGGATTACAGTCAGAGAGAGAGATGTGAGAATGGGAGAAAAGATTTTAGAGGAAAGAAATGTTTTGCTGCTGGCCGTGGTAGAAGGGGTCATGAATCAAGGCATGTAAGAGGTCTCCAGAAAGTGACAATGACAAGGAACAGATTCTCCCCTAGAATCTCCAGAAGGAATACTGCCCTCTGATACCTTGACTTTATCCAAGTGAAACTGACTTTGAACTTCTGAATTCCCAAACTGTAAGATAATGAATTCATATCATTTTAAGGTACTAAGATTATGGTAACTTATTACAGCAGTAATGGAAACAGAGCCATTAACAGAATGAGAGACTTCGGGGTCGGGGCAGGGGGGACTATTGTTGCTGTTCAAGTAATTCATTTTCTATTATTTCCACTAGTAGGACAATGAGTCATTGTTTTTAGCCCATTCTCATTAAACACAAAACACAACAATACACAGCATGGTTTTTTATCTTTTCTATTTTTGCTTTTTCATAATTTCATACTAACTCCCTAATTCTGCTTGGCTTAGAGAAGTAAGGATCAGGAAAGCAGTTCTTATAGGAGATGGTACTTTAGCCAAGTCTTGAAGGATGAATAGAGCTTATGAGGCAGTCAAAAGGAAAAGTTTTCCAAACAGCCTCTCCAAAGATGTGGAGTCAAGATGAACATGATGTATTCAGGGAATTGTTTTAATGGAAATAAATTGCAATCAGTCTTAGAAATGAGAGTATGAGGTACCTGTGGAGCTGTCCAGAAGGCAGGTATAAACATGAAATTGTAGCTCAAGAGAGAAGGCTACACTGGAAGATAAAGATTTGGAAGTTGCAGGTGAAGATTAAAACTGAGTGATATCCCCTGTGAAGGGGGTGTAGCGCAACAAGAGGAAAAGGTCAACAAGAGAACTTTGGAATGTCAATCTTTAGGAGACGAATGCATGTGAGAAAAAGGCTCACTCATTCAGGAGGATGCATCAGGTACACCCAGTTCTTGTAGGACTTATCCTATTAAAAATCAATTCTTTAATTAATGTATGGAGAGAGGAACATGGAAACTTACATCACCATATGTAAAATAGAGAGCCAACAGGAATTTGCTGTATGTCTCAGGAAACTCAAACAGGGGCTCTGTATCAATCTAGAGGATGGGATGGGGAGGGAGATGGGAAGGAGGTTCAAGAGGGAGGGGATATATGTACACCTGTGGCTGATTCATGTTAAGGTTTGACAGAACACAACAAAATTCTGTAAAGCAATTATCCTTCAATTAAAAAATAAATAAAATTTAAAAAGTACTAAAACATAAATAAATAAGTCATGGGAATGTAACACAGAGAATGGTGATTGTAGTTAATAATATTGTATGACGTATTGGAAAATTGCTAAGAGAATAAATTTTAAAGGTCTTTAATTTTCACAAGAAAAAGAAAGAAAAGAAAATTTCTGTAACTGTGTGGTGATAGATGTTAACTAGACTTATTGTGGTGAACATGTCACAATGTATATATATATATTAAATCATTATGTTGTACACCTGACACTAATATAATGTCATATGTCAATTATGCCTCAATTTAAAAATAAAATAAAACTTAAAAAAAGAAATAAAATGGATATGCAAACTAAAGGAGAAAAAAGAAATATAAAATTCAAGCCTGGTTAAAAAAAATCCTCAGTGCTTCTGGTTTAGACTCATTGCTTGTTTAATGCAATGAAAAATCTTGAATTAAAAATCAATGAAGGAAATAAACATGTTCAAGTTGAAAAAAATTAATTCATTAATTAGGATTCATCTGAAAACAGCTTGTTCCTGAAGCACAGGTACTATTACAAAATAAATTAGCACTCATGAATCCAGATTCATCTGACTATACCATGTCCTTGAAACATACTATTTATAAAAGTGGTCAACATTCATAAGTTGCTTTTTTATAACTTATCTTTAAACATGTGTGCTGTTGAGCGAGGATTGCATAAACAAATTTTTTGTACAGTAAAGGAGGAAACAATTAAAAAGTAACTAAGCTACTATGAAACAATTCTAAATTAAAAAAAAAGTACTCAGTAATTTGTATGAAATTTTCAGACTGTGGGAGAACAGACAAATTAAAATCCTGCAAAGAGTACCAAATCATACCAGTGCAATGTGGTGGGGGTAGTGTGTGATGAAATGTACACACAGATACAGGGTGCAGATGGAAAGCTCCAAGATTCCACCTTTAGCTAAGTCTCTATCTTTTTCCTGCAAAGTTGTTCATTTGTTTATTCAAAAGGTAGATTAATACTAAAAAAGCCCCCACTCTGGATCCTCCTACTATATGCACAAGCCAGATAATAAGTTAAAAACTCCTTGTAATTTGCTCTATTAAACTGAGCTATCTATTTTTAATTCTGGAGGAAAAGTATTACACATATTACTTTAACATGATCTTTACTGACCAGTGGGATGATTATAAAGCCCAGTAGAGAGGAAAGTAGCTAAGAAAGGATAAAGGAAAACCTACAAAACTAGAGTTAAGGCTTTGTATTTATTTATTTTTATTATTTGTTTATTTATATTTTTGTCTGCTTTGGGCTTAGTTGCAGCCCATGGGATCTTTCCTTGGGGTTATTTAATTATTTATAGTTTGTCTCCTTTGGGGCTTAGTTGCAGCCCATAGGATCTTTCCTTGTGGCACCCCGGCTCTGTTTTGACATATAGTTTTCTCCCTGGTTGTGATGTTTGGGCTCCAGAGTGCACAGGCTCAAAAGTTGCAGTGTGTGGGCTTATTGCCTCAAGGCATGTGGGATTTTAGCTCCCCAACCAGGGATAGAAATCTGATTCCCTGCATTGGACGTTGGATTTTTAACCACCGGACTACCAGGGAAGTCCCAAGGTGATTTATTTTTAAAATTAAGGCACAGAATTTAGTCATATAACTTAAAAAAAATCAACTACCTTATTATATTTTTTTTCTTCCTAACATCTTTCTTTAAAAAAAAAAAAAGTTTAAACTTTTGTATTGGAGTACAGCCGATTAACAATGTTGTGACAGTTTCAGGTGAACAGCACAGAGACTCAGCCATCCAGGCTGCCACATAACATTGAGTAGAGTTCCATGTGTTATATGATAGGTCCTTCTTGGTTCATATTTTAAATACAGCAGTGTGTACATGTCCATTCCAAACTCCCTGTCTTTTCTCCCCCATCCTTCCTCCAGCAAACATAGCTCCTTCTCAAAGTCTGTGAGTCTGTTTTGTAAGTAAGTTCATTTGTATCATTTCTTTTTAGATTCCACATATAAGGGATGTCATATGATATTTCTCCTTCTCTGTCTGACTTACTTCACTCAGTATGACACTCTCTAGGTCCATCCATGTTGCTGCAAATGGCATTATTTCATTCTTTTTAATGGCTGAGTAATATATCCATTATTGTATATATGTACCACATCTTTATCCATTCCTCTGTCAATGGACATTTAGGTTGCTTCCATGTCTTGGCTATTGTAAACAGTGCTGCAATGAACATTGGGGTGCATGTATCCTTTTGGATCATGTTTTTCTCTGGATACATGCCCAGGAGTGGGATTGCAAGGTCATATGGTAACTCTGTTGTTGCTTCTGCTGTACAACAATTAGCTATATATATATATACACACATACCTTCACTTTTTCAGATTTCCTTCCCATTTAGTTAGTTAGTTATTTAAGTCACTCAGTCATGTCCGACTCTTTGCGACCTCGTGGACTGTAGCCCGCCAGGCTCCTCTGTCCTTGGGATTCTCCAGGCAAGAATACTGGAGTGGGTTGCCATTTCCTTCTCCAGGGAATCTTCCCGACCCAGGGATCGAACCCGGGTCTCCCACATTGTGGGCAGACGCTTTAAACTCTGAGCTGCCAGGGAGACTCAAACCGCAAATCACTGAATAGAGTTCCCTGTGCTATACAGTGTCTATGGCCATACTACCCTGAGCATGCCCAATCTTGGCTGCTCTTGGAAGCTAATGCAGGGTCAGGCCTGGTTAGTACTTGCATGGGAGACACTGTGAGAAAACCGGGTGTGGTATTTTGGGGCTTCCCTAATAGCTCAATTGGTAAAGAATCTGCCTGCAATGTAGGAGATCCTGGTTCAATTCCTGGGTCGGGAAGATCTGCTGGAGAAGGGATAGCCTATCCAATCCAATAATCTTGGGCTTCTCTTGTGGCTCATCTGGTAAAGAATCACCTGCAATGAGGGAGACCTGGGTTCGACCCATGGGTTGGGAAGATTCCCCTGGAGAAGGGAAAGGTTACCCACCCCAATATTCTGGCCTGGAGAATTCCACGGACCATATAGCCCATGGGGTTGCAAAGAGTCAGACAGGACTGAGCAACTTTCACTATGATACAGTAGGTGCTATACAGTAGGTTTTCACCAGTTACTTATCTGATACATATTCCTGCATATATGTCAATCCCAGTCCATCCCATGCCCCATTTCCCCCTTGGTGTCCATATATTTGTTCTCTATACCTGTGTCTCTATTTCTGCCTTGTAAACAGGTTCCTGGGCTTCCCCAAAGGCTCGGCAGTGAAGAATTCACCTGCAATGCAACAGCCATAAGAGACGTGGGTTCAATCCCTGGGTCAAGAAGATCTCCTGGAGGAGGGCATGGCAACTCACTCCAGTATTCTTGCCTGGAGAATGCTATGGACAGAGGAGCCTGGCAGGCCACAGTGCATAGGCTCGCAAAGAGTCAGACACAACTAAAGTTACTTGGCACATATGCATTCAAATAGGTTCATATGTACCATCTTTCTAGATTCCATATATTTGTGTTTATATACAATATGTATTCTTTTTCTGACTTATTCACTCTAGGTCCATCCACATCTCTGCAAATGGCACAATTTTGTTCCTTTTTATGGCTGAGTAATATTCCATTGTAATAATATGTATCACCACATCATCTTTATCCATTCATCTCTGTCAGTGGACATTTAGGTTGCTTCCATGTCCTGGCTATTGTAAATAGTGCTGCAATGAACATTGAGGTGCATGTATCTTTTGGAATTATGGTTTTCTCTGGAGTATATGCCCAGGAGTGGGATTGCTAAGTCAAATGGTAGTTCTCGTTTTAAGGAACCTCCATACTGTTCTCCATAGTGATTGTATCAATTTATATTCACACCAACTGTATAAGAAGGTTACCCTTTCTCCACACCATCTCCAGCACATCTTATTTGTAGATTTTTTGATGATGGCCATTTGGACAGGTGTGAGAGGATTGTTGTTACTGTTGTCACTAAGAATTGTGTCCAATTCTTTGTGACCCCATGGACTGCAACACATTAGTCTCCTCTGTCCAGTATCTCCCATAGTTTGCTCAGATCCACGTCCATTGAGTCACTGATGCTATATAACCATCTCATCCTCTGCTGTTCCCTTTTCCTTTTGCCTTCTATCTTTCCCAGCATCGTGCTCTTTTCCAATGAGTCACTCTTTGCATCAGGTGGTCAAAGTATTGAAGCTTCAGCTTCAGTATCAGTCCTTCCAATGAATATTCAGGGTTGATTTCCTTTAGGATTGATTGGTTTGATCTCCTTTCAGTCCAAGGGACTCTCAAGAGTCTTCTCCAGCACCACAATTTGAAAGCATCAATTCTTTGGTGCTCAGCCCTCTTTATGGTCCAACTCTAACATCTGTATATGACTACTGGAAAAACCATAGCTTTGACTATACGGACCTTTGTCAGCAAAGTGATGTCTCTTGTGCTGTGTACTATAATCAGTCACTTCAGTCACGTCCAACTCTTTGTGACCCTATGGACTGCAGCCTGCCAGGCTCCTTTGTCCACAGGATTCTCCAGGCAAGAATACTGGAGTGTGTTGCCATTCCCTTCTCCAGGGGATCTTCCTGATCCAGGGATCAAAACTGCATCTCCTGTGACTTATGCATTTGGGAAGTTTAATTTTGATTTGCATTTCTCATTAGTGATGTTGAGCATCTTTTCATGTGCATCATGGCTATCTGTATGTTTTCTTGAGAAAATGTCTATTTATGTGTTCTATCCATTTTTTAAATTGAGTTACTTATTATTTTGATATTGAGTGGTATCAGTGGTTTGTATATTTTGTATATTTAATACCTTGTCAATTGCTTCACTTGCAAATATTTTCTCCATTCTGAGGCTTGTCTTTTTGTCTTGTTTATGGTTTCCTGTGCTGTGCAAAATCTTTTAAGTTTAATTAAATCCCATGTATTTATTTTTGTTTTTATTTTCATTATTCTAGGAGGTGGGTCAAAAAAGATCTTACTGCAATTTATGTTAAAGAGTGTTCTGCCTACATTTTCCTCTAAGAGTTTTGTAGTTTCCAGTCTTACCTTTAGTTCTTTTATCTGTTATGAGTTTATTCTTGGTATGGTGTTATGGAGTGTTCTAATTTCCTATTTTACACATAGCTGTCCAGTGTTTCCAGTACAACTTATTGAAGAGCCTATCATTCCTCCTTGTGTATTCTTCCCTCCTTTGTCATAGATTAGGTGACCCTAAGTGAATGGATTTATATTTGGGTTTTCTATCCTTCTCTATTGACTTATATTTCTGGTTTTGTGCCAGTAACATACTGGCTTAATTACTGTAGCTTTATAGTATTGTCTGAAATCAGGAAGCCTGATTCCTCTAGCTCCACTTTTCTTTCCCAAAATTGCTATTCAGGGTCTTTTGTATTTCCATGCAAATTGTAATTTTTTTTTGCTCTAGTTTTGTGAAAAATGCCATTGGTAATTTGATAGAGATTGTATTGATTTAATACAATCTTTGAATCTATAGATTGCTTTGGGTAGTATAGTCATTTTCACAATATTGATTCTTCCAATCCAAGAACATGGTATATTTCTCCATCTGTTTGTGTCATCTTTGATTTCTTTCATCAGTATCTTATATTTTTCTGAGTACAGGTATTATGCCTTCCTTAGGTATTTTATTCTTTTTGATGCAATGGTAAATGGGATTATTTCCTTAATTTCTCTTTCTGATTCTTTGTTGTTAGTGTATAGGAATATGAGAGATTTCTCTGCATTAATTTTGTATCCTGCCACTTTACCAAATTCTTTGATTAGCTCTAATAGTTTCTGGTGGGATCTTTAGGATTTTCCATGTATAGTATCATGTTATCTGCAAACAGTGACAGTTTTACTTCTTTTCCAATTTGTATTCCTTTCATGGCTATAACTTCCAAAATTATATTGAATTACTTGTGAGAGTGGACACACTTGCCTTATTCCTGATCTTAGAGGAAATTCTTTCTGTTTTTAATCATTGAGAATACTGTTTGCTGTAGATTTTTCACATATGGCCTTTATTACACCGAGGTAGGTTTCCTCTAGGGGCTTCCATGGTGGCTCAGATGGTAAAGAATCTGCCTGCAATGAGGGAGACCTGGAGTTCAGTCCCTGGGTTGGGAAGATCCCCTGGAGAAGTGAATGGCAACCCACTCCAGTATTCTTGCCAGGAGAATTCCACAGACAGAGAAGCCTGGTGAACTACTGTCCATGGGTTCACAATGAATTGAACATGACTGAACAATGAACACTTTCACTTTTCAAGTTTCCTCCGTGCCCACTATCTGGAGAGCTTTTACCATAAACTGGCATTGCATTTTGCCCAAAGCTTTTCCTGCATCTACTGAGATGATCATATGGTTTTTATTCTTTGATCTCTGAATGTGGTGTATCACATTAATTGACTTGTGCATTTTGAAGCACCCTTGCATCCGTGGAATAAGTCCCACTTGGTCACGGCAATGACCCTTTCAATGTGTTGCTGGGTTCTGTTTGCTACTACTTTGCTGAGGATTTTTGAGTCTATGGGAATCAGTGACATTGGCCTGTAATTTTCTTTTCTTGTGGTATCTTTTTACAGATTTGGTATGAGGGTGTTGGTGGCCTCGTAGAATGAGCTTGTGTGTGTTCCTCTCTGTGGAATTTTTTTGGAAGAGTTTGAGAAGAATGGGTGTTAGCTCTTCTCTTCATGTTTGATGGAATTTGCTTCTGAAGCCATCTGGTCCTGGACTTTTGTTCACTGGAAGATTTTAAATCAGTTTCAATTTATTTATGTGTGATTGGTCTGTTTATATTTTCTATTTCTTCCTGGTTCAGTCTTGGAAGGTTGTACATTTCTAAGAATTTGTCCATTTCTTCTAGGTTGTCTATTTTATTGGCATACAGTTGCTCATAGTAGTCTCTTATGATATTTTATATTTTTGCTGAGTCATAGCCTCTTTTACATGTATAATTTTATTGATTTGAATCCTCTCCCCCCGCCTTTTTTTTCTTTATGAGTCTGGCTAGTGGTTCATCAATTTTGTTTATGTTCTCAAGAACCAGTTTTAAATTCATTGGTCTTTGCTATTGTTTTCTTCATTTCTATTTCATTTATGTCTGGTTTGATTTTTGTGAATTCTTTCATTGTACTAATTTTGGATTTTGCTCATTCTCTTTCTCTAGTTGCTTTAGGAGTAAGGTTAGATTGTTTACTTTAGGTTTTTATTGTTTCTTGATGTAGGATTGTAGTACTACAAACTCTCTTAGAACTGCTTTTGCTCCACCTTATAGGTTTTGGGTCATTGTGTTTTCATTATTATTTGTTCCTAGGTATCTTTAAATATTTCTTTTTGACTTCTTCAGTGATCTCTTTGTTATTTAGTAGAGTATTGTTTAGCCTCCAATTGTTTGTGTGTTTATGGTCACCCTCCCATGTAATTAATTTCTATTCTCATAGCATTGTGGTCAGAAAAGATGCTTGACATGATTTAAATGTTCTCAAATTTACCAAGGCTTGATTTGTGCCTTAGCATGTAATCTATCCTGGAGAATGTTTCATGTGCACTTGAGAAGAAAGTGTATTATGCTGCTTTTGGATGGAATGCCTTTAAAATATTAATAAAGTCTATCTGGTCTAATATGTCAGTTGAGTCTTGTGTTTCCTCATAATTTTCTGTCTAGATCATCTGTCCACAGGTGTAAGTGAGGTGTCTAGAGTCCCCACTATAAATGTGTTACTGTCGATCTCCCCTTTTATGGCTATCAGAATTTGTGTTGTGTATTGAGGTGCTCCCATGTTGGGTAGATAAAAGTTCTTAATTGTTATAGCTTCATCTTGGATTGATCCCTTGTAATAATCTTTATTTTTAAGTCTATTTTATTTGAAATAAGTATTGCTACTCCAACTTTCTTTGATTTTTATTTACACAGAATATATTTTCATCCTTTTGTTTTCAGTCTGTGTAGACAGCTTATATATCAGTCTGGTTTTTGTATGCCTTCAGCCACTCTGTATCTTTTAACACAACTTTTAATCCATTTACATTTAAGATAATTATCAACATGTATGCTCTTATTACCATTTTCTTGTTTTGGGTTTGTTTTGCAGGTCTTTTTCTTCTCTCATGTTTCCCACCTACAGAAGTTCCTTTAACATTTGTTGTAAACCTATTTTGGTAGTGTCAAATTCTCTTAGCTTTTGCTTGACTGTAAAGCTTTTGATTTCTCTGTCTAATCTGACTAATATCCTTACTGGATAGAGTAATCTTAGTTGTAGGTTTTCCCTTTCCATCACTTTCAATATATCCTGCTACTCACTTCTATTCTGCAGATTTTCTGTTGAAAAATCAGCTGATGACCTTATGGTGAGTCCCTTTTATGCTATTTGTTATCTTTCCATCACTGCTTTTAATATTTTTCTTTGTATTTAATTTTTATTAGTTTATTTGATATGTGTATTAACATCTTTCTCTTAGGGTTCTTTCTTTATGGGACACTCTGTGCTTCCTGGACATGGGTGGCTATTTCCTTTCTCATGTTAGTGAAGTTTTTAGCTATAACCTCTTCAAATACTTCTCAGATGCTTTATCTTTCTCTTCTTTTGGAACCCCTATAATTCAAAATTTGGTGCATTTAATGTTGTCCCATAGGTGTCTGATACTGTCATTTATTTTTATTCTTTTTTTCTTTATTCTACTTTTGTGGCGGTTATTTCCACCATTCTATATTCCAGTTCACTTATCCATTCTTCTCTCTCAGTTATTCTGTTATTAATTTCTTCTAGTGTATTTTAAATTTCAGATATTGTGTTGCTCATCACTGTTTGTTGTTTTGTTCTTCTAGGTCCTTGTTATACATTTCTTGTATTTTCTCTATCAGTGCCTCTATTTCTGAGATTTTGGATCATTTTTACTATCATTACTCTGAATTCTTTTTTCAGATAAATTGCCTATTTCCTTTATATTCATTTGGTCTTGTAGGTTTTTAGTCTTGCTCCTTCGTCTGTAATGCATTTCTCTGTTGTCTCATTTTTATTCATGGATAGGGCTGTGTTTTGGTGGTTGTTTGACCTGAAACGTCCAGCATTGGAACTTGCAGGCATTTGGGTGGAGCCAGGTCTTGGTGTTGAGGTGAGTACCTCCAGGAAAGTTCGCATCAATTAATATCCATTGGGGCCTGAAATTCTTGGTAGCCCAGTGGCTTGGACTCAGTGTCCCCACCACAGCGGTTCAGGCCTGACCCCAGTTAGGGAGCTAAGACCTAGCAAGCTGCATGGAGTGGTTAAAGACAAAACAAAACAGACAAACAAAGCCCAAGGTGAATAATAAAAGCAAATCTGAAGAAACAAAAGCAAACACACAAACATAAAATAAGCAAATTAAACCAAACAATTAAAAACAAATTCAATCAATCAAACAAACAAAAACCAATAAGGAAACAACAAAACAAAGCGAAAACAACCAGGAAACCAAAAAACAAGAAGACATTCAAAAAAGAGAGTGGCCAAACCAAAAATAACTAGTAAAAGACAAAGTCACCTAATCTAAACAGAAAACAAAATAGAGCAATAATAATTAAAAAAGACTAAAAGAAAATCTATAATAACAAAAGATAAACACATAAAAATGACAAAAACAATGCAAAAACAAAATAAAAAGGTGATAAAACACAACAAAACAAAATAAGAAACAAAACGAAACAAAAACCTATAAAAATATAAAAAACAAAGAAAACAGAAAAGGCAACAAATAAAAAAGCAAAATAATATCAAAGAATAATAAATAAAATAAAATTAGAAAAATAAAAATGTATTCAGAAAAATAAATATGAAAAAACACCAAAGAAACAACACAAAGCATCATCAGGCAAGAAATAAAATAAAAAATAAAGATTAGAAAATAAAACGAGAAAATTTCCCTCTTGTCTCAACTATCAGTATCCTTGCCCTCCTGGTGTGCTATATCCAACCTTTTACTTCATAGGAGGCCCTCCAAGACCTCTAGGTAGGTCTCTGGACCTGATGTGTCAGCCCTGGCTTGTGGGTATTCTTTTCACCAGGGGCTGCTCCTGAAGCTGTCCCAGAGCACCTGAGTCTGCAAAGGGCAGCTGGGGCACAGGCTTCCACAGGCATGTCCTCAGAAGCTGGCACTACTGAAGGAGGCTTTGGATCAATGTGTGGTGCTTGGCCTGCCTGAACCAGTGTGACCAGAGGAAGCTTTGTTAGGGGTGGCACACAGGCTGCCAGTACATGGGCTACCCTTGGGAGGCTGAGTAGAGGTAGGGCTCAGGCCTGGGTCCTGCTTGGATGGAAGAGCTTAGTCAGGGCAGCTGGTTGGCTACTGGGATCTGTGTGGCCCATGGAGGCTTTTTGCAGAGCAGTACTTAGGTCTACAAGGACTTGCAGAGCTGGAGGGAAATCTGATGGGGAGGTGCCCAGCCTCGGGACTACTCAGCCTACAGAGGCTTTGCCAGGGTTGGGGCTCTGGCCTGGGACTCTTGCAGGCTTGGCAGGGCCTGAGAGGGTAAGGGAGACCCTGGCTTGAGTGGTAGGCTAGCCTGCTGAGGCCTGCCCCCCTGCCTTTGCCCAAGGAAGCCAGGTTGGCAGGTAGGGAAGGGCATTGCAATGACAGCTCAACAATGGCACTGTAACAGAAGAGCTAAAATCAGACTCCATGTTGGAATTTTTCCTTTGACTTTAAGCTTTGATTTTCATTGCTTTTACTATTACAATCATATGTAATGGCCAGTCTTGGAACCCTGCCCCTCTGACTGAATGTTATGCTAAAGTGCCTTTGTTTAGCTCATAGGGAGACAATCTGACCATGCTCACCTGTGAATGACTGTAAGAAAGAAGAGATTAACTCATCCCCTCCCAGAGCCTGGCCATTCCAGGAGATGTTTTGCAAAACTGATAGCCTGTTTTTTTTTCATTTACTTCCTCACTACCTCTCCCTCTCTATTCTGCCTTTTTTACTTTGCTTCTTCACTGCCTTTCTCTCCCTCTCTCTGTTCTATAAAAGAAACTGGCATTAAGACACTAATAAGATGGTTATTCTGAGACATTAGTCTGCCGTCTTCTTGGTCTGCTAGCTTTCTGAATAAAGCCCTTGCCTGGCCTTTAACCAGGCCTTTAACCTGCAACATCTTGTCTGTAGACTTGTTGGCCTATTGGGTGGTGAGCTGAGTGAGCGTGCATGTGGTAACAGCACCTTGCTGACATGGTGGCCTGGGCTTTCTCCACGAAACTTCCCAGCTGTGGCACCCTCCCTTCTGCTGCCCCCGGTTTGTGCTCACTGCTCTCAGCCATCCCCTTCCTGGTCGACTCTCTGAACCCCACTGTCTGGTCCCTAGAGTCCATCTCACAGGACATGCATAGCTCAGGCTGAGGTGTGCCGGGCTGCAGCACAGACTATTCCTATAGGTCTACCTCAGTCCTGCCTTCCACAGACCAGCTTTGTTGCCTTCCAATCCCCTGATGCTCCAAAGGTCCCTCTCTGTCCCCACTTACCCCCTTGCCATGAGTGGGCTTTACTGAGTTGGGAGCCTCTCTTCTCCTTCAGGTCCCCCTCAGGGGTGCCAGTCCCTTTCCACTTTCACTTTTCTCCCCGTTTTCCTTCTTTCTTATGTCCTACCTGTAGGAAGTTTTCTTATGTCCTACATGCGGGGATTTTTCTTGTCCTCTTAGGTGTCTGAGGTCCTCCACTGGTGTTTAGTAGGTGCTCTGTGATAGCTGTTCTGATGTACTCTTGATATACTTGTGAGGAGATGTTAACTTCATATCCTCATATTCCACCATGCTTCAGATCGTTTTCATTGTCTTTCTATATTTAGAAGGTGTTAGTTTCCTATCTCCTCTGTAACAAATCACTACAGATTTGATTACTTAACTAACATGGATTATTACTTTGTTATAAGTCTCACTGGGCTAAAACCAATGCGTGGACAGGTCTGTATTCCTTCTGGAGTTTCTGGGAGAATCCTTTCCTTGATTTTTCCAGCATCTAGAGGTCACCTAAATTCCTTGACCAGTGGCCTACTTACCTTTCCAAAACCAGCCATTGCATCATGGACCTCTGCTGTCCCATCACCTCCCGCTTTCCCTCATCAGGACTTTTGATTATACTGGGACCACCAGGGTGATCCAGAACCTCCATTCATCTCAGGAGCCTTATCTTAACTACACATACACAGCCTCCTTTTTCCATGGGAGGTAATACATTCACAGGTTCTAAGGATCAGTGTTTTAAAGAGAGATCAGTAATTATGAGGCTAGTCCTAGTAGCGGTGTTCTGAGGTGGTTGTGTATGTGCAGTGGGGCAAAACAGCTGCAAGCTATTTAAGCTACTGTGAGAAATATGGGAATATATTAAATTTTGCTGTCATTGTAATTTAGTTTTGGAACTTCCCTGGTGGTCAGTGGTTAAGAATCCACCTTCCAATGCAGGGGACATGGGTTTGATCCCTGATTGGGGAACTAAGATCCCACATGCCATGGGTAACTAGAGAAGCCTGTGCACCACGATGAGGAGCTTGCATGGCACAACGAAGATGCAGTGTAGCCAAAATTAAAAAAAAATCAGTTTGCCTTTAAGAGACTTTGGTAAATATTTATACTGATTTGTAACGCTTTTAGCATATGCTACTGATGCTCCTTCTTACTACTACAGCCACACAGCTGCTCAATATCCATGCCTCACCCCACTTAATTTTCATACTCTTATTCCATGGTTGTTTGTATTGTAACAAGCAGACAGGAAAAGTACCCTTTAGTCAAAAAATAGAGGCTAAGTCTTGGGAGGATTTCACATAGTCAGGAGGAGCAGAAAGTGTTTTGGAGTAGAGAACTCTTCTGGCACCCCCAAAATGACATCAGTGAGGAAGTTGCCTATGTAACACATGGTGGGGGCTGCTCTGAAGGCTGAGCCAAAAGACCAGGTCAACCAACTAGTAGCTGTATTTGGTACTTAGGTATCAGTATAGCCTTTGTCTTAATATAATACATATAATTACATAGTCCTTGTATAATTGCTTATTAACTGAAAGTTTAGAGTAATTTGTTAAAATGTATGTAATACATTGCACCTTTTCACTTTAGTTGTTTCTTTAAAATAAAAAGATTGTTTGCAAATGTACTCAAAAAACATTTTTAGTTTCTGAGAAACTAAAGCCTAAAATACTTTTCCTTTTGATTTTTATTTCCTATGTTGTAAACATAAAAATAAAAATTTCAGCTTTCATTATGAATGAGAATGTGACATAATTTACTTGGAAGGAAGAAAAGAATAACATTGAAAATAAAATGATAAAGTAATGTTTTATTTATAAATTCTTAAAAGGATAATTGGGAAACCAATTTGGGTATACTTTATGTTGCAAAGCATTCTTAAGGCTTACATAGAATTCCTCTTAATGATAAGCTTTCACTAGACATTCATATTACTTCTAGAAGCAAATGTATATCTATTTTTAGGAAATAAGCCTATTTGTAAAGTACATCTAGATAATATTTTATATAACAGTTATGGTAATACTAAATGACATTATACATGTGTTACTGGCTTAAACATAATGATCCTAGATGAGTAGAAACTATTACATGCTTTTTCTCCTCAATGTTTACTCATTTATTTCCATTTATGATGATGAATATATCTGAAGTATGCTAAGCCAGCAGTTAGTAATGCAAGGCCAATGGATGCCATATTTATCCAAGAGAGTGGTGAGGATGAATGACTGTCCTGACTAGTAATCTGAGTCCTCAGGGGCTTGATCATATGCTCTGTCTGGGTCAGGATGGCTCTCCGGGCCCCAGCCCACTTCCCTGGCCACTGCATGCAGTACTGGTATGGTGTGCATGGGCCAAATCAAACCTCCATGGCCAGCTTTGGATCTGAGAGAAACAGGAATAGCAGGTTGGGCTTCACACGCATTAGGGTGGCAATCTCATCTATGTACTCAATGTGATCCACTTGGATGGTGTGGTGGGGTGTCTTCACATACCTAAAACAAATGGGAGGATGGGGCTTTGCAGTATCTGAAAGTGACCAGTTTACTTCTATTCACCTTAGATGAGGAAAAAAAAAAAAAAACAGAACTAGAAAGCTAAGTGACAAACCCTGCTCCCTTCAGCCACTAAATGGCAAAGTGTTCACAGAACCCAAGTTTCCATGCTCTTGTCCATTCATTTTTGACTGTTCTAAGGAGACTGAACTGCAGATTGGTTTTATTTTATTTTATTTTGCAGATTGGTTTTAGCAGTGATCCCTACCTTCTAAGAAGTTCATTTTGTAAATGAAGGCTTGTAATCCAGTTAAGTACTTCCCTGTGTGTTGTGTAGCTGGGATAGAAAACTCTTAACTTCTAGACCCTGTGTGCATGCAGTCAACTGGGGGATGGATAGTCAATCAGTCACTAAGAACTTGGCCACAGGTGCTTGGTGGCTGCAGTGGGGTAGGGATGCAGTGGTTGTAGTTGCTCCAGGGATCAGTACTGTGGGGGAAATGGCAGCTGTCTGTGTGGCTCTGCCTTGATCCATATGCTTCAACATGATGAACATCCAAAGACTGCAAAACACTAAAGGCCCTAATTATATTGTGGGTTTAATTTTCATTAAGATAGTTTTATTTCTCACATATAGCACTAAAGAGTCTTGAGGAAGGAGTGACCTTTTCTAACATGCATAAATGTGTTTTATAGAATATCTGTGGTCCTGTGCACACCTGTGCAACAGGGGGCAGGGTATGGTGTATTTCCTGATGTAAGAACACACAAAATGTCATCTTAGAGATGTGTGAGAGCTGGCACCACTTTTGTGTGATCCGAACCTTTGTTCCATTATGTGGGACCTTCACAACAACATGAAGTTTATAGCCTTCACACCTGAGAACAGAAGGATTATTTTAGGTATTGTTACATATGAAGAAACTACAATGTTACCATTTTACAACTCTCCATTGTCATACTGGAAATGCTTAGCAATGTGACTGCCATAATATGCATGAAATAGATTTTTAATGAATTAACTAGAGACATTTCACTTCTTATTACAAATATTGATGAGAATGGTACTTGAATACTTCAACCAATGGTTTTCATTATGTTACAACTTTTGTAAAACTAAGTATAAATTGGAGTGGGTTACTGAGAATGAATTTTGGACACACATTAAACATATTACTATTTTTAAAACCCTAAAATGATGTGGTGAGGTAATTAAGTTATTAATTTGTATATTTTCTGTCTGTATTACTAATCTCCACCATTCTATCAAAGTAGTTGAGCCTTTTATAGCTCCTTGAGTCAGACATTTTTTGTTATATGGTCAAAGAAGTAGCTTTCTTGTAATTTCTACTTCTAACTTGTTTGCTTAAATTCTAGGCTGGAGAAGAAGATGACTTATCTTTGAAGGCAACAAGATGGGAGAGGGAGAGATTTCATGCAGTGTGTGATATAGAAGAGTGGTGTGAAACAGTTTGGGAGCCCACAGCAAGATTTCGGAGGGAATAACTGTGTTGAATTCCTGGGGAGATTAGACTCTGAGCCCATCTGAACTGGAGACCCCATCCTCAGCAAAGATCTCTTCATCCTAATCATGGTAGAAAAGTTAAAAGTTTCCAGATTTTAAGAGTGCACTTTAGATCTAGACAATGAGGATTCCAGTAAGGAACGTGATATGAAAATCAGAGAATATTCCCGTATTTGGAGGCATTACATAAATTCCATGGATTATGGTGAAACCATAGAAGAAACAACCAGTAAAGACTGAGTTAAAGAATGAAATTCAGATTTAATATGATTTAAAGACAATAAATATGATTAACTGTTGCATAACTCAGAGGACTAAGATTCATACCTGGTTTTATGCTGCATAATTACTGAGGACATGGAGAAAAAACCCACATAATTGAGATGAAGCATGGAATTTGAACCTGGATTAGGGATTCCATGATCCTGATGGATCCATTCCATGATGCTGGTTCCATACTAGTTGTTACAATTTGCTTACTGTTGCTCCATTGCCCTTTCCCTCGGGGCAATATCTGCCAACATGTTCTCCACCGAGGGTAGTTGGTTCAGTACTAGAAGAGGCAATTCAGAGCGTGCCAGGATTCCAAGTGATGAAAGGAGACGACTAGTGGCAAGAAGACATGGAAGATGAATTTTCCTGAAATATTAGGAATTTATCCAATCTTTATTGACATAACTTAGACACTCATGTAGCCCAGCGAGACTGGAGTTCTGCAATAGGTAGGATGAAGCCCACTGCCTGGATAAGACTGATGACAGCCAGTTTTGACTTCTCCAGGTCATGAAGGAACATGAATTTATAAAGGGACACGTTACTATTGGTGATATTAATCAAATTATTAAGGAAAGGAAAGGAAAAAGTGTATCCTGTAGCAGATGACAATATCAATATTCTCCTCTATGCGCCCACCATAAAAAATAGCATCTGTTTCTGTGCACTCCTTCACACTGGGTTGCACTTGGACTCTTCTAGAAATGTCTGGCTTCTGATGGGAACACACCCTGTCTGTTAAACTGTATTCCCTACCTAGGGGCCCCAGGGCGACTGATTCTCCCGAGTGGGCCTTCAAGTGGTTCAGAATGGCAAGAGCATGAACATCCACACAACTGCTCTTTTCCTACCTCTCCCAGAGCCAGCTTGGTTCCACCCATTGGCAGGCTGGAAGGAAGAGGGGCAAAGCCCTTCCCCAGTGGGATTTGGGGCCTACTTCAAGAGGAAAGGCCCCTTTGAAGAGCTGAGCCCAGGAGGGCACCCACTCATGCCAAACACACTCCTGCTGCTTTCTTCCTCATTGGCAGTACTGCTCTCAGCTGGCAATGTCTGTGCTAGGATTGCAAAGGAAACAGGATTTTAACGGCCTTCTCACTTGAAATTTGGGTCGCTGAGCAGAGTTGGAAGTCTCTGTTTGGATCAGCAACCTTTTTGCTTCAAATAGAGGCTGGCAAGCACACCGCAGCTTGCTGTCTCTTCTTCCCTGAAGGAGGCTCCCATTTCCTGCCTCCTGCGAATTTCCTGTCCCAGGCTCCTGGAAATGTGCTTTTAGGTGGAGGTCTGCCATTGTACGTGCGAACTTCTTGCTTCAAATAGAGGCTGGCAAGCACATCACAGCTTACTGTCTCTTTGTCCCTGAAGGAGGCTCACTTTTCCCGCATTCTGCGAATTTACTGTCCCAGGCTCCTGGAAAAGTGCTTCTTAGAGTACCTTTCTTAAGGGCAGTTATCCCTGAGCCTGGCCTACTAGGAAGTTCCAGCCTCAAAAGGAAAGGTACAGCTACATACACAAATCCCATGCGTCCCTTTTGCTCTGTAGGAGAGGTCTAGTGAGCCAGGGTCTCTCTGGAAATTTCTGGGCTCTGATGGGAAGACACCCTGTCTGTTAAACTGTATTCCCGAACTAGGGGCCCCAGGGCAACTGATTCTCCCGAGGGGGCATTCAAATTGTTCAGATTGGCCAGAGCATGAACATCCACCAACTGCTCTTCTCCTACCTTTCCCAGAGCAAGCACTGTTCCACTAATTGGCAGGCGGAAAGGAAGAGGGGAAAAGCCCTTCCACAGTGGGATTGGGGGCCTACTTCGAGAGGAAAGGGCCCTTTGAAGAGCTGAGCCCAGGAGGGCACCCACTCATGCCAAACACACTCCCGCTGCTTTCTTCCTCATTGGCCATACTGCTCTCAGCCAGCAATGTCTGTACTAGGATTGCTAAGGAAACGGGATTTTCAAGACCCTATCACTTGAAATTTGGGGTGCTGAGCAGAGCAGGACGTCTCCTGTTGGATCAGCAACCTTCTAGGTTCCATTAGATGCCGGCAAGCACAGCGCAGCTTTCTGTCTCTTCTTCCCTGAAGGAGGCTCGCATTTCCCGCCTCCTGCGAATTTCCTGTCCCAGGCTCCTGGAAAAGCGCTTCTAGCTGGAGGTCTCCCATTGGATCAGCGAACTTCTTGCTTCAAATAGAGGCTGGCAAGCACACCGCAGCTTGCTGTCTCTTCGTCCCTGAAGGAGGCTCACTTTTCCCGCATCCTGCGAATTTCCTGTCCCAGGCTCCTGGAAAAGCACTTCTAAGAGTTCCTTTCTTAAGGGTAGTTATCCCTGAGCCTGGGCTACTAGGGAGTAGTTCCAGTCTCAGAAGGAAAGGTACAGCCACATGCACACATCCCTTGCATCCCTTTTGCTCTGTAGGAGAGGTCTAGTGAGCCAGGGTCTCTCTGGAAATTTCTGGGCTCTGATGGGAACACACCCTGTCTGTTAACCTGTATTCCTGACCTAGGGGCCCCAGGGCGACTGATTCTCCTGAGTGGGCCTTCAAGTGGTTCAGATTGGCAAGAGCATGAACATCCACCCAACTGCTCTTTTCCTACCTCTCACAGAGCCAGCTTTGTTCCACCCATTGTCAGGCTGGAAGGAAGAAGGGCAAAGACCTTATCCAGTGGGATTTGGGGTGTACTTGGAGAGGAAAGTCCCCTGTGAAGAGCTGAGCCCAGGAGGGCACCCACTAAAGCCAAACACACTCCCGCTGCTTTCTTCCTCATTGGCAGTACTGCTCTCAGCCGGCAATGTCTGTGTTAGGATTGCAAAGGAAACGGGATTTTTACGGCCTTCTCACTGGAAATTTGGGGCGCTGAGCAGAGCTGGAGTTTTCCTGGTGGATCAGCAAACTTCTCGTTTCCGAAAGAGGCCTGCAAGCACATCGTATCTTGCTGTCTCTTCTTCCCTGAAGGAGGCTCGATTTCCTACCTCCTGCGAATTTCCTGTCCCAGGCTCCTTGAAAAGTGCTTCTAGCTGGACGTCTCCTGTTGAATCAGCAACATTCTTGCTTCAAATAGAGGCTGGCAAGCACACCACAGCTTGCTGTCTCCTCTTCCCTGAAGGAGTATCACATGTCATGCATCCTGCGAGTTTCCTATCCCAGGCTCCTGGAAAAGTTCTTCTTAGACTTTCTTTCTTAAGGGCAGATATCCCTGAGCCTGGGCTGCTAAGGAGTAGTTCCAGCTCAAAAGGAAAGGTACAGCCACGTGCACACATCCCTTGTATCCCTTTTGCTCTGTAGGAGAGGTCTAGTGAGCCAGGGTCTCTCTGGAAATTTCTGGGCTCTGATGGGAACACACCCTGTCTGTTAAGCTGTATTCCCGACCTAGGGGCCCCAGGGCGACTGATTCTCCCGAGTGGGCCTTCAAGTGGTTCAGATTGGCAAGAGCATGAACATCCACCCAACTGCTCTTTTCCTACCTCTCACAGAGCCAGCTTGGTTCCACCCATTGGCAGGCTGGAAGGAAGAGGGGCAAAGCCCTTCCCCAGTGGGATTTGGGGCCTACTTCGAGAGGAAAGGCCCCTTTGAAGAGCTGAGCCCAGGAGGGCACCCACTCATGCCAAACACACTCCCGCTGCTTTCTTCCTCATTGGCAGTACTGCTCTCAGCTGGCAATGTATGTGCTATGATCGCAAGGGAAACTGGATTCACAGCCCTCTCATATGATTTGGGACCATGAGCATAGCAGGAGGTCTCCCGTTGGATCAGCAACCTTCTTGCTTCCAATAGAGGCTGGCAAACACACCGCAGCTTGCTGTCTCTTCTTCCCTGTAGGAGGCTCATGTATCCTGCACTCTGCGAATTTCCCGCCCCAGGCTCCTGGAAAAGCGCTTCTAACTGGAGGTCTCCCGTTGTATCAGTGAACATGTTGCTTCAAATAGAGGCTGGCAAGCTTACCGCAGCTTGCTGTCCCTTTATCCCTGAAGGAGGCTCACTTTTCCCGCATCTTGCGAATTTCCTATACCAGGATCCTGGAAAAGCACTTCTTAGAGTTCCTTTCTTAAGGGCAGCTATTCCTGAATATGGGCTACTAGGGAGTAGTTCCAGTCTCAGAAGGAAATGTACAGCAATGTGCACACATCCTTTGCATCCCTTTTGCTCTGGAAGAGAGGTCTATGGAACCAGGGTCTCTCTGGAAATTTCTGGGCTCTGATGGGAACACACCCTGTCTGTTAAACTGTATTCCCTACCTAGGGGCCCCAGGGCGACTGATTCTCCCGAGTGGGCCTTCTAGTTGTTCAGATTGGCCAGAGCATGAACATCCACCCAACTGCTCTTTTACTACCATGCACAGAGCCAGCTTTCTCCCACCCATTGGCAGGCTGGAAGGAAGAGGGGCAAAGCCCTTCCCCAGTGGGATTTGGGGCCTACTTCGAGAGGAAAGGCCCCTTTGAAGAGCTGAGCCCAGGAGGGCACCCACTCATGCCAAACACACTCCCGCTGCTTTCTTCCTCATTGGCAGTACTGCTCTCAGCCAGCAATGTCTGTGCTAGGATTGCAAAGGAAACGGGATTTTCACGGCCCTCTCACTTGAAATTTGGGGTGCTGAGCAGAGCTGGAGGACTCCCGTTGTATCAGCAACCTTCTGGCTGCAAACAGATGCTGGCAAGCATACCCCAGCTTGCTGTCTCCTCATCCCTGAAGGAGGCTTGCTTTTCCCGCCTCCTGCGAATTTCCTGTCTCAGGCTCCTGGAAAGACAGTTCTAGCTGGAGGTCTCACGTTATATCAGCAAAATTCTAGCCTCAAATAGAGCCTGGCAAGAATACCCCAACTTTCTGTCTCCTCTTCCCTGAAGGAGGCTCACTTTCCCACATCCTGCGAATATCCTTTCCCAGGCTCCTGGAAAAGCTCTTCTTAGTGTTCCTTTCTTAAGGGCAGTTATCCCTGAGCCTGGGCTACTAGGGAGTAGTTCCAGTCTCAAAAGGAAAGGTACAGCCACGTGCACACATCCCTTGCGTCCCTTTTGCTCTGTAGGAGAGGTCTAGTGAGCCAGGGTCTCTCTGGAAATTTCTGGGCTCTGATGGGAACACACCCTGTCTGTTAACCTGTATTCCTGACCTAGGGGCCCCAGGGGGACTGATTCTCCCCAGTGGGCCTTCAAGTGGTTCAGATTGGCAAGAGTATGAATATCCATACCACTGTTCTTTCCTACCTCTCCCAGAGCTAGTTCTATTACACCCATTGGCAGGCTGGAGGGAAGAGGGGCAAAGCCCTTCCCCAGTGGGATTTAGGGCCTACTTCGAGAAGAAAGGCCCCCTTGAAGAGCTAAGCCCAGGTGGGCACCCAATCATTCAAACACACTGTTGCTGCTTTCTTCCTCATTGGCAGTGTTGCTCTCATGTGGCAATGTAGGTGGTATGATTGCAAGAGAAATTGGATTTTCACGGCCCTCTCACATGAAATTTGGGGTGCTGAGCAGAGCAGGAGGTCTCCCGTTGGATCAGCAACCTTCTCGCGTCCAATAGTGGCTGGCAAACACACAGCGCCTTGCTATAAATTCTTCCCTGAAGGAGGATCACTTTTCCCGCATCCTGCAAATTTTCTGTCCCAGGTTCCTGGAAAAGCGCTTCTTAGAGTTCTTTTCCTAAGTGCAGTTATCCCTGAGTCTGGGCTACTAGGGATTAGTTCGACTTTCAAAAGGAAAGGTACAGCCACATGCACACATCCCTTGCGTCCCTTTTGCTCTGTAGGAGAGGTCTAGTGAGCCAGGGTCTCTCTGGAAATGTCTGGGTTCTAATGGGAACACACACTGTCTGTAAACCTTTATTCCTGACCTAGAGGCCCAATGGCGACTGAATCTCACGAGTGGGCCTTCAAGTGGTTCAGATTGGCAAGAGCATGAACATCCACCCAACTGCTCTTTTCCTACCTCTCACAGAGCCAGCTTTGTTCCACCCATTGGCAGGCTGGAAGGAAGAGGGGCAAAGCCCTTCCCCAGTGGAATTTGGGGCCTCCTTTGAGAGAAAAGAGCCGTTGGAAGAGCTGAGCCTAGGAGGGCACCTAATCATGCCCAACACACCCACTGCTTTCTTCTACTTGGCAATACTGCTCTCAGCCAACAATGTCTGTGCTTGGATTGCAAAGGAAATCGGATTTTCACGGCCCTCTCACATGAAATTTGGGGTGCTGAGCATAGTTGGAGGTCTCCTGTTGTATCAGCAACCTTCTGGCTTCAAATAGAGGCTGGCAAGCACACCACAGCTTGCTGTCTCTTCTTCCCTGAAGGAGGCTCGCATTTCCCACCTCCTGCGAATTTCCTGTCCAGGCTCCTGGAAAAGCGCTTCTAGCTGGAGGTCTCCCGTTGTATCAGCGAACTTCTTGCTTCATATAGAGCCTGGCAAGAATACCTCAACTTGCTGCCTCCTCTTCCCTGAAGGAGGCTCGCTTTCCCCGCATCCTGCGAATTTCGTGTCCCAGTCTCCTGGAAAAGTGGTTCTTAGACTTCCTAACTTAAGGGCAGTTATCTCTGAGCCTGGGCTACTAGGGAGTAGTTCCAGTCTCAAAAGGAAAGGTACAGCCACGTGCACACATCCCTTGCGTCCCTTTTGCTCTGTAGGAGAGGTCTAGTGAGCCAGGGTCTCTCTGGAAATTTCTGGGCTCTGATGGGAACACACTTGCATGTTAAACTGTAGTCCTGACCTAGGCGTCCCACGGCGATGGATTCTTCTGAGTGGGCCTTCAAGTCGTTCAGATTGGCCAGAGCATGAACATCCTCCCAACTCTTCTTTTCCTACCTCTCACAGAGCCAGCTTTGTTCCACCCATTGGCAGGCTGGAAGGAAGAGGGGCAAAGCCCTTCTCCAGTGGGATTTGGAGCGTAATTTGAGAGGAAAGGCCCCTTTGAAGAGCTGATCCCAGGAGGGCACACAATTATGCCAAACACACTTTTGCTCCTTTCTTCCTCATGGGCAGTAGTCCTCTCAGCCGGAAATGTCTGTGCTAGAATTGCAAAGGAACCGGGATTTTCACGGACCTCTCACTTGAAATTTGGGGCACTGAGCAGAGCTGGAGATCTCCCGTTGGATCCTTCTTGCTTCCAATAGAAGGCTGGAAAACACATTGCAGCTTGCTTGTCTCTTCTTCCCTGAAGGAGGCTCGCATTTCCCGCATCCTGCGAATTTCCTGTCCCAGGCTCCTGGAAAAGTGCTTCTAGCTGGAGGTCTCCTGTTGTATCAGCGAACTTCTTGCTTCAAATAGAGGCTGGGAAGCACACTGCAGCTTGCTGTCTCTTCGTCCCTGAAGGAGGCTCGCTTTTCCAGCATCCTTTGAATTTCCTGTCTCAGGCTCCTGGAAAAGTGCTTATTAGAGTTCCTTTCTTAAGAGCAGTTATCACTGAGCTTGGGGTACTAGGATAGGTACCAGCCTCCAAAGGATAGGTACATCCACGTGCACACATCCCTTGCATCCCTTTTGCGATGTAGGAGAGGTCTCGTGAGCCAGGGTCTCTCTGGAAGTTTCTGGCTTCTTAAGGGAACATAGCCTGTCTGTTAAACTGTATTCCCGACCTAGGGGGCCCAGGGTGACTGATTCTCCTGGGTGGCCCTTCAAGTGCTTCAGATTGGCAAGAGCATAAACTTCCACCCAACTGCTCTTTTCCTACCTTTCCCAGAGCAAGCCTTGTTCCACCCATTGGCAGGCTGGAAGGAAGAGGGGCAAAGCCCTTCCCCAGTGGGATTTGGGGCCTGTTTAGAGAGGAAAGGCCCCTTGTGAAGAGCTGAGCCCAGGAGGGCACCCAATCATGCCAAACACACTCCCACTGCTTTCTTCCTCATTGGCAGTACTGCTCTCAGCTGGCAATGTCTGTGCTAGGATTGCAAAGGAAAAGGGCTTTTCAAGAGCACTGCAGCTTGCTATCTCTGCTTCCACGGAGGAGGCTCACGTTTCCGGCATTCTGAGAATTTCCTATCCCAGGCTCCTGGAACTGCGCCTCTATCTGGAGGTCTCCCGTTCTATCAGTGAACATGTTGCTTTAAATAGAGGTTGGCAAGCACACCGCAGCTTGCTGTTTCTTCTTCCTTGAAGGAGGCTCGCTTTTCCCGTATCCTGCGAATTTACTGTCCCAGGCTCCTGGAAAGTGCTTCTAGCTGGAGGTCTCCCATTGTATCAGCGAACTTCTTGCTTCAAATAGAGCCTGGCAAGCACACCACAGCTTGCTGTCTCTTCGTCTCTGTAGGAGGCTTGCTTTCCCCACATCCAGTGAATTTCCTGTCCCAGAACCTGGAACAGCGCTTTTAGAGTTCCTTTCTAAAGGGCAGTTATCCCTGAGCCTGGGCTACTAGGGAGTAGTTCCAGCCTCAAAAGGAAAGATACAGCCTCGTACACACATCACTTACGTCCCTATTGCTCTGTAGGAGAGGTCTAGTGAGCCAGGGTGTCTCTGGAAATTTCTGGGTTCTGATGGGAACACACCCAGTCTGTTAACCTGTAGTCCCGGCCTAGGGGCCCCAGGGCGACTGATTTTCCCAGGTGGGCCTTCAAGTGGCTCAGATTAGCAAGAGCATGAACATCCACCCAACTGTTCTTTGCCTACCTCTCCCAGAGCCAGCTCTATTCCACCCATTGGCATGCTGGAAGGAAGAGGGGCAAAGCCCTTCCCCAGTGGGATTTGGAGCCTACTTCGAGGAAAGGCCCCTTTGAAGAGCTAAGCCCAGTAGGATACCCAATCATTCAAACACACTCTTGCTGCTTTCTTCCTCATTGGCAGTACTGCTCTCATCTGCCAATGTATGTGGTATGATTGCAAGGGAAACTGGATTTTCATGGCCCTCTCAATGAAATTTGGGGCGCGGAGCAGAGCAAGGGTCTCCCGTTGTATCAGCAACCTTCTTGAGTCTAATAGTGCGTGGTAAACACACCGCAGATTGCTATCTCTTCTTCCCTGAAGGAGGATCACGTTTCCCCCATTCTGCAAATTTCCATCCCAGGCTCCTGGAAAAGCACTTGTTAGATTTCCTTTCTGAAGGGCAGTTACCCGTGAACCTGGGCTACTGGGGAGTAGTTCCAATCTCAAAAGGAAAGGTACAGCCATGTGCACACATCTCTTGCGTCCCTTTTGCTCTGTAGGAGAGGTCTAGTGAGCCAGAGTCTCTCTGGACATTTCTGGTATCTGATGGGAACACATGCTTTCTTTTAACCTGTATTCCTGACCTTGGGGTCCAATGGCGACTGAATCTCCCGAGTGGGCCTTCAAGTGGTTCAGATAGGCAAGAGCATGAACATACACCAACTGCTCTCTACCTACCTCTCACAAAGCCACCTTGGTTCCACCCATTGGCAGGCTGGAAGGAAGAGGGGCAACGGCCTTCCCCAGTGGGATTTGGGGCCTACTTCGAGAGGAAAGGCCCCTTTGAAGAGCTGAGCCCAGGAGGGCACCCACTCATGCCAAACACACTCCCGCTGCTTTCTTCCTCATTGGCAGTACTGCTCTCAGCCGGCAATGTCTGTGCTAGGATTGCAAGGGAAAATGGAAACTCACGATCCTCTCACATGAAATTTGGGGTGCTGAACAGAACAGGAGGTCTCCCATTGGATCAGAAACCTTCTGGCTTCAAATAGAGGCTGGCAAGCAAACCTAAGCTGACTGTCTCTACGTCCTGAAGGAGGTTCGCTTTCCCCCATCCTGTGAATTTCCTGTCCCAGGCTGCTAGAAAAGAACTTCTTAGAGTTCCTCTCTTAAGGGTCGTTAGTCCTGAGCCTGGGTACTAGATAATAGTTCCAGTCTCAAAAGGAAAGGTACAGCCACGTGCACACATCACTTGTATCCCTTTTGCTCTGTAGGAGAGGTCTAGTGAGCCAGGGTCTCTCTGGATATTTCTGGGCTCTGATGGGAAGCACACCCTGTCTGTTAACCTGTATTCCCGACCTAGGGGCCCCGGGAAACTGATTCTCCCGAGTGGGCCTTCAAGTGGTTCAGATTGGCAAGAGCATGAACATCCACCCAACTGCTCTTTTCCTACCTCTCACAGAGCCAGCTTGGTTCCACCCATTGGCAGGCTGGAAGGAAGAGGGGCAAAGCCCTTCCCCAGTGGGATTTGGGGCCTACTTCGAGAGGAAAGGCCCCTTTGAAGAGCTGAGCCCAGGAGGGCACCCAATCATGCCAAACACACTCCCGCTGCTTTCTTCCTCATTGGCCCTACTACTCTCAGCCAGCAATGTCTGTGCTAGGATTGCAAAGGAAACGGGATTTTCACGGCCTTCTCACTTAAAATTGGGGTGCTGAGCAGAGCTGGAGGTCTCCTGTTGTATCAGCAACCTTCTGGCTTCAAATAGAGGCTGGCAAGCACACCGGAGCTTGCTGTCTCTTCTTCCCTGAAGGAGGCTCGCATTTCCCGCATCCTGCGAATTTCCTGTCCCAGGATCCTGGAAAAGCACTTGTAGATGGAGGTTTCCCATTGGATCAGCAACATTCTTGCTTCAAATAGAGCCTGGCAAGCACACCTCAGCTTGCTGTCTCATGGTCCCTGAAGGAGACTCTCTTTTCCAGCATCCTGCAAAATTCCTGTCCCAGGCTCCTGGAAAAGCGCTTCTTAGAGTTCCTTTCTTAAGGGCAGTTATCCCTGAGCCTGGGTTACTAGGGAGTAGTTCCAGTCTCAAAAGGAAAGATACAGCCACATGCACACATCCCTTTCGTCCCTTTTGCGCTGTAGGAGAGGTCTAGCATCCAGAGTCTCTCTAGATATGTCTGGGTTCTGATGGGAACACACCGTGTTTGTTAACCTCTATTCCCGACCTAGGGGTCCCTGGGTGACTGATTCTCTTGAGTGGGCCTTCAAGTGGTTCAGATTGGCAAGAGCATGAACATCCACCCAACTGACTTTTTCCTAACTCTTACAGAGCCAGCTTGGTTCCACCCATTGGCAGGATGGAGGGACGAGGGGCAAAGGTCTTCCCCAGTGGCATTTGGGGCCTACTTTGAGAGGAAAAACCCCTGTGAAGAGCTGAGCCCAGGAGGACACCCACTGATGCCAAACACACTCCTGCTGCTTTCTTCCTCATTGGCAGCACTGCTCTCAGCCGGCAATGTCTATGCTAGGATTGCAGAGGAAATGGGATTTTCACGGTCCTCTCACTTGAAATTTGGGTCGCTCAGCAGAGCTGGAGGTCTCCCGTTGTGTCAGCAAACTTCTGTCTTCAAATAGAGGTTGGCAACCACACCACAACTTACTTTCTCTTCTTCCCAGAAGGAGAATCAAATTCCCGCCTCCTGCGGATTTCCTGTCCCGTTCTGGAAAGGTGCTTCTAGCTGGAGGTCTCCGGTTGTATCAGAGAACTCCTTGCTTCAAATAGAGGCTGGCAAGCACATCACAGCTTGCTGTCTCTTCGTCCCTGAAGGAGGCTGATTTTCCTGCCTCCGGTGAATTTCCTGTCCCAGGTTCCTGGAAAAGCACTTCTTAGAGTTTGTTTCTTAAGGGCAGTTGTCCCTGAGCTTGGGCTACTAGGGAGTAGTTCCAGCCTCAAAAGGAAAAGTACAGCCATGTGTACACATCCCTTGCGTCCCTTCTGCTCAGTAGGAGATGTCTAGTGATCCAGGGTCTCTCTGGAAATGCCTGGGTTCTGATGGGAACATACTCTGTCTGTTAAGCTGTATTCCAGACCTATGGGCCCCAGGGCGACTGATTCTCCCGATTGGGCCTTCAAGTGGTCAGACTGGCAAGAGCATGAACATCCACACAACTGCTCTTTTCCTACCTCTCTTAGAGCCAGCTTGGTTCCACCCATTGGCAGGCTGGAAGGAAGAGGGGCAAAGCCCTTCCCCAGTGGGACTTGGGGCCTACTTCGAGAGGAAAGGTCCCTGTGAAGAGCTGAGCCCACGAGGGCACCGCATCATGCCAAACACACTCCCGCTTATTTCTTCCTCATTGGCAGTACTGCTGTCAGCAGGCAATGTTTGTGCTAGTATTGCAAAGGAAACGGGATTTTTACGGCCTTCTCACTGGAAATTTGGGGTGCTGAGCAGAGCTGGAGTTCTCCCGTTGTATCAGCAACCTTCTGTCTTCAAATAGAGGCTGGCAAGCACACCACAGCTTGCTGTCTCTTCTTCCCTGAAGGAGGCTCGCATTTCCCTCATCCTGCGAATTTCCTGTCCCAGGCTCCTGAAAGGCGCTTATAGCTGGAGGTCTCCCATTGTATAAGCAAACTCCTGGCTTCAAATAGAGGCTGGCAAGCAAACCAAAGCTGGCTGTCTCTTCATCCCTGAAGGAGGTTCGCTTTTCCCGCATCTGGCGAATTTCCTGTCCCAGGTTCCTGGAAAAGCGCTTATTAGAGTTTCTTTCTTAAGGGCAGTTTTCCCTGAGCCTAGGATTCTAGGGAGCAGTTTCCGTCTCAAAAGGAAACTTACAGCCACGTGCACACATCCCTTGCGTCCTTTTGCTCTGTAGGAGAGGTCTAGTGAGCCAGGGTCTCTCTGGAAATTTCTGGGCTCTGATTGGAACACATCCTGTCTGTTAACCTGTATTCCCGACCTAGGGGCCACAGGGCGACTGATTCTCCTGAGTGGGCCTTCAAGTGGTTCAGATTGGCAAGAGCATGGACATCCACCCTAATGCTCTTTTCCTACCTCTCACAGAGCCAGCTTGGTTCCACCCGTTGGCAGGCTGGAAGGAAGATGGGCGAAGTCCTTCCCCAGTTGCATTTGGGGCCTACTTCGAGAAGAAAGGCACCTGTGAAGAGCTGAGCCCAGGAGGGCACCCAATCATGCCAAACACACTCCCGCTGCTTTCTTCCTCATTGGCAGTACTGCTCTCAGCCGGCAATGTCTGTGCTAGAATTGCAAGGGAAACAGGATTTTCACAGCCCTCTAACTTGAAACTTAGGGCACTCAGCAAAGCTGGAGGTCTCCCATTGTATCAGTGAACTTCTTACTTCAAACAGAGGCTGGCAAGTACACCACAACTTGCTGTCTCTTCTAACTGAAGGAGGCTCCCTTTCCCACATCCTGCGAATTTCCTGTCCCAGGCTCCTGGAAAAGCACTTCTTAGAGTTCCTTTCTTAAGGGCAGTTATCCCTGAGCCTGGGCTACTAGGGAGTAGTTCCAGTCTCAGAAGGAAAGGTACAGCCACGTGCACACATCCCTTGCCGCCCTTTTGCTCTGTAGGAGAGGTCTAGTGAGCCAGGGTCTCTTTGGAAATTTCTGGGCTCTGATGGGAACACACCCTGTCTGTTAAACTGTATTCCCAACCTAGGGGCTCCAGGTCGACTGATTCTCCCGAGTGAGCCTTCAAGTGGTTCAGATTGGCAAGAGCATGAACATCCACCCAACTGCTCTTTTACTCCCTCTCACAGAGCCAGCTTGTTTCTACCCATTCACAGGCTCGAAGGAAGAGGGGAAAAGCCCTTCCCCAGTGGGATTTGGGGCCTACTTTGATAGGAAAGGGCCCTTTGAAGAGCTGAGCCCAGGAGGGCACCCAATCATGCCAAACACACTCCCGCTGCTTTCTTCCTCATTGGCAGTACTGCTCTCAGCCAGCAATGTTTGTGCTAGGTTTGCAAAGGGAATGGGATTTTTATGGCCTTCTTACTTGAAATTTGTGGTGCTGAGCAGAACTGGAGGTCCCCTCTTGTATCAGCATACTTCTGGCTTCAAATAGAGGCTGGCAAGCATACCACAGCTTGTTGTCTCTTCTTTCCTGAAGGAGGCTCGCATTTTTCCCATCCTGCGAATTTTCTACCCCAGGCTCCTGGAAAAGTGCTTCTAGCTGGAGGTCTCCCATTGTATCAGCGAACTTCTTGCTTCAAATAGAGGCTGGCAAGCTTACCGCAGCTTGCTGTCTCTTTATCCCTGAAGGAGGCTCACTTTTCCCGCATCTTGCGAATTTCCTGTCCCAGCCTCCTGGAAAGGCACTTCTTAGAGTTCCTTTCTTAAGGGTAGTTATCCCTGAGCCTGAGCTACTAGGGAGTAGTTCCAGTCCCAAAAGGAAAGGCACAGCCACGAGCACACATCCCTTGCCTCCCTTTGTGCTCTAGGGGAGGTCTAGTGAGCCAGGTTATCTCTGGAAATGTCTGGGCTCTTATGGGAACACACACTGTCTTTTAACCTGTATTCCCGAAGTAGGGGGCCTAGGGCAACTGATTCTTTCGACTGGGCCTTCAAGTGGTTCAGATTGGCAAGAACATGAACATCCACCCAACTGCTCTATTCCTAACTCTCACAGAGCCAGCTTAGTTCCATCCATTGACAGGCTGGAAGGAAGAGGGCCAAAGCCCTTCCCCAGGGTATTTGGGGCCTACTTCGAGAGGAAAGGCCCCTTTGAAGAGCTGAGCCCAGGAGGGCACCCACTCATGCCAAACACACTGCTGCTGCTTTCTTCCTCATTGGCAGTACTACTCTCAGCCAGCAATGTCTGTGCTAGGATTGCAAAGGAAACGGGATTTTCACGGCCCTCTCACTGGAAATTGGGGTGCTGAGCAGAGCTGGAGGTCTCCCATTGTATCAGCAACCTTCTTGCTTCAAATAGAGGCTGGCAAGCACACCGCAGCTTGCTGTCTCTTCTTCCCTGAAGGAGGCTCGCTTTTCCCGCATCCTGCGAATTTCCTGTCCCAGGCTCCTGGAAAGGCGCTTCTAGCTGGAGGTCTCATGTTGTATCAGCGAACTTCTTGCTTCAAATAGAGGCTGGCAAGCACACGGCAGCTTGCTGTCTCTTCTTCCCTGAAGGAGGATCGCTTTTCCCGCATCCTGTGAATTTCCTGTCCCAGGCACCTGGAAAGGCGCTTTGAGCTAATGGTCTCCCATTGTATCAGCAAACTTCTGGCTTCAAATAGAGGCTGGCATGCACATCGCAGCTTGCTGTCTCTTCTTCCCTGAATGAGGCTCGCATTTCCTGCAACCTGTGCATTTACTGTCCCAGGCTCCTGGAAAGGCGCTTCTAGCTGTAGGTTTCACATTGTATCAGCGAACTTCTTGCTTCAAATAGAGGCTGGCAAGCACACCGCAGCTTGCTGTCTCTTCTTCCCTGAAGGAGGCTCGCTTTTCCGCATCCTGTGAATTTCCTGTCCCAGGCTCCTGGAAAAGCGCTTCTTAGAGTTCCTTTCTTAAGGGCAGTTATCCCTGAGCCTGGGCTACTAGGGAGTAGTTCCAGTCTCAGAAGGAAAGGTACAGCCACGTGCACACATCCCTTGTGTCCCTTTTGCTCTGTAGGAGAGGTCAAGTGAGCCAGGGTCTCTCTAGAAATGTCTGGGCTCTGATGGGAAAACACCCTGTCTGTTAACCTGTTGTCCCAACCGAGGGGCCCCAGGGCCACTGATTCTCCCATGTGGGCATTCAAGTGGTTCAGATTGGCAAGAGCATGAACATCCACCCAACTGCTCTTTTCCTACCTCTCACTGAGCCAGCTTGTTTCCACCCATTGGGAGACTGTAAGGAAGAGGGGTAAAGCCCTTCCAGAATGGGTTTGGGGCCTACTTGGAGAGGAAAGGGCCCTTTGAAGAGCTGAGCCCAGGAGGGCACCCACTCATGCCAAACACACTCCCGCTGCTTTCTTCCTCATTGGCAGTACTGCTCTCAGCCGGCAATGTCTGTGCTAGGATTGCAAAGGAAACGGGATTTTCACGGCCCTCTCACTTGAAATTTGCAGTGCTGAGCAGAGCTGGAGGTCTCCCGTTGTATCAGCAACCTTCTGGCTTCAAATAGAGGCTGGCAAGCACACCGCAGCTTGCTGTCTCTTCTTCCCTGGAGGAGGCTCGCATTTCCCGCAACCTGCGAATTTCCTGTCCCAGGCTCCTGGAAAGGCGCTTCTAGCTGGAGGTTTCCAATTGTATCAGCGATATTCTTGCTTCACACAGAGGTTGGCAACCACACCTCAGCTTGCTGTCTCTTCGTCCCTGAAAGGGGGTCGTTTTTCTCGCATCCTGCGAATTTCCTGTCCCAGGCTCCTTGAAAAGTGCTTCATAGAGTTCCTTTCTTCGGGGCAGTTTTCCCTGAGCCTGGGCTACAAGGGAGTAGTTGCAGTCTCAAAAGGAAACGTACAGCCACGTGCATATATCCGTTGTGTCCATTTTGCTCTCTGGGAGATGTCAAGGGAGCCAGGGTCTCTCTGGAAATGTCTGGGTTCTGATGGGAAGACACCCTGTCTGTTAAACTGTTTTCCCGAACTTCAGGCCCCAGGGTGACTGATTCTCCCGAGGGCTTTCAAGTGGCTCAGATTGGCAAGAGCATGAACATCCACCCAACTGCTCTTCTACCTTTCTCAGAGCAAGCTCTGTTCCACCCATTGGCAGGCTGGAAGGAAGAGGGGCAAAGCCCTTCCACAGTGGGATTGGGGGCCTACATCGATAGAAAAGGCCCATTTGAAGAGCTGAGCCCAGGAGATCACACAATCATGCCAAGCACACTCCCGCTGCTTTCTGCCTCATTGGCAGTACTGCTATCAGCCAGCAATGTCTGTGCTAGGATTGCATAAGAAACGGGATTTTCACAATCATCTCACATGAAATTTGGTGTGCTGAGCAGAGCAGGAAGTCTCCCGTTGTATCAGCAACCTTCTGCCTTCAGATAGAGGCTGGCAATCACACCACAGCTTGCTTTCTCTTCACCCCTTAAGGAGGCTCGCTTTTCCCTCATCCTGCAAATTTCCTGTCCCAGGTTCTGGGAAAAGCGCTTCGTATAGTTCCTTTCTTAAGGGCAGTTATCCCTGAGCCTGAGCTACTAGGGAGCAGTTCCAGTCTCAAAAGTAAAGGTACAGCCAAGTGTACACATCCCTTGCATCCCTTTGTGCTCTAGGAGAGGTCTAGTTGTGAGGCTGTCACGGCTAACGCCATGACAGGCAGCTTAGATTAGGAGTAGGCCTGGTTCCCCGGGGTAACATAATTATCAGGCCTCCTGGAGCTAGCCAGTCAACATATGCCTAGCAAGAAAAAGGGAACCTATCAGGGGAAAGCTGAAAGCCCCACGTTGGGCCAACAAAAATTGCCTTGCAACTGTGTAACCAATCCGCTTGTGCCAACTACCCGCTGTGTAACCAATCCGCTTGCGCCAACTACCTGCTGCTTTTTTTGACCTAATAAATACCCGAGAGAACTGGGGCTCGGGGCCTTTTCGTCCTCACACCCTTGGTGAGGGCGGGAGGCCCTGGCTCGAGTCAGTAATAAATTCCCCTATTGCAAGTTGCATTGTTTCGAGGAGTCTTCTTTCCTGACTGGGGACTCGGACTACGGGCAGAACACTAGTGAGCCAGGTTATCTCTGGAATTGTCTGGGATCTTATGGGAACACACCTTGTCTGTTAACCTGTATTCCTGAACTAGGGGGCCCAGGGCGACTGATTCTCATGAGTGGTCCTTCAAATGGTTCAGATTAGCAAGAGCATGAACATCCACCCAACTGCTCTTTTCCTAGGTTCACAGAGCCAGCTTTGTTCCACCCATTGGCAGGCTGGAAGGAAGAGGGGAAAAGCCCTTCCCCAGTGGGCTTTGGGGCTTACTTCGAGAGGAAAGGCCCTTGTGGAGAGCTGAGTCCAGGAGGGCACCCACTCATGCCAAACACACTCCCGCTGCTTTCTTCCTCATTGGCAGTACTGCTCTCAGCTGGCAATGTCTGTGCTAGGATTGCAAAGGAAACTTGATTTTTATGGCCCTCTCACTTGATATTTGGGGTGCTGAGCAGAGCTGGAGGTCTCCCGTTGTATCAGTAGTCATCTGGCTTCAAAGAGAGGCTGGCAAGCACATCACAGCTTACTGTCTCTTTGTCCCTGAAGGAGGCTCACTTTTCCCGCATTCTGCGAATTTACTGTCCCAGGCTCCTGGAAAAGTGCTTCTTAGAGTTCCTTTCTTAAGGGCAGTTATACCTGAGCCTGGGAATACTAGGGAGTAGTTCCAGTCTCAAAAGGAAATGTACAGCCATGTGCACACATCCCTTGCATCCCTTTTGCTCTGTAGGAGAGGTCTAGTGAGCCAGGGTCTCTCTAGAAATGTCTGGGTTCTGATGGGAACACACCCTATTTGTTAACCTGTATTCCCGACCTAGGGGCTGCAGGGCGACTGATTCTCCCGAGTGGGCCTTCAAGTGGTTCAGATTGGCAAGAGCATGAACATCCACCCAACTGTTCTTTTCCTACCTCTCACAGAGCCAGCTTGGTTCCACACATTGGCAGGCTGGAAGGAAGAGGGGCAACGCCCTTCCCCAGTGGGATTTGGGGCCTACTTTGAGAGGAAAGGTCCTGATGAAGAGCTGAGCCCAGGAGGGCACCCAACCTTGCCAAACACACTCCTGCTGCTTTCTTCCTCATTGGCAGGACTGCTCTCAGCAGGAAAGATCTCTGCTAGGATTGCAAAGGAAACGGGATTTTCACAGCACTCTCACTTGAAATTTTGGGCGCTGAGCAGAGCCGGACACCTCCCATTGTATCAGCAACCTCCTGGCTTCAAAGAGAGTCTGGGAAGCACACTGTAGCTTGTTGTCTCTTCTTCCCTGAACGAGGCTCACATTTCCCGCCTCCTGCGAATTTCCTTTCCCAGGCTCCTGGAAAAGCTATTCTAGCTGGAGGTCTCCCGTTGGTTCAGCGACCTTCTTGCTTCAAATAAAAACTGGCCAGCACACCGCAGAGTGCTGTCTCGTCTTCCCTGAAGGAGGCTCAAATTTCCGCCTTCATGTAAATTACCTGTCCTAGGCTCCTGGAAAAAGGCTTCTAGCTGGAGGTCTCCCTTTGGATCAGCGACCCTCTTGCTTCAAGTAGAGGCTGTGAAGCACACCGCAGCTTGCAGTCTCCTCTTCCCTGGAGGAGGCTCACATTTCCCCCCTCCTGTGAATTTCCTGTTCCAGGCTCCTGGAAAGGCGCTTCTAGCTGGAGGTCTCCCGTTGGATCAGCGACCTTCTTGCTTCAAATAGAGGCTGGCAAGCACACGGCAGCTTGCTGTTTCTTCTTCCCTGAAGGAGGATCGCTTTTCCCTCATTCGCGAATTTCCTGTGCCAGGCTCCTGGAAAAGCGCTTCTGAGTGTTCCTTTCTTTTCCTTCTTTCTTTTTTTTTTTTGGATTTTTATTTTTTATTTTTTTTTTCATTTATTTTTATTAGTTGGAAGCTAATTACTTTACAATATTGTAGTGGCTTTTGTCATATATTGACATGAATTAGCCATGGATTTAGATGTATTCCCCATCCCAATCCCCCCTCCCACCTTCCTCTCCACCTGATCCCTTTGGGTCTTCCCAGTGCACCAGGTCCAAGCACTTGTCTCATGCATCCAACCTGGGCTGGTGATCTGTTTCACCCTAGATAATATACATGTTTCGATGCTGTTCTCTTGAAACATCCCACTCTCGCCTTCTCCCACAGAGTCCAAAATCTGTTCTATACATCTGTGTCTCTTTTTCTGTTTTGCATGTAGGGTTATCATTACCATCTTTCTAAATTCCATATATATATGTGTTAGTATACTATAATGGTCTTTATCTTTCTGGCTTACTTTGCTCTGTATAATGGGCTCCAGTTTCATCCATCTCATTAGAACTGATGCAAATGAATTCTTTTTAATGGCTGAGTAATATTCCATGGTGTATATGTACCACAGCTTCCTCATCCATTTGTCTGCTGATGGGCATCTAGGTTGCTTCCATGTCCTGGCTATTATAAACAGTGCTGCGATGAACATTGGGGTGCATGTGTCTCTTTCAGATCTGGTTTCCTCGGTGTGTATGCCCAGAAGTGGGATTGCTGGGTCATATGGCAGTTCTATCTCCAGCTTTTTAAGAAATCTCCACACTGTTTTCCATAGTGGCTGTACTAATTTGCATTCCCACCAACAGTGTAAGAGGGTTCCCTTTTCTCCACACCCTCACCAGCATTTATTGCTTGTAGACTTTTGGATAGCAGCTTTTTTTTTTTTTTTTTTTTAATTTTTATTAGTTGGAGGCTAATTACTTTACATCATTACAGTAGTTTTTGTTATACATTGATATGAATTAGCCATGGATTTACATGTACTCCCCATCCCAGTCCCCCCTCCCACCTCCCTCTCCACCCGATCCCTCTGGGTCTTCCCAGTGCACCAGGCCCGAGCACTTGTCTCATGTACCCAACCTGAGCTGGTTATCCGTTTCACCCTAGATAATATACATGTTTCAATGTTGTTCTCCTGAAACATCCCACCCTCGCCTTCTCCCAGAGTCCACAAGTCTGTTCCATACATCTGAGTCTCTTTTTCTGTTTTGCATATAGGGTTATTGTTACCATCTTTCTAAAGTCCATATATATGTGTCAGTATACTGTAATGGTCTTTATCTTTCTGGCTTACTTCGCTCTGTATAATGGGCTCCAGTTTCATCCATCTCATTAGAACTGATTCAAATGAATTCTTTTTAATGGCTGAGTAATATTCCATGGTGTATATGTACCACAGCTTCCTCGTCCATTCATCTGCTGATGGGCATCTAGGTTGCTTCCATGTCCTGGCTATTATAAACAGTGCTGCGATGAACATTGGGGTGCATGTGTCTCTTTCAGATCTGGTTTCCTTGGTGTGTATGCCCAGAAGTGGGATTGCTGGGTCATATGGCAGTTCTATTTCCAGCTTTTTAAGAAATCTCCACACTGTTTTCCATAGTGGCTGTACTAATTTGCATTCCCACCAACAGTGTAAGAAGGTTCCCTTTTCTCCACACCCTCTCCAGCATTTATTGCTTGTAGACTTTTGGATAGCAGCCATCCTGACTGGCGTATAATGGTACCTCATTGTGGTTTTGATTTGCATTTCTCTGATAATGAGTGATGTTGAGCATCTTTTCATGTGTTTGCTAGCCATCTGTATGTCTTCCTTGGAGAAATGTCTGTTGAGTTCTTTGGCCCATTTTTTGATTGGGTCATTTATTTTTCTGGAGTTGAGCTGGAGGAGTTGCTTGTATATTTTTGAGATTAATCCTTTGTCTGTTGCTTCGTTTGCTATTATTTTCTCCCAATCTGAGGGCTTTCTTTTCACCTTGCTTATAGTTTCCTTTGTTGTGCAAAAGCTTTTAAGTTTCATTAGGTTCCATTTGTTTATTTTTGCTTTTATTTCTGAAATTCTGGGATGTGGGTCATAGAGGATCCTGCTGTGATTTATGTCGGAGAGTGTTTTGCCTATGTTCTCCTCTAGGAGTTTGATAGTTTCTGGTCTTACATTTAGATCTTTAATCCATTTTGAGTTTATTTTTGTGTATGGTGTTAGAAAGTGTTCTAGTTTCATTCTTTTACAGGTGGTTGACCAGTTTTCCCAGCACCACTTGTTAAAGAGGTTATCTTTTTTCCATTGTATATCCTTGCCTCCTTTGTCGAAGATAAGGTGACCATAGGTTCGTGGACTTATCTCTGGGCTTTCTATTCTGTTCCATTGATCTATATTTCTGTCTTTGTGCCAGTACCATACTGTCTTGATGACTGTGGCTTTGTAGTAGAGTCTGAAGTCAGGCAGATTGATTCCTCCAGTTCCATTCTTCTTTCTCAGGATTACTTTGGCTATTCGAGGTTTTTTGTATTTCCATACAAATTGTGAAATTATTTGTTCTAGTTCTGTGAAAAATACTGTTGGTAGTTTGATAGGGATTGTATTGAATCTATAGATTACTTTGGGTAGTATAGCCATTTTGACAATATTGATTCTTCCAATCCATGAACACGGTATATTTCTCCATCTGCTTGTGTCCTCTTTGATTTCTTTCATCAGTGTTTTATAGTTTTCTATGTATAGGTCTTTTGTTTCTTTAGGTAGATATACTCCTAAGTATTTTATTCTTTTTGTTGCAATGGTGAATGGTATTGTTTCCTTAATTTCTCTTTCTGTTTTCTCATTGTTAGTGTATAGGAATGCAAGAGATTTCTGTGTGTTAATTTTATATCCTGCAACTTTACTGTATTTGTTGATTAGCTCTAGTAATTTTCTGGTAGAGTCTTTAGGGTTTTCTATGTAGAGGATCATGTCATCTGCAAAAAGAGAGAGTTTCACTTCTTCTTTTCCTATCTGGATTCCTTTTACTTCTTTTTCTGCCCTGATTGCTGTGGCCAACACTTCCAAAACTATGTTGAATAGTAGTGGTGAGAGTGGGCACCCTTGTCTTGTTCCTGATTTCAGGGGAAATGCTTTCAATTTTCCACCATTGAGCGTGATGCTTGCTGTGGGTTTGTCATATATAGCTTTTATTATGTTGAGGCATGTTCCTTCTATTCCTGCTTTCTGGAGAGTTTTAATCATAAATGGATGTTGAATTTTGTCAAAGGCTTTTTCTGCATCTATTGAGATAATCATATGGTTTTTATCTTTCAATTTGTTAATGTGGTGTATTGCATTAATTGATTTGTGGATATTAAAGAATCCTTGCATTCCTGGGATAAAGCCCACTTGGTTATGGTGTATGATTTTTTTAATATGTTGTTTGTTGGATTCTGTTTGCTAGAATTTTGTTAAGGATTTTTGCATCTATGTTCATCAGTGATATTGGCCATTTCTATGTATATTTTGATTTCTTTTTTGATTTCTTCTATGATTTGTTGGTTATTCAGAAGCATGTTGTTTAGCCTCCATATGTTTGTATTTTTAATAATTTTTTCCTGTAGTTGACATCTAATCTTACTGCGCTGTGGTCAGAAAAGATGACTGGAATGATTTCAATTTTTCTTTGAATTTATCAAGACTAGATTTATGGCCCAGGATGTGATCTATTCTGGAGAAGGTTCCGTGTGCACTTGAGAAAAAGGTGAAGTTGATTATTTTGGGATGAAATGTCCTATAGATGTCAATTAAGTCTAGCTGGTCCATTGTGTCTTTTAAAGTTTGTGTTTCCTTGTTAATTTTCTGTTTAGTTGGTCTATCCATAGTTGTGAGTGGGGTATTAAAGTCTCCAACTATTATTGTGTTACTATTAATTTCCTCTTTCATACTCGTTAGCATTTGTCTTACATATTGCAGTGCTCCTATGTTGGGTGAATATATATTTATAATTGTTATATCTTCTTCTTGGATTGATCCTTTGATCATTATGTAGTTTCCTTCTTTGTCTCTTTTCACAGCCTTATTTGAAAGTCTATTTTATCTGATATGAGTATTGTGACTCTTGCTTTCTTTTGGTCTCCGTTTGCATGAAATACTTTTTTCCAGCCCTTCACTTTTAGTCGTATATGTCCCTTGTTTTGAGGTGGGTCTCTTATAGACAACATATATAAGGGTCTTGTTTTTGTATCCATTCAGCCAGCTTTTGTCTCTTGGTTGGGGCATTCAACCCATTTACATTTAAGGTAATTATTGATAGGTATGGTCCCATTGCCATTTATTTTGTTGTTTGGGGTTCACGTTTATACAACATTTCTGTGTTTCCTGTCTAGAGAAGACCCTTTAGCATTTGTTGAAGAGCTGGTTTGGTGGTGCTGAATTCTCTCAGCTTTTGCTTGTCTGTAAAGCTTTTTAGTTCTCCTTCATATCTGAATGAGATCCTTGCTGGGTACTGTAATCTAGGTTGTAGGTTATTCTCTTTCATTACTCTAAGTATGTCCTGCCATTCCTTCTGGCCTGAAGGGTTTCTATTGATAGATCAGCTGTTATCCTTATGGGAATCCCTTTGTGTGTTATTTGTTGTTTCTCCCTTGCTGCTTTCAATATTTGTTCTTTGTGTGTGATCTTTGTTAATTTGATCAATATGTGTCTTGGGGTGTTTCGCCTTGGGTTTATCCTGTTTGGGACTGTCTGGGTTTCTTGGACTTGGGTGGCTATTTACTTCCCCATTTTGGGGAAGTTTTCAGCTATTATCTCCTCGAGTAACTTCTCATGGCCTTTCCTTTTGTCTTCTTCTTCTGGGACTCCTATGATTCTAATGTTGTGGCGTTTCACATTGTCCCAGAGGTACCTGAGGTTGTCCTCATTTCTTTTGATTCTTTTTTCTTTTTTCCTCTCTGCTTCATTTAATTCCACAATTTTATCTTCTACCTCACTTATTCTATCTTCTGTCTCTGTTATTCTACTCATGGTTTCCTCCAGAGTGTGTTTGATCTCATTTATTGCATTATTCATTTTTAATTGACTATTTTTTATTTCTTCTAGTTCCTTGTTAAACATTTTTTGCATCTTCTCAATCTTTGTCTCCAGGCTATTTATTTGTAACTCCATTTTGTTTTCAAGATTTTGGATCATTTTTATTATCATTATTCTAAATTCTTTTTCAGGTAGATTCCCTATCTCTTCCTCTTTTGTTTGACTTGGTGGGCATTTTTCATGTTCCTTTACCTGTTGGGTATTTCTCTGCCTTTTCATCTTGTTTAGATTGCTGTGTCTGGAGTGGGCTTTCTGTATTCTGGTGGTCTGTGGAGGTTTCACCCAGTGGGTGGGGTTGGACGATTGGTTTGTCAAGGTTTCCTGGTTAGGGACGCTTGTGTCAGTGTTCTCGTGCGTGGAATTGGATTTCTTCTCTCTGGAGTGCAATGGAGTGTCCAGTAATGAGTTTTGCAATGGGTCTATGTGTTAAGTGTGACTTTGGGCAGCCTGTTTGTTGGCACTCAGGTCTATGTTCCTGCGTTGCTAAAGAATTTGCGTGGTATGTCTTGTTCTGGAGCTTATTGGCTCTTGGGTGGTGGTTGGTTTTGGTGTAGGTATGGAGGCTTTTGGATGGTCTCTTATTCCTTAATGTTCCATGTAGTCAGGAGTTTTCTGGTTTTCTCAGGTTTTGGGCTTAAGTCTCCTGCCTCTGGATTTCAGTTTTATTCTTCCAGTAGTCTCAAGACTTCTCCAACTATACAGCACTGATAATAAAACTTCTAGGTTAATGGTGAAAAGATTCTCCACTGTGAGGGACAACCAGAGAGGTTCACAGAGTTACATGAAGAATAGGAGAGGGAGGAAGGAGATAGAGGTGAGCAGGAGGAGAAAAAGGGGGACTCAAGAGGAGAGAGACAGATCTACACAGTTATCTGTTCCCAAAGTGTTCTCCATAGCCCAGACACCCACAAAGATTCACAGAACTGGATTGGGGAGAGAAGGGGAAATGAGGAAATAGAGGTGTTCTGAGGTAGAAAACAGAGAGTCAAAAGTGGGAGCGGGTAATCAACACACTCCTGAATAGAAATGGGAACTGAATATTGGATTCTTAAAAGTCGAAAATTTATACCACATACTGAAAACCAAAGATTAAGAATCTAATGTAGAGGTTAGACTCTTTGAAATACAATATTTAAAAACAAAAACAAAAACACAACACAAAATTTAGAAATATATATGAAGTTCAGTTTAAAAATAGGGCTTCTCTCTCTCTTTTTTTTTTTGCAAGGTTATAGTGAAATGAAAATGAAAATTAAGGAATAATAGAGGAGTATTAGAGGACTTTAAAAGGAAATAGGAGAGAAAAACAAGAAAAAGAAAAGAAAAAAAAAAAACAAGAAAAAAAAGTTTTTTTCCCCTAATTAAAAATATCATAAAAATATATGAAAATGAAAGTTGAGGAGTAATGGGGGAGTAATAGGGAATTTTAAAAGAAAATAAAAGAGAAAAAATAAAAAAAAAAGGAAAGAAAAAAATTTTTTTTTAATTAAAAAAAAAAATATACATATATATCTAGGAATTTCTCTGGAGCTGTTGTGGTCAGTGTAGGTTCAGTTCAATTTCAGATAGCTCCTCTTTCCAGCTTACACTTCTCGATATCTATAGGCCCCTTCCAGTGTAGTTGGTGTTACCTTCAGGGATTTTAATCTGTTGCACCGGTCCTTTCTGAAGCGGTTCCCTTTGTTTATTTGGCTTCTGTTTGCCGTCTCTTTGGTGTCTAATTTCTGCCCTGACACAGGCGGGCGGAGGTGATCTCTTATTTAGGTTCGCTAGTTCAGTTCAGTCCTGCTACTGGGAGGGCGGGGCGCTGCAGACAGATATCGCTGTGTGTGGATAGCACTCACCGTGTTCTGGCCACACTGGGTTTGCCCCTGCTCACGGGTGTGTGCTTTCCCGTCTACACTGCTCAGGCTCCCGGCTGCTCTATATGGAGCAGGCCCTGTGTTGCATGCGGTTCCAGTTTTTGGGTACTCCACAAAAGCACGGACTCGGTTGGGCCTGCGTTTTGTGCCTTCCCCGGCCTGAGCGGCTCGGACAACCAGGGGCTCGGGCGCACTCTCCCCGGGTGCGGCACTCCTTTTCCTTCTGCGGCCCCAGCGAACGCCAGTCAGGTGTCTGCAGCTTGTGTTTGTTCTCAGGAACTGGCCTCTAGCTGCGACCCTCCCAGCGGCGGATGTTGACCATCCAGAATCTCAGGAAGTCTTTAGATAGAAACCGGAGGCCTGTTTGCAGTGTGGGAGGGGGTGGCTTCTCTGGGGCTGAGTTTGCCCCTTTCCCCTCCCCCTGCCTCCTACCTCCAGCGGGGATGGGCCGGCTCTTCTCTGGAGTTTCTCAGTCCCTTTGTTTTGCGAACGGCCGGCAGTGTGTTCGGGCCGGTTAATTTTCTCCCTTGCTATCCCACAGTTTAAAAGAGCTCCCTCCGATTGCTCTCAGGGCCTTCGGGCCCGGTCCTTACCCTAAGCAATGCCGCCCGCTCCTCTCCGTTCCGCCCCCACTTGTTGGTGGTGGGTGCGGGTGTCTGGGGTACTTTTCTGCTGGGAGTTGCTTTTAGGCACATAATCTGTGGGCCTTATTTAATTTTTCCTCCCAGTTAGGTTGCCCTCCAAGATTCGAAAACTTCCCCCAGACCCGCCAGTGCGAGGGTTTCCTGGTGATTGGAAACTTCCTCTATTAAGACTCCCTTCCCGGGACGGGTCTCCGTCCCTAGCTCTTTTGTCTCTCTTTTTATCTTTTATATTTTGTCCTACCTCCTTTTGAAGACAATGGGTTGCTTTTCTGGGTGCCTGATGTCCTCTGCTAGCGATCAGAAGTTGTTTTGTGAAATTTGCTCAGCGTTCAATTGTTCTTTCGATGAATTTGTAGGGGAGAAAGTGGTCTGCCCGTCCTATTCCTCCGCCATCTTGGCTCCTCCCCGAGTGTTCCTTTCTTCGGGGCAGTTTTCCCTGAGCCTGGGCTACTAGGGAGTAGTTCCAGTCTCAAAAGGAAAAGTACAGCCATGTGCACACATCCCTTGCAACCCTTTTGCTCTGTAGGAGAGGTCTCGTGAGCCAGGGACTCCCTGGAAATTTCTGGGCTCTGATAGCAACACAACCCTGTCTGTTAATCTGTATTCCCGATCTAGGGGCCCCAGGGCGACTGATTCTCCCAAGTGGGCATTCAAGTGGTTCAGATTGGCAAGAGCATGAACATCCACCCAATTTCTCTTTTCCTACCTCTCACAGAGCCAGCTTGGTTCCATCCATTGGCAGGCTGGAAGGAAGGGTGACAAAGCCGTTCCCCAGTGGGATTTGGAACCTACTTCGAGAGGAAAGGCCCCTTTGAAGAGCTGAGCCCAGGAGGGCACCCAATCATGCCAAACACATTTTCGCTGCTTTCTTCCTCATTGACAGTACTGCTCTCAGCCGGCAATGGCTGTGCTAGGATTTCAAAGGAAACATGAGTTTCACTGTACTCTCACTTGCAATTTGGGGCGCTGAGCAGAGTTGGAGTTCTCCCCCTAGGGCTCCTTCTAGGGTCTCAACACAGGATTCAGACATCCCTTCATGTTGTGAGAGGAAACACAGGCGTGCATTTGAGACACTGCAGGGAAATCAGGCCTTACCTCGAGTGAGGGGAACTGGGTGTCCCTTCCTTTTGAGGAAGCAAATTCAGGGTCCCTCTCACATACCTACAGCTGACAGAGGCCTCCTTTTGAGGGGCTTGTGGAAAGTTGGCATTCCTCTTGAGTCAAAGCTAGGGAATCAGCTCTCATCTTGAGATGGTTTGGGGTATACAGAGCTCTTCTCGAGATACTGTGCTGAACTCTGTTTTCTCTAGAATTGGGACTGTGTTCTCGGGGAACATCTGGAGTTGCCTCAAGGAAGTCAAGCCACTTTTCATGTCTAATGGGGAACGTGGGAATGCTCTGCAGCCATGCAGGGGAACTGGGCTTCATCTAGAGTTGATTTGGGGTACACAGAGCTATGTCGTGTTGCTGCAGTGACCTCAGAGTTCCTCTAGACTTGTGACGGTGTTCCTGGGGACTCTCTGGAGTTCCAAAAAGGAGGTCAAGCCTCCTTTCATGTTTGATGTGGAACACGGAATTGCTCTGGAGGCAATGCAGGGGAATCGGGCATCATCTTGCATTGAAGGTGGAATCTTGTGGTTTTACTCAAGTTGCGGTAGGAAACTCGTGGTTCCTCTCGAGTAACTACGGGGATGGCAGTGAACCTCTGATGGTTTCTCAGGGATGTCAGGCCTCCTTTCTCATTGCCAGAGACACTTTGGGATTCTTCTCGAGTTGTAGCAGGGGAATCGGGACATATCTCGATTTGAGTCAGAAATTCCAGCATCCGTTTCCTGTAGCGACACGGACCTTGTGGTTTGTATAGGTTTTCCAGGGGAGTGAGTCATGGTCTCGTGTTGAGGCATGGAAGACCTCTTTGGCCTCAAGTTCGAAATGGGGTGTCAGGCCTCATTTTGAGATGGGGCAGGGAACTCAGGCTTTTTCTAGAAGTGCAACAAGTGAGTCAGACCTCCATTAGTTTTGTGACAGGAAACTCAGAGTTCCATTCAAATCGTTGCCATGGAATCAGTCCTTGTGTCCAGCTGAGGGGGAAAACGATGTCCTTTCGAGTTACAGCAGGGACCTCGGGGTTCTTATAGAGTTTCAACAGGTGAGACAAGGCAGTGCTTCCGGTGTGTGGAACATTGGGTATTCCTCTCCAATCGAAGAATAAGAATCACCCCTCATCTCCAGATGATTTGGTGTACACGGTGCTCTTGTCGAGTTGCTGTGCTGACCTAGGTGTTCATCTAGACTTGTGACAGTGTGCTTGGGGAATCTCTGGAGTTGCTTAAAGGAAGTCAAGCCTCCTGTCATGTTTGATGGGGAATGCGGGATGGCTCTGGAACCAATGCAGGGTATTTGGGCCTCATCTCGTGGTGAGGGGGAAATCTCATGGTTTTTCTCGAGTTGCGGTGGGAACCTGGGGTTTCCTCTTTAGTTACAATGAGGATGTTCTTTAAACACTCATGTTTTCTCAGTGACGTCAGGACGCCTGTCTAGTCTCCAGGGACATCTCGGGATTCTACTCGAGTCAGGGCAGGGCTGTAGGGATGCCTCTCAAGTTGACGAGGGAGACCCAGGGTCCCTTTCCAGTTGCCACTAGGATATTGGAATTCCTATCTATATTCAAGAGGAGTCAGGCATCTTCTGTTGAAGGAAGCACTCCGCATTCCTCTTGAGATGTCAAGGGGGTGTGAACTCTCCTGTGGAGATGAGGCGGGGAACTAGGGCTCTTTTTAGGGTCACAACAGCGGATTCAGACATCCCTTCATGATGTGAGAAGAAACACGGGCTTGCATTTGAGTCACTGCAGGGAAATCAGGCCTTACCTCGAGTGAGGGGAACTCGGTGTCCATTCCACTTGAGGCAGCAAACTCAGGGTCCCTCTCACATACCTGTAGCTGAGAGAAGCCTCCTCTTGAGGTGCTTGTGGAAAGTCGGCATTCCTCTTGAGTCAAAAATAGGGAGTCAGCTCTCATCTCGAGATGATTTGGGGTACACGGAGCCCTTCTCGAGATGCTGTGCTGAACTCGATGTTCCTCTAGACTTTTGACGGTGTTCTCGGGGTATCTCTGGAGTTGTCTCAAGGAAGTCAATCCACTTGTCGTGTTTGATGGGAATGTGGGATGGTTCTGGAGCCAATGCAGTGGAATTGGGCTTCGTCTAGAGTTGACATGGGGTACACAGAGCTCTTTCGTGTTGCTGCGGTGACCTCAGGGAATCTAGACTTGTGAAGGTGTTCTTGGGACTCTCTGGAGTTCCATAAAGGAAGTCAAGGCTCCTTTCATGTTTGATGTGGAACACGGCAGTCTCTGCAGGCAATGCAGGGGAATCAGGCCTCATCTCATGGTGAGGAGGAAGTCTCATGGTTTTTCTCGAGTTGCAGCAGGAACCTTGGGAATATTCTCGAGTTAAGATGGGGATGGCCCTTCAAAACTCGGGTTTGTTCAGCGACGTCAGGACTCCTGTCTAGATGCTTGGGACACCTCGGTATTCTCCTCGATGCTTGGCAGGGCAATAGGGACGCCTATCGAGGTGAGGCAGGAAACCCAGGTTCCCTTTCCAGTTGCCACAGTGATATTGGGATTCCTATCAATTTTCAAGAGGAGTCAGGCATCGTCTCCTTTGGAAGCATTGAACTCCACAGTTCCTCTCAAGTTGTCAAAGGGATGTGAGGCCTCCTGTTGGAGATGAGGCAGGGAGCTAGGGCTTTCTCTAGGGTCTCAACAGGGGATTCAGACATCCCTTCATCTTGTGAGATGAAAGACGAGCCTGCATTCAAGTCACTGCAGGGAAATCCGGCCTTATTTCGAGTCAGGGCATCTCGGTGTCCATTCCACTCGAGGCAGCAAACTCAGGGTCCCTCTCATATACCTATAGCTGAGAGAAGCCTCCTCTTGAGGAGCGAGTGGAAAGTCCGCATTCCTCTTGAGGTGAAGCAAAGGAATCGGCCCTCATCTCGAGATGATTTGATGTACACAGGGCAATTTCGAGTTGCAGCAGTGACCTCGGGGTTGCTCTAGACTTGTGATGGTGTTCCTGGTTACTCTCTGAAGTTCCATCAAGGAAGTCAAGGCTCCTTTGGTGTTTGTTGTGGAACACGGAATTGCTCTGGAGGCAATGCAGGGGAATCGGGCATCATCTTACATTGAAGGTGGAATTTTGTGGTTTTAATCAAAATGCAGTAGCAAACTCGTGGTTCCACTCGGGTAACTACGGGGACAGCAGTGAACTTCTCATGGTTTCTCAGGGATGTCAGGCAGCCTTTATCATTGCCAGAGACACTTTGGGATTCTTTTCGAGTTGTGGCAGGGGAATCAGGATGCATCTTGATTTGAGTCAGAAATTCCAGCATCTGTTTCCTGTAGTGACAGGGATCTTGTGGTTTGTATAGGTTTTCCAGGGGAGTGAGTCATGTTCTCGTGTTGAGGCATGGAAGACCTCTTTGGTCTCAAATTCGAAATGGGGTGTCAGGCCTCATTTTGAGATGGGGCAGGGAACTCAGGCTTTTTCTAGAAGTGCAACAAGTGAGTCAGACCTCCCTTAGTGTTGCGACAGGAAACTCGGAGTTCCATTCAAGTCGTTGCCATGGAATCAGTCCTTATGTCGAGCTGAGGGGGAACACGATGTCCTTTTGACTTACAGCAGGGACCTCGGGGTTCTTCTCGAGTTTCAACAGGTGAGACAAGGCAGCACTTCAAGTGTGTGTGGAACATTGGGTATTCCTCTCCAATCAAAGAATGAGAATCAACCCTCATCTCCAGATGATTTGGCGTACATGGTGCTCTTTTTGAGTTGCTGTGCTGACCTCGGTGTTCATCTAGACTTGTGACAGTGTGCTTGGGGAATCTCTGGAGTTGCTTAAAGGAAGTCAAGCCTCCTGTCATGTTTGATGGGGAATGCGGGATGGCTCTGGAACCAATGCAGGGTATTTGGGCCTCATGTCACGGTGAGGGGGAATATCTCATGGTTTTTCTCGAGTTGCGGTGGGAACCTGGGGTTTCCTCTTGAGTTACGACGGGGATGTTCTTTAAACACTCGTGATTTCTCAGTGACGTCAGGACTCCTATTTAGTCTCCAGGGACATCTCGAGATTCTACCTGAGTCAGGGCAGGGCTGCAGGGACGCCTCTCAAGTTGACGAGGAAGACCCAGGGTCCCTTTCCAGTTGCCACTAGGATATTGGAATTTCTATTTTCAAGAGGAGTCAGGCATCGTCTCCTGTTGAAGCATGCAACTCCACATTCCTCTGATGATGTCAAATGGGTGTGAACTCTCCTGTGGAGATGCAGTGTGGAAGTAGGGCTCTTTCTAGCATCTCAACAGGGCATTCAGACATCCTTTCATGTCGTGAGAAGAAACACGGGCTTGCATTTGAGTCACTGCAGGGAAATAAGGCCTACCTCCAGTGAGGAGAACTGGGTGTCCATTCCACTTGAGGCAGCAAACTCAGGGTCCCTCTCACATACCTATAGCTGAGAGAAGCCTCCTCTTGAGGTGCTTGTGGAAAGCTGGCATTCCTCTTGAGTTGAAGCCAGGGAATAAGCTCTCATCTCGAGATGATTTGGGGTACACGGAGCTCTTCTCAAGTTGCTGTGCTGAACTCGGTGTTCCTCTAGACGTGTGGCGGTGTTCTCGGGGAATCTCTGGAGTTGCCTAATGGAAGTCAAGCCACTTGTCATGTTTGATGGGAACACGGGATGGCTCTGGAGCCAATGCAGGGGAATCGGGCCTCATCTCAAGTTGATCTGGGGTACACAGAGCTCTTTCGTGTTGCTGCGGTGACATCAGGGTCCCTCTAGACTTGTGACAGTGTTCTTGGGGACTCTCTGGAGTTCCATCAAGGAAGTCAAGGCTCCTTTCGTGTTTGATGTGGAACATGGAATTGCTCTGCACACAATGCAGGGGAATCGGACCTCATCTGGCGGCGAGGGGGAAGTCTCGCCGTTTTTCTCGAGTTGCGGCAGGAACCTGGAGTTTCCTCTCAAGTTACGACTGGATGGCCCTAAAAAACGCACGTTTGTTCAGCAACGTCAGGACTCCTGTCTAGTTGTGAGGAACACCTCGGGATTCTCCTGATGCCTGTCAGGGAAATAGGGATGCCTGTCGAGGTGAGGCGGGAGACTGAGGGTCCCTTTCCAGTTGCCACAGGGTTATTGGGATTCCTATCGATTTTCAAGAGGAGTCATGCATAGTCTCCTTTTGAAGCATTGAACACCACATTCTTCTCGAGTTGTCAAAGGGATGTGAGGCCTCCTGTCGAGATGAGGCAGGGAGTTAGGGCTTTTTCTAGGGTCTCAACAGGGGATTCAGACATCCTTCATGTTGTGAGATGAAAGACGAGCCTGCATTCAGGTCACTGCAGGAAAATCTGGCCTTATTTCGAGTCAGGGCATCTCGGTGTCCATTCCACTTGAGGCAGCAAACTCAGGGTCCCTCTCACATACCTATAGCTGATAGAAGCCTCCTCTTGAGGAGCGAGTGGAAAGTCAGCATTCCTCTCGAGGTGAAGCAAGGAATCGGCCCTCATCTCGAGATGATTTGGGGTACACGGAGCTCTTTCTAGTTGTAGCAGTGACTTTGGTGTTCCTTTAGACTGGTGACGTTGTTCCTGGGGCCTCTCTTGAGTTGCATAAAGTAAGTCAAGCCTCCTTTCGTGTGTTATGTTGAACACGGAAGTACTCTGGAGGCAATGCAGGGGAATCGTTCATCATCTTGCATTGAAGGTGGAATCTTGTGGGATTCCTCAAGTTGTGGTAGGAAACTCATGGTTCCTCTCGAGTAACTACAGGGACAGCAGTGAACCTCTCATGGTTTCTCATAAATGTCAGGACTCCTTTATCATTGCCAGAGACACTTTGGGATTGTTCTCGAGTTGTGGCAGTGGAACCGGGGGGCATCTCGAGTTGAGGTGGCAATTCCAGCTTCCATTTTCTGTTGCGACAGGGATCTTGCGGTTTGTATAGATTTTCCAGGGGAGTCATTCATCGTCTCGCGTTGAGGCATGGAAGCCCTCTTTGGTCTCAAGTTCAAAATGGGGTGTCAGGCCTCATTTCGAGATGGGGAGGGGAATTTTTTTTTTTTTCTAGAAGTGCAACAATGTAGTCAGACCTCCCTTAGTGTCGCGACAGGAAACTCGGAGTTCCATTCAAGTCTTTGCATGGAATCAGTCCTTATTTCTAGCGGAGGGAGAACACAATGTCTTTTCGACTTACAGCAGCGACCTCGGGGTTCTTCTCGAGTTTCAACAGGTGAGAAAATGCAGCGCATCTGGTTTGAGTGGAATATCTGGATTTCTCTCCAATGGAAGAATGAGAATCGGCACTCATCTCGAGATGATTTGGGGTACACGTGCTCTCTCAGGTTGCACCAGTGACCTCGGGGTTTGTCTAGATTTGTGACAGTGTTCCTGGAGTCTCTGGAGTTCCGTAAATGAAGTCAAGCCTCCTGTCGTGTTTGATGTGGAACACGGAATTCCTCTGGAGGCAATGTAGGGGAATCAGGCCTCATCTCGCAGTGAGGGGGGAAATCTCATGGTTTTTCTCGAGTTGTGTTGGGAACCTGGGGTTTCCTCTTGAGTTACGACGGGGATGTTCTTTAAACACTCGTGTTTTCTCAGCGACATCAGGACTCCTGTCTAGTTTCCAGGGACACCTCGGGATTCTCCTCGAGTCATGGCAGGGCAGTAGGGATGCCTCTCGAGTTGAGGAGGGAGACCCAGGGTCCCTTTCCAGTTGCCACAGGGATATTGGGATTCTTATCAATTTTCAAGAGGAGTCAGGCATCGTGTTCTTTTGAAGCATTGAAATCCGCGTTCCTCTCGAGTTGTCAAAGGCATGTGAGGCCTCTTGTCATGATGTGGCGGGGAAGTTTCGCTTTTTGTATGGTTGCAACAGGGGATTCAGACATCCTTTCATGTTGTGAGAGGAAACACGGGCTTGCATTCAAGTTACTGCAGAACAATCTGGCCTTATTTCGAGTCAGGCCTTTTCGGTATCCATTGCACTTGAGGCAGCAAACTCAGGGTCCCTCTCACATACCTATAGCTGAGAGAAGCCTCATCTTGAGGTGCGAGTGGAAAGTCAGCAGTCCTCTCGAGGTGAAGCAAGGGAATTTGCCCTCATCTCGAGATGATTTGGGGTACACGGAGCTCTTTTGTGTTGCTGCGGTGACCTCAGGGTCCCTCTAGACTTGTGACGGAGTTCTTGGACTCTCTTGAAGTTCCATAATGGAAGTCAAGTCTCCTTTCGTGTTTGATGTGGAGCACGGAATTGCTCTGGAGGCAATGCAGGTGAATCGGGCGTCATCTCAAGGTGAGGGGAAAGTCTCATGGTTTTTCTTGATTTGCGGCAGGACCCTGGGGTTTCCTCTCGAGTTACAATGGGTATGGCCCTTCAAAATTCGTGTTCCCCATCAAACATGAAAGGAGCCTTGACTTCCTTGATGGAACTCCAGAGAGAACCCAAGAACACTGTCACAAGTCTAGAGGAACACCAAGTTCAGCACACCAACTCAAGAAAAGCTCCGGGTACCCCAAATCATCTCGAGATGAGAGCTGATTCCCTATTTTCGACTCAAGAGGAATGCAACTTTCCACAAGCACCTGAACAGGAGGCCTCTCTTAGCTATAGATATGTGAGAGGGCCCCTGAGGTTGCTGCCTCAAATGGAATGAACACCGAGATCCCCTGACTCGAGGCAAGGCCTGATTTCCCTGCAGTGACTCAAATGCAAGCCCGTGTTTACTCTCACAATATGAAGTGATGTCTGAAACCTCTGTTGAAACACTAGAAAGAGCCCTAGTTACCCGCCTCATCTCCACAGGAGGCTTCACAACCCTTTGACATCTCAAGAGGAATGTGGAGTTGCATGCTTCAACAGGAGACGATGCCTGACTCCTCTTGAAAATCGATAGGAATTCCAATATCCCAGTGGCAACTGGAAAGGGACCCTGGGTCTCCCTCCTCAACTCGAGAGGCGTCCCTACTGCCCTGCCACGACTCGAGGTAATCCAGGAATCCCTGGAGACTAGACAGGCATTCTGATGTCGCTGAGAAAACACGAGGGTTTAAAGAACATCCCCGTCATTACACTAGAGGAAACCCCAGGTTCCCAACGCAACTCAAGAAAAACCATGAGGTTTCCCCCCTAATCGTGAGATGAGGCTCAATTCCACTGCATTGCCTCCAGAGCAACTCCGTATTCCACATCAAACATGAAAGGAGGCTTGACTTCCTTTATGGAACTCCAGAGAGTCCCCAGGAACACTGGCACAAGTCTAGAGGAACCCCGAGGTCACTGCCGCAACCTGAGAGAGCTCCGTGTACCCCAAATCATCTCGAGATGAGGGCCGAGTCTCATTCTTTGATTGGAGAGGAATCACGATGTCCACTCACACCTTAAGCACTGCCTTGTCTCACCTGGTGAAACTTGAAAAGAAACCCGAGGTCCATGCTGTAAGTTGGAAGGACCTCGTGTTCCCCCTCAGCTTGACAAAGGGACTGATTCCATGGCAAGGACGTGAGTGGAACTCCATGTTCCCAGTTGAAACACTAAGGGAGGTCTGACTCCCTTGTTGCACTTCTAGAAAAAGCCCGAGTTCCCGCCCCATCTCGAAATGAGGCCTGACACCCCATTTCGAACTTGAGACCAAAGAGGGCTTCCATGTCTCAACACGAGATGATGCCTGACTCCCCTGTAAAATCTATCTAAACCGCAAGATCCCTGTCACAACAGGAAACAGAAGCTCGAATTTCAGCCTCAACTCCAGATGCATCACGATTCCCCTGCCACAACATGAGAAGAATCCCAGAGTTTCTCTGGCAACGAGAAAGGAGGCGTGACATCCCTGAGAAACTGAGAGAGGTTCACTGCCATCCCCATAGTTACTTGTGAGGAACCACGAGTTTCCTACCACACCTTGAGGATACCCACAAAATTTCACCTTCAATGCAAGATGATGAACGATTCCCTGCATTGGCTCCAGAGTCATCCCGCGTTCCCCATCAAACACGACAAGTGGCTTGACTTCCTTTAGGCAACTCCAGAGATTCCCGGAGAACACCGTCCCAAGTCTAGAGGAACACCAAGTTCAGCACAGCAACTCGAGAAAAGCTCCGTGTACCACAAATCATCTCGAGATGAGAGCTGATTCCCTGGCTTCGACTCAAGAGGAATGCCAATGTTTCACAAGCACCTCACGAGGAGTCTAGGCTCAGCTATAGGTATGTGAGAGGGACGCTGAGTTTGCTGCCTCAAGTGGAATGGACACCGAGTTCCCTCACTCGAGGCAAGGCCTTATTTCCCTGCAGTGACTCAAATGCAAGCTCTTGTTTCCTCTCACAACATGAAGGGATTCCTGAATCCCCTGTTGAGACCCTAGAAATAGCCCTAGTTCCCCGCCTCATCTCCACAGGAGGCTTCACACCCCGTTGACATCCTCAGAGGAATGTGGAGTTGCATGCTTCAAGAGGAGACGATGTCTGACTCCTCTGGCAAATTGATAGGAATTCCAATATCCCAGTGGCAACTGGAAAGGGACCCTGGGTCTCCCTCCTCAACTCGAGAGGCGTCCCTACTGCCCTGCCATGACTCGAGGAGAATCCTGAGGTGTCCCTGGAAACTAGACAGGAGTCCTGATGTTGCTGAGAAAACACGAGTGTTTCAAGAACATCCCCGTCATAACTCGAGAGGAAACCCCAGGTTCCCACCGCAACTCGAGAAAAACCATGAGATATCCCTGCTCACGGCGAGATGAGGCCCAATTCCCCTGCATTGCCTCCAGAGCAATTCCGTGTTCCACACCAAACCAGAAAGGAAGCTTGCCTTCCATTATGGAACTCCATAGAGTCCCCAGGAACACCGTCAGAAATCTAGAGGAAGCCTAAAGTCACTGCCGCAACTCAAAAGAGCACCATGTACCCCAAATCATCTCGAGATGAGGGCCGATTCTCATTCTTCGATTGGAGAGGAATCCTGATGTTCCACTCACACCGGAAGCGCTGCCTTGTCTCACCTGTTGAAACTCGAGAAGAACCCCGAGGTCCCTGCTGTAAGTCGAAAGGATATCAGGTTACCCCTCAGATCGACATTAGGACTGATTCCGTGACAATGACTTGAACGGAACTCTGAGTTTCCTGTCACAACACTAAGGGAGGTCTGCCTCCCTTGTTGCACTTCTAGAAAAAGCCCAAATTCCCCGTCCATCTAGGAAATGAGGCCTGACATCCCATTTCGAACGTGAGACCAAAGAGGGCTTCCATGGCTCAACTCGAGACGATGCCTGACTCCCCTGGAAAATCTATACAAACCGCAAGATCCCTGTCGCAACAGGAAATGGACGCTGGCATTTCTGCCTCAACTCCAGATTCGACCCAATTCCCCTGCCACAACTCGACAAGAATCCCAAAGTGTCTCTGGCAACGAGAAAGGAGGCCTGACATCTCTGAAAAACCATGAGAAGTTAACTGCCATCCCCGTAGTTACTTGAGAGAAACCAGGACTTTCCTACCACAAATTGAGGAAACACACAAGATTCCACCTTCAATGCAAGATGATGCCCGATTCCCCTGCATTGCCTCTAGAGCAAGTCCGTGTTCCACATCAAACTCCAAAGGAGGCTTGACTTCCTTTATGGAACTCCAGAGAGTCCCCAGGAACACCGTCACAAGTTTAGAGGAACCCTGAAGTCACTGCCGCAACTTGAAAGAGCTCCGTGTACCCCAAATCATCTCGAGATGAGAACTGATTCCCTGGCTTCGACTCAAGAGGAATGCCAAATTTTCACAAACACCTCAAAAAGGCTTCTCTCAGCTATAGGTATGTGAGACGGACCCTGAGTTTGCTGCCTCAAGTGGAATGGACACTGAGTTCCCTTCACTCGAGGCTAGGCCTGATTTCCCTGCAGTGAAGGGATGCAAGCCCATGTTTCCTCTAACAACATGAAGGGATGCCTGAATCCCCTGTTGAGACCCTATAAAAAGCCCTAGTTCCCTGCCTCATCACCACATGAGCCTTCACACCCCTTTGCCATCTCAAGAGGAATGGGGAGTTGCATGCTTCAAGAGGAGATGATGCCTGACTCCTCTTGAAAATCGATAGGAATTCCAATATCCCAGTGGCAACTGGAAAGGGACCCTGGGTCTCCCTCCTCAACTCGAGAGCCGTTCCTACTGCCCTGCTAAGACTCGAGGAGAATCCCCAGGTGTCCCTGGAAACTAGACAGGAGTCCTGATGTCGCTGAGAATACACGAGTGTTGAAAGAATATTCCCATCATAACTCGAGAGAAAACCCCAGGTTCTCACCACAACACCAGCAAAACCATGAGATTTCCCCCCTCACCTCGAGATGAGGCCCGACTCCCTTGCATCGCCTCCAGAGCAATTCCGTGTTCCACACCAAACATGAAAGGAGGCTTAACTTCCTTTATGGAACTCCAGAGAGACCACAGGAGCACCATAACAAGTGTAGAGGAACCCCAAAGTACTGCTGCTACCTGAGTGAGCTCCGTGTACCCCAAATCGTCTGGAGATGAGGGCGGATTCTAATTGTTCGATTGGAGTGGAATCCCGATGTTCCACTCACACCAGAAGCGATGCCTTGTCTCACCTGTTGAAACTCTATAAAAACCCCGAGGTCCCTGCTGTAACTCGAAAGGACATCGTGTTCCCCCTCATCTCGACGTAAGGACTGATTCCACGGCAATGACTTGAATGGAACTCCGAGTTTCCTGTCGCAACACTAAGGGAGGTCTGACTCCCTTGTTGCACTTCTAGAAAAAGCCCGAGTTCCCTGCCCCATCTCGAAATGAGGCCTGACACCCCATTTCGAACTTGAGACCAAAGAGGTCTTCCATGTTCAACACGAGATGATGCCTGACTCCCCTGGAAAATCTATACAAACTGCGAGATCCCTGCCACAACAGGAAACGTAAGCTTGAATTTCTGCCTCAAATTTAGATGCGTCCCGATTGCCCTGTCACAACTCGAGAAGAATCACAAAGTGTCTCTTGCAGCGAGAAAAGAGGCCTGACATCGCTGAGAAACCATGAGAGGTTCACTGCCATCCCCATAGTTACTCGAGATGAACTACGAATTTTCTACTGCAATTTGAGGAAACATACAAGATTCCACCTTCAATGCAAGATGATGACCGATTCCCCTGCATTGCCTCCAGAGCAATTCTGTGTTCCACATCAAACATGAAAGGAGGCTTAACTTCCTTAATGGAACTCCAGAGAGTCCCCAGGAACACCGTCACAAGTCTAGAAGAACCCCAAAGTCACTGCCGTAACTCGAAAGTGGTCGGTGTATCCCAAATCATCTCAGATGAGGGCCGATTCCCTTGCTTCACCTCGAGAGGAATGCCGACTTTCCACTCGCACCTCAAGAGGAGGCTTCTATCAGCTATAGGTATGTGAGAGGGACCCTGAGTTTGCTGCCTCAAGTGGAATGGACACCGAGATGCCCTGACTCGAAAAATAAGGCCAGATTTCCCTGCAGTGACTTGAATGCAGGCTCGTCTTTCATCTTGCAACATGAAGGGATGTCTGAATCCCCTGTGGAGACCCTAGAGAAAGCCCTAGGTCCCCGCCTCATCTCGACAGGAGGCCTCACATCCCTTTGACAACTCGAGAGGAACGCGGAGTTCAATGCTTCAAAAGATGACGATGCCTGACTCCTCTTGAATATTGATAGGAATCACAGTATCCCTGTGGCGACTGGAAAGGTACCCTGGGTCTCCCTCCTCACCTTGAGAGGCGTCCCTATTGCCCTGCCATGACTTGAGGAGAATCCCGAGGTGTCCCTGGAAACTAGACAGGAGTCCTGATGTCACTGAGAAAACACGAGTGTTTCAAGATCCTCCCCCTTGTAACTCGAGAGGAAACCTCAAGTTTGCAATGCAACTCGAGATAAACCATGAGATTTCCCCCCTCACCGTGAGATTAGGACCAATTCCCCTGCAGTGCCTCCAGAGCAATTCCGTGTTCCACATCAAACATGAAAGGAGGCTTGACTTCCTTTATGGAACTCCAGAGAGTCCCCAGGAACACCGTCACGAGTCTAGAGGAATCCCGAGGTCACTGCCACAACTCGAAAGAGCTCTGTGTACACCAAATCATCTGGAGATGAGGACCCATTCTCATTCTTCAATTGGAGAGGAATACCCAATGTTCCATTCACACTGGAAGCGCTGCCTTGTCTCACCTGTTGAAACTCGAGAAGAATCCCGAGGTCCCTGCTGTAAGTCGAAAGGACATCGTGTTCCCCCTCAGCTCGACATAAGGACTGATTCCATGGCAACGACTTGAATGGAACTCTGAGTTTCCTGTCACAACACTAAGGGAGGTCTGACTCCCTTGTTGCACTTCTAGAAAAAGCCCGAGTTCCCCACCCAATTTCAAAATGAGGCCTGACACCCCATTTCGAATTTGAGACCAAAGAGGGCTTCCATGCCTCAACACGAGATGATGCCTGACACCCCTGGAAAATCTATAAACTGCAAGATCCCTGTCGCAACAGGAAACAGAAGCTCGAATTTCCTCCACAATTCCACATGCGTCCTGATTCCCCTGCCACAACTCGAGTAGAATCCCAAAGTGTTTCTGGCAAAGAGAAAGGAGGCCTGACATCCCTGAGAAACCATCAGAGGTTCACTGCCGACCCAGTAGTTACTCGAGTGGAACCACGAGGTTCCTACTCCAACTTGAGGAAACCCACAAGATTCCACCTTCAATGCAAGATGATGTCCGATTCCCTGCATTGCCTCCAGAGCCATTCCGTGTTCCACATCAAACATGAAAGGAGGCTTTACTTCCTTTATGGAATTCCATAGAGTCCCCAGGAACACCGTCACAAGTCCAGAGGAATTCCGAGGTCACTGCCGCAACCTGAAAGAGCTCCATGTACCCCAAATCATCTCAAGATGAGGGCCGATTCCCTTGCTTCAGCTCGGAGAGGAATGCCGACTTTCCACTCGCACCTCAAGAGGAGACTTCTCTCAGCTACAGGTATGTGAGAGGGACCCTGAGTTTGCTGCCTCAAGTGGAATGGACCCGGAGATGCCCTGACTCGAAATAAGGCCGGATTTCCCTGCAGTGACATGAATGCAGGCTCGTCTTTCATCTCACAAGATGAAGGGATGTCTGAATCCCCTGTGGAGACCCTAGAGAAAGCCCTAGTTCCCCGCCTCATCTCGACAGGAGGCCTCACATCCTTTGACAACTCGAGAGGAATGCGGAGTTCAATGCTTCAAAAGGAGACGATGCCTGACTCCTCTTGAAAATTGATAGAAATTCCAATATGCCTGTGGCAACTGGAAAGGGACCCTGGGTCTCCCGCCTCACCTCTAGAAGTGTCCCTATTGCCCTGTCAAGTCTCAAGGAGAATCCTGAGTTGTCCCTCACAACTAGACTGGAGTCCTGACGTCGCTGAGAGTACACGAGTGTTTCAACAAGATCTCTATCGTAATTCGAGAGGAAACCCCAGGTTACCACCACAACTCGAGAGAAACCATGAGACTTCGCCCTCCCTGGGAGATGAGGCCTGATCCACCTGCATTGGGTGCAGAGCAATTCCGTGTTCCCCATCAAACACGAAAGGAGCCTTGACTTCCTTGATGGAACTCCAGAGAGTCCCCAAGAACAGTGTCACATGTCTAGGGGGACCCTGAGGTCTCCGCAGCAACACGAAAGAGCTCCGTGTACCCCAAATCAACTCGAGATGAGGCCCGATTCCCCTGCATTGGCTCCAGAGCCATCCCGCGTTCCCCATCAAACATGACAAGTGGCTTGACTTCCTTTAGGCAACTCCAGAGATTCCCTGAGAACACTGTCCCAAGTCTAGAGGAACACCAAGTTCAGCAGAGCAACTCGAGAACAGCTCCGTGTACCCCAAATCATCTTGAGATTAGAGCTGATTCCCTGGCTTTGATTCAAGAGGAATACTAACTTTCCACAAGCACCTCAAGAGGAGGCTTCTCTCAGCTATAGGTATGTGAGAGGGACCCTGGGTTTGCTGCCTCAAGTGGAATGAACACCGAGATCCCGTGACTCGAAAGAAGGCCGGATTTCCCTGCAGTGACTTGAATGCAGGCTCGTCTTTCATCTCACAAGATGAAGGGATGTCTGAATCCCCTGTGGAGACCTAGAGAAAGCCCAAGTTCCCCGCCTCATCTCGACAGGAGGCCTCACATCCCGATGATGACACCTCGAGAGGCACGTGCAGTTCAATGCCTCAAAAGGTGACGATGCCTGACTCCTCTCGAATATTGGTAGGAAAACCAATATCCCTGTGGCAACTGGAAAGGGACCCTGGGTCTCCCGCCTCAATTCGAGAAGCGTCCCTTTTGCCCTGCCAAGCCACGAAGAGATTCCTGAGGTGTCCCTCATAACTAGACAGGAGTCCTGACATCACTGAACAAACACGAGGTTTGAAGGGCCACTCCCGCCGTAACTGGAGAATATAGCCCAGGTTTCCCGCCAGAACTCGAGAAAAACCACGAGACTTCCCCTTCACTTCCAGATGAGGACTGATTCCCCTGCAGTGCATGCAGAGCAATTCCGTGTTCACCATCAAACACGTAAGCAGTCTTGACTTGCTTGATGGATCTCGAGAGAGTGCCCAAGAACACTGTCACAAGTCTAGAGAGACACTGAGGTCACCCCAGCAACGCGAAATAGCTCAATGTACCCCAAATCAACTCGAGATTAGTTCCGATTCTAATGCATTGAATGCAGAGCAATTGTGAGTTCCCCATCAAACACGTAAAGAAACTTGATTTGCTTGATGGTTTTCGAGAGTCCCTAAGAACACAATCACAAGTCTAGAGGGAACCTGAGGTCACCCCAGGAATGTGAAATAGCTCCGTGTGCCCCATATCAGCTCGAGATGAAGCCCGATTCCCCTGCACTGACTCCAGAGCCATCCCGCATTCCCCATCATACACGACAAGTGGCTTGACCTCCTTTAGGCAACTCCAGAGATTCCCCCAGAACAAGGTCCCAAGTCTAGAGGAACACCAACGTCACACAGCAACGCGAGGAATGCTCCATGTACCCCAAATTGTCTCGAGATGAGAGCTGATTCCCTGGATTAGACTCAAGAGGTATGCCTTTCCACAAGCACCTCAAGAGGAGGCTTCTCTCAGCAATAGGTATGTGGGAAGGACCCTGAGTTTGCTGCCTCAAGTGGAATATACACCGAGATGCCCTGACTCGAAAGGAGGCCGGATTTCCTTGCAGTGGCTTGAATGCAGGCTCGTTTTTCATCTCACAAGATGAAGGGATGTCTGAATCCCCTGTGGAGACCCTAGAGCAAGAACTAGGTACCCGCCTCATCTCGACAAGAGGCCTCACATCCTTTGACACCTCGAGAGGCAAGCGGAGTTCAATGCTTCAAAAGGTGACGATGCCTGACTCCTCTTGAATATTGATAGGAATCCCAATATCCCTGTGGCAACTGGAAAGGGACCCATGGGTCTCCCGCCTCACCTCGAGAAGCGTCCCTTTGCCCTGCCAAGCCTCGAAGAGATTCCTGAGGTGTCCCTCGTAACTAGACAGGAGTCCTGATGTTGCTGGAGAAACACGAGTGTTGAAGGGCCATCCCCGCCGTAACTCGAGAATATACACCAGGTTCCCACCGTAACTCGAGAAAAACCATGAGACTTCCCCCTCCCCAGGAGGTGAGGCCCTATTTCCCAGCCTTGCTTGCAGAGCAATTGCGTGTTCCCCATCAAACAAGTAAGGAGCCTCGAATAGCTTGATGGATATCAAAAGAGTCCCCAATAACACTATCACAAGTCTAGAGGGACTCTGAGGTCACCCCAGCAAAGCGAAATAGCTCAGAGTACCCCATATCAACTCGAGATGAGGCCCGATTACCCTGCATTGACTCTAGAGCCATCTCGGGTTGCCCATCAAACAAGAAACGTGGCTTAATTTCCTTAGTCAACTCCAGAGATTCCCCGAGAACACCGTCCCAATGTTTAGAGGAACACCAAGTTCAGCACAGGAACTCGGGGAATGCTCCGTGTACCACAAATCGTCTCGAAATGAGAGCTGATTCCCTGGCTTAGACTCAAGAGGTATGCGAACTTTCCACAAGCACGTCACGAGGAGGCTTCTCTATGCAATAAGTATGTGGGATGGACACTGAGTATTCCACCTCAAGTGGAATATACACTGAGATGCTCTGACTCAAAAGAATGCTGGATTTCCTTGCAGTGCCTTGAATGCAGGCTCGTCTTTCATCTAACAAATGAAGGGATGTCTGAATCCCGTCTGGAGACCCTAGTGTAAGCCCTAGTTCCCCGACTCATCTAGACAGGAGGCCTCACATCCCTTTGACAACTCGAGAATCGCGGAATTCAATGCTTCCAAAGGAGACGATGCCTGATTCCTCTTGAAAATTGATAGGAATCCCAATATCCCTGTGGCAACTGGAAAGGGACCCTGGGTCTCCGCCTCACCTCGAGAAGCGTCCCTATTGCCCTGCCAAGCCTCGAAGAGATTCCTGAGGTGTCCCACATAACTAGACAGGAGTCCTGACGTCGCTGAACAAACACGAGTTTTGAAGGGCCATCCCCGCCGTAACTCGAGAATATACCACAGTTCCCCGCCGCAACTCGAGAAAAACCATGAGATTTCCCCCTCGCCGCGAGATGAGGCCCCATTCCCCTGCATTGCATGCAGAGCAATTCCGTGTTCCCCATCAAACACGTAAGGAGCCTTGACTTGCTTAATGGTTCTGGAGAGAGGCCTCAAGCACAAAGTCACAAGTCTAGAGGAATCCTGAGGTCACCCCAGGAATGTGAAATAGCTCCTTGTGCCCCATATCAACTCGAGATGAGGCCCGATTTCCCTGCATTAACTCCAGAGCCAACCTGAGTTCCCCATCAAACATGACAAGTGGCTTGCCTTTCTTTCGGGAACTCCAGAGATTTCCCCCAGAACACCGTCCCAAGTCTAGAGGAACACGGAAGTCACACAGTAACTCGAGGAATGCTCCATGCACCCCAAATTGCCTTGAGATGAGAGCTGATTCCCTGGCTTAGACTCAAGACGTATGCCAACTTTCCACAAGCCCCTCAAGAGGAGGCTTCTCTCAGCAGTAGGTGTGAGGGAGGGACCCTGAGTTTGCTGCCTCAAGTGGAATATACACCGAGAAGCCCTGACTCGAAAGGAGGCCGGGTTTCCTTGCAGTGGCTTGAATACAGGCTCATCTTTCATCTCACAAGATGAAGGGATGTCTGAATCCCCTGTGGAGATTCTAGATAAAGCCCTCGGTCCCTGACTCATCTCAACCGGAGGCCTCACATCATTTTGACACCTCGAGAGGGACGCGGATTTCAATGCGTCAAAAGGTGACGATGCCTGACTCCTCCTGAAAATTGATAGGAATCCCACTATCCCTGTGGCACCTGGAAAGGGACCCTGGGGCTTCATCCTCAACTCGAGAAGCGTCCCTTTGCCCTGCCAAGCCTCGAAGAGATTACTGAGGTGTCCCTCGCAACTAGACAGGAGTACTGACGTCGCTGAACAAACCCGAGTTTTGGAGGACCATCCCCATCTTAACTCGAGAATATTCCCAAGGTTCCCACCGCAACTCGAGAAAAACCATGAGACTTCCCCCTCGAAGCGAGATGAGGCCCGATTCCCCTGCGTTGCATGCAGAGCAATCCCGTGATCCCCATGAAACCTGTAAGGAGCCTCGACTTGCTTGATGGATCTCGAGACAGTCTGCAAGAACACTGTCACAAGAGTTGAGGGACCCTGAGGTCACCCCAGCAACATGAAATTGCTCCGTGTACCCCAAATCAATTCGAGATGAGGCCCAATTCCCCTGCAATGCATGCAGAGCAATCCCGTGATCCCCATGAAACATGTAAGGAGCCTCGAGTTGCTTGATGGATCTCGAGACAGTCCGCAAGAACACTGTCACAAATCTAGAGGGACCCTGAAATCACCCCAGCAATGAGAAATAGGTCCGTGTACCCCAAAGTAAATCGAGATGAGCCCCAATTCACCAGCATTGATTCCAGAGCCATTCCACATTCCCCATCAAAGACGACAAGGGGCTTAAATTCCTTTAGACAACTCCAGAGATTCCCCGAGAACATGGTCCCAAGTCTAGGGGAAGGCCAATTTCAGCATGGTGACTCAAGGAATGCTCCGTGTACCCGAAATCGTCTCGAGATGAGAGCTGATTCCCTGGCTTAGACTCAAGATGTATGCCAACTTTCCACAAGCCCCTCAAGAGGAGGCTTCTCTCAGCAGTAGGTGTGAGGGAGGGACCCTGAGTTTGCTGCCTGAAGTGGAATATACACCGAGAAGCCCTGACTCTAAAGGAGGCCGGATCTTTTTGCAGTGGCTTGAATACAACCTCGTCTTTCATCTCACAAGATGAAGGGATGCCTGAATCCCCTGTGGAGACCCTAGAGAAAGCCCTAGGTCCCCGCCTTATTTCGACGGAATGCCTCACATGCCTTTGACACCTCGAGAGGCACGCAGAATTCACTGCTTCAAAAGGTGACGATGCCTGACTCCTCTTGAACATTGACAGGAATCCCAATATCCCTGTGGCTACTGGAAAGGGACCCTGGGTCTCCCGCCTCACCTCGAGAAGCGTCCCTTTTTCCCTGCCAAGCCTCGAAGAGATTCCTGAGGTGTCCCTCGTAACTAGACAGGAGTCCTGACGTCGCTGAACAAACACGAGTTTTGAAGGGCCATCCCCGCCGTAACTCGAGAATATAACCCAGGTCCCCGCTGCAACTCGAGAAAAACCATGAAACGTCTCTCTCGAAGTGAGATGACGCCCGATTCCCCTGCACTGCATGCAGAGCAATCCCGTGATCCCCATGAAACATGTAAGGAGCCTCGACTTACTTGATGGATCTCGAGACAGTCCCCAAGAACACTGTCACATGTCTAGAGGGAACCTGAGGTCACCCCAGCAATGCGAAGGAGCTCCATGTTACCCCAAATCAACTCGAGATGAGGCCCGATTCTCCTGTATTGACTCCAGAGCCATCCCCCGTTCCCCATCAAACACGACCAGTGGCCTGACTTCCTTTACGCAACTCCAGAGATTCCCCGAGAACACCGTCCCAAGTCTAGAGGAACACCAAGTTCAGCACAGCAACTCGAGGAATGCTCCGTGTACCCCAAATCATCTCAAGATGTGAGCTGATTCTCTGGAATAGACTCAAGACGTATGCCAACTTTCCACAAGCCCCTCAAGAGGAGGCTTCTCTCAGCAATAGGTATGTGGGAGGGACCCTGAGTTTGCTGCCTCAAGTGGAATATACACCGAGAAGCCCTGACTCGAAAGGAGGCCGGATTTCCTTGCAGTGGCTTGAATACAGGCTCGTCTTTCATCTCACAAGATGAAGGGATGTCTGAATCCCCTGTGGAGACCCTAGAGAAAGCCCCCTAGTCCCCGCCTCATTTCCGCCTCATTGCCTCACAATGCTTCACATCCCTTTGACACCTCGAGAGGCACGCGGAGTTCACTGCTTCAAAAGGTGACAATGCCTGACTCCTCTTGAACATTGAGAGGAATCCAATATCCCTGTGGCTACTGGAAAGGGACCCTGGGTCTCCCGCCTCACCTCGAGAAGCGTCCCTTTTGCCCTGCCAAGCCTCGAAGAGATTCCTGAGGTGTCCCTCGTAACTAGACAGGAGTCCTGACGTCGCTGAACAAACACGAGTTTTGAAGGGCCATCCCGCCGTAACTCGAGAATATACCCCAGGTCCCCGCCGCAACTCGAGAAAAATCATGAGACTTCCCCCTCAAAGCGAGATGAGGCCCGATTCCCCTGCATTGCATGCAGAGCAATTCCATGATCCCCATCAAACATGTAAGAAGTCTCGACTTGCTTGATGGATGCGAGACAATCACCAAGAACACTGTCACAAGTCTAGAGGGACCCTGAGGTCACCCCAGCAACGTGAAAGTGTTCCACATACCCTGAATCAATTCGAGATGAGGCCTCATTCCCCTGCATTAACTCCTGAGCCATCCCCCATTCCACATCAAACAAGAACAGTGTCTTGACTTTCTTTAGGCAACTTCAGATATTCCCCGAGAACACCGTCCCAAGTCTAGAGGAACACCAAGTTCAGCACAGCAACTAGAGGAATGCTCCTTGTACCCCAAATCGTCTCGAGATGAGAGTTGATTCCCTGGCTTAGACGCAAGACATATGCCAACTTTCCACAAGCACCTCAAGAGGAGGCTTCTCTCAGCAATTGGTATGTGGGAGGGAAACTGAGTTTGCTGCCTCAAGTGGAATATACACCGAGAAGCCCTGACTCGAAAGGAGGCCGGATTTCCTTGCAGTGGCTTGAATACAGGCTCATCTTTCATCTCACAAGGTGAAGGGATATCTGAATCCCCTGTGGAGTCCCGAGAGAAAGACCGAGGTCCCCGCCTCATTTCGACGGAATGCCTCACATGCCTTTGACACCTCGAGAGGCACGCAGAGTTCACTGCTTCAAAAGGTGACGATGCCTGACTCCTCTTGAACATTGACAGGAATCCCAATATCCCTGTGGCTACTGGAAAGGGAACCTGGGTCTCCCGCCTCACCTCGAGAAGCGTCCCTTTTGCCCTGCCAAGCCTCGAAGAGATTCCTGAGGTGTCCCTCGTAACTAGACAGGAGTTCCTGACGTCACTGAACAAACACGAGTTTTGAAGGGCCATCCCCGCCGTAACTCGAGTATATACCCTGTCCCCACCTCAACTCGAGAAAAACCATGAAATTTCCACCTCGAAGCGAGATGAGGCCCGATTCCTCTGCATTGCATGCAGAGCAATTCCGTGATACCCATCAAGTATGTAAGGAGCCTCGACTTGCTTGATGGATCTCGTGACAGTCCCCAAGAACACTATCACAAGTCTAGAGGAACCCTGAGTTCACACCAGTAACGAGATAGAGCTCCATATACCCCAAATCAACTCGAGATGAGGCCCGATTCTCCTGCATTGACTCCAGAGCCATCCCCCCTTCCCCATCATCAAACAGTGGCCTGACTTCCTTTAGGCAACTCCAGAGATTTCCCCGAGAACACCGTCCCAAGTCTAGAGGAACACCAAGTTCAGCAGAGCAACTCGAGGAATGCTCCGTGTACCACAAATCATCTCGAGATGAGAGCTGATTCCCTGGCTTAGACTCAAGATGTATGCCAACTTTCCACAAGCCCTCAAGAGAAGGATTCTATCAGCAGTAGGTGTGAGGGAGGGAATCCTGAGTTTGCTGCCTCAAGTGGAATATACACCGAGAACCCCTGACGCGAAAAGAGGCCGGATTTCCTTGCAGTGGCTTGAATACAGGCTCGTCTTTCATCTCACAAGATGAAGGAATGTCTGAATCCCCTGTGGAGACCCTAGAGAAAGCCCTAGGTCCCGCCTCATTTGGAACGGAATGCCTCACATGCCTTTGACACCTCGAGAGGCACGCGGAGTTCACTGCTTCAAAAGTGACGATGCCTGACTTCCTCTTGAACATTGAGAGGAATCCCAATATCCCTGTGGCTACTGGAAAGGGACCCTGGGTCTCCCGCCTCACATCGAGAAGCGTCCCTTTTGCCCTGCCAAGCCTAGAAGAGATTCATAAGGTGTCCCTCATAACTAGATAGGAGTCCTGACGTTGCTGAACAAACACGAGTTTTGAAGGGCCATCCCCGCCGTAACTGGAGAATATACCCCAGGTCCCCGCCGCAACTCGAGAAAAACCATGAGACTTCCCCCTCGAAGTGAGATGAGGCCCGATTCCCCTGCATTGCATGCAGAGCAATTCCGTGATCCCCATCAAACATGTAAGGAGCCTCGACTTGCTTGATGGATCTCGAGACAGTCCCAAGAACACTGTCACACGTCTAGAGGGACCCTGAGGTCACCCCAGCAACGCGAAGGAGCTCCATGTACCCCAAATCAACTCGAGATGAGGCCGATTCCCCTGCATTGACTCCAGAGCCATCCCCCGTTCCCCATCAAACACGACCAGTGGATTGACTTCCTTTAGGCAACTCTCTAGAGATTCCCCGAAAACACCGTCTGAATTCTAGAGAAACACCAAGTTCAGCAAAGCAAATCGACGAATGCTCCATGTACACGAAATCGTTCTCGAGATAAGAGCTGATCCCTGGCTTAGACTCAAGATGTATGCCAACTTTCCACAAGCCCTCAAGAGGAGGCTTCTCTCAGCAGTAGGTGTGAGGGAGGGACCCTGAGTTTGCTGCCTCAAGTGAAATATACAATGAGAAGCCGTGACTTGATATGAGGCTTCATTACCTTGCAGTGGCTTGAATAGAGGCTCGTCTTTCATCTCACAAGATGAAGGGATGTCTGAATCCCCTGTGGAGACCCTAGAGAAAGCCCTAGGTCCCCGCCTCATTTCGACGGAATGCCTCACATCCCTTTGACACCTCGAGAGGCACGCAGAGTTCACTGCTTCAAAAGGTGACGATGCCTGACTCCTCTTGAACATTGACAGGAATCCCAATATCCCTGTGGCTACTGGAAAGGGACACTGGGTCTCCTGCCTCACCTCGAGAAGCGTCCCTTTGGCCCTGCCAAGCCTCGAAGAGTTTCCTGAGGTGTCCCTCGTAACTCGACAGGAGTCCTGACGTCGCTGAACAAACACGAGTTTTGAAGGGCCATCCCCGTCGTAACTCGAGAATATACCCAGGTCCCCGCCGCAACTCGAGAAAAACTATGAGACTTCCCCCTCGAAGTGAGATGAGGCCCGATTCCCCTGCATTGCATGCAGAGCAATTCCGTGATCCCCATCAAACATGTAAGTAGCCTCGACTTTCTTGATGGATCTCGAGACAATCTCCAAGAACACTGTCACAAGCCTAGAAGGACCCTGAGGTCACTGCAGCAACGCGAAAGTGTTGCATGTACCTGAATCAACTCGAGATGAGGCCCGATTCCCCTGCATTGACTCCAGAGCCATCCCCCGTTCCCCATCAAACACGACCAGTGGCTCTGACTTCCTTTAGGCAACTCCAGAGATTCCCCGAGAACACCGTCCCAAGTCTAGAGGAACACCAAGTTCAGCACAGCAACTCGAGGAATGCTCCGTGTACCCCAAATCGTCTCGAGATGAGAGCTGATTCCCTGGCTTAGACGCAAGACGTATGCCAACGTTCCACAAGCCCCTCAAGAGGAGGCTTCTCTCAGCAATAGGTGTGAGGGAGGGATCCTGAGTTTGCTGCCTCAAGTGGAATATACACCAAGAAGCCCTGACTCGAAAGGAGGCCGGATTTCCTTGCAGTGGCTTGAATACAGGCTCATCTTTCATCTCACAAGATGAAGGGATGTCTGAATCCCCTGTGGAGAGCTTAGAGAAAGCCCTACTACCCCGCCTCATTTCGAAGGAATGCCTCACATGCCTTTGACACCTCGAGAGGCACGTGGAGTTCACTGCTTCAAAAGGTGACGATGCCTGACTCCTCTTGAACATTGACAGGAATCCCAATATCCTCTGTGGCTGTGGCTACTGGAAAGGGACCCTGGGTCTCCCGCCTCACCTCGAGAAGCGTCCCTTTGGCCCTGCCAAGCCTCGAAGAGATTCCTGAGGTGTCCCTCGTAACTAGACAGGAGTCCTGACGTCGCTGAACAAACACGAGTTTTGAAGGGCCATCCCCGCCGTAACTCGAGAATATACCCCAGGTCCCCGCCGCAACTCGAGAAAAACCATGAGACTTCCCCCTCGAAGTGAGATGAGGCCCGATTCCCCTGCATTGCATGCAGAGCAATTCCGTGATCCCCATCAAACATGTAAGGAGCCTCGACTTGCTTGATGGATCTCGAGACAGTCCCCAAGAACACTGTCACAAGTCTAGAGGGACCCTGAGGTCACCCCAGCAACGCGAAGGAAGCTCCATGTACCCCAAATCAACTCGAGATGATGCCCGATTCCCCTGCCTTGACTCCAGAGCCATCCCCCGTTCCCCATCAAACACGACCATTGGCTTGACTTCCTTTAGGTCCAACTCCAGAGATTCCCCGAGAACACTGTCCCAAGTCTAGAGGAACACCAAGTTCAGCACAGCAACTCGAGGAATGCTCCGTGTACCCCAAATCATCTCGAGATGAGAGCTGATTCCCTGGCTTAGACTCAAGATGTATGCCAACTTTCCACAAGCCCCTCAAGAGGAGGCTTCTCTCAGCAGTAGGTGTGAGGGAGGGACCCTGAGTTTGCTGCCTCAAGTAGAATATACACTGAGAAGCACTGACTCGAAAGGAGGCCGGATTTCCTTGCAGTGGCTTGAATACAGGCTCGTCTTTCATCTCACAAGATGAAGGGATGTCTGAATCCCCTGTGGAGACCCTAGAGAAAGCCCTAGGTCCCCGCCTCATTTCGACGGAATGCCTCACATGCCTTTGACACCTCGAGAGGCACGCAGAGTTCACTGCTTCAAAAGGTGATGATGCCTGACTCCTCTTGAACATTGACAGGAATCCCAATATCCCTGTGGCTACTACTGAAAGGGAACACCCTGGGTCTCCCGCCTCACCTCAAGAAGCGTCCCTTTGCCCTGCCAAGCCTCAAAGAGATTCCTGAGGTGTCCCTCGCAACTAGACAGGAGTGCTGACGTCGCTGAACGAACACGAGTTTTGAAGGGCCATCCCTGCCGTAACTTGAGAATATACCCCAGGTCCCCGCTGCAACTCGAGAAAAACCATGAGATTTCTACCTCGAAGTGAGATGAGGCCCAAATCCGCTGCATTGCATGCAGAGCAATTACGAGATCCCCATCAAACATGCAAGGAGGTTCGACTTGCTTGATGGATCTCCAGACAGTCCCCAAGAACACTGTCACAAGACTAGAGGGACCCTGAGGTCATCCCAGCAACGCGAAAGAGCTCCATGTACCCCAAATCAACTCGAGATGATGCCCGATTCCCCTGCTTGACTCCAGAGCCATCCCCCGTTCCCCATCAAACACGACCATTGGCTTGACTTCCTTTAGGCAACTCCAGAGATTCCCCGAAAACAACAACCAAAGTCTAGAAGAACACCAAGTTCAGCACCGCAACTCGAGAAAAGCTCCGTGTACCCCAAATCATCTCAAGATGAGAGTGGATTCCCTGGCATCGACTCAAGATGTATGCCAACTTTACGCAAACACCTCTAGAGGAGGCTTCTCTCAGCAATAGGTATGTGGGAGGGACCCTGAGTTTGCTGCCTCAAGCAGAATATACACCAAGTAGACTTGACTCGAAAGGAGTCTAGATTTCCTTGCAGTGGTTTGAATACAGGCTCGTCTTTCATCTCACAAGATGAAGGGATGTCTGAATCCCCTGTGAAGACCTCAGAGAAAGCCCTAGGTTCCCGCCTCATTTCGCCAGGAAGCCTCACATCCCTTTGACACCTCGAGAGGGTCGCAGAGTTCACTGCTTCAGAAGGTGACGATGCCTGACTATTCTTGAACACTGATTGGAAACCCAATATCCCTTTGGATATTGGAAAGGGACCCTGGGTCTCCCGCCTCACCTTGAGAAGCATCCCTTTTGCCCTGCCAAGCCTCGAAGAGATTCCTGAGGTGTCCCTCGTAACTAGACAGGAGTCCTGACGTCGCTGAACAAACACGAGTTTTGAAGGGCCATCCCTGCCGTAACTCGAGAATATAACCCAGGTCCCGCCGCAACTCGAGAAAAACTATGAGACTTCCCCCTCGAAGCGAGATGAGACCCGATTCCACTGCATTGCATGCAGAGCAATTCTGTTATCCCCATCAAACATGTAAGGAGCCTCGACTTGCTTGATGGATCTCGAGACAGTACCCAGGAAAACTATCACAAGTCTAGAGGGACCCTGAGGTCAACCCAGCAACGTGAAGGAGCTCCATGTACCCCAAATCAACACGAGATGAGGCCCGATTCCCCTGCATTGACTCCAGAGCCATCCCCCGTTCCCCATCAAACACGACCAGTGGCTTGACTTCCTTTAGGCAACTCCAGAGATTCCCCGAGAACACCGTCCCAAGTCTAGAGGAACACCAAGTTCAGCACAGCAACTCGAGGAATGCTCCGTGTACCCCAAATCGTCTCGAGATGAGAGCTGATTCCCTGGCTTAGACTCAAGACTTATGCCAACTTTCCACAAGCACCTCAAGAAGAGGCTTCTCTCAGCAATAGGTATGTGGGAGGGACCCTGAGTTTGCTGCCTCAAGTGGAATATACAGAGAGAAACCATCATTCGGAAGGAGCCCAGATTTCCTTGTAGTGGCTTGAATACAAGCTCGTCTTTAATCTCAGAATATGCAGGGATGTCTGAATCCCCTGTGGAGTCCATAGAGAAAGCCCTAGTTCCCCGCCTCATTTCGACAGAATGCCTCACATGCCTTTGACACCTCGAGAGGCACGCGGAGTTCACTGCTTCAAAAGGTGACGATGCCTGACTCCTCTTGAACATTGAGAGGAATCCCAATATCTGTGGCTACTGGAAAGGGACCCGGGATCTCCCGGCTCACCTTGAGAAGCGTCCCTTTTCCCCTGCCAATCCTCAAAGAGACCCCTGAGGTGTCCCTCGTAACTAGACAGGAGTCCTGACGTCGCTGAACAAACACGAGTTTTGAAGGGCCATCCCCGCCGTAACTCGAGAATATACCCCAGGTCCCCGCTGCAACTCGAGAAAAACCATGAGACTTCCCTCTCGAAGCGAGATGAACCCCGATTCCCCTGCATTGCATGCAGAGCAATTCCGTGATCCCCATCAAACATGTAAGGAGCCTCGACTTGCTTGATGGATCTCGAGACAGTCCCCAAGAACACTGTCACAAGTCTAGAGGGACCCTGAGGTCACACCAGCAACGCAAAGAAGCTCCATGTACCCCAAATCAACTCGAGATGAGGCCCGATTCCCCTGCATTGACTCCAGAGCCATCCCCCATTCCCCATCAAACACGACCAGTGGCTTGACTTCCTTTAGGCAACTCCAGAGATTCCCCGAGAACACCGTCCCAAGTCTAGAGGAACACCAAGTTCAGCACAGCAACTCGAATGCTCCGTGTACCCCAAATGGTCTCGAGATGAGAGCTGATTGCCTGGCTTAGACTCAAGACATATGCCAACTTTCCACAAGCCCTCAAGAGGAGGCTTCTCTCAGCAGTAGGTGTGAGGGAGGGACCCTGAGTTTGCTGTCTCAAGTGGAATATACACCGAGAAGCCCTGACTCGAAAGGAGGCCGGATTTCCTTGCAGTGGCTTGAATACAGGCTCATCTTTCATCTCACAAGATGAAGGGATGTCTGAACCCCTGTGGAGACCCCAGAGAAAACCGTAGGTCCCGGCTTCATTTCGACAGAATGCCTCACATCCCTTTGACACTTGAGAGGCATGCGGAGTTCACTGCTTCAAAAGGTGACGATGCCTGACTCCTCTTGAACATTGATAGGAATCCCAATATCCCTGTGGCTACTGGAAAGGGACCCTGGGTCTCCCGCCTCACCTCGAGAAGCGTCCCTTTTTCCCTGCCAAGCCTCGAAGAGATTCCTGAGGTGTCCCTCGTAACTAGACAGGAGTCCTGATGTCGCTGAACAAACACGAGGTTTGAAGGGCCATCCCCGCCGTAACTCGAGAATATACCCCAGGTCCCCGCTGCAACTCGAGGAAAACCATGAGACTTCCCTCGAAGCGAGATGAGGCCCGATTCCCCTGCATTGCATGCAGAGCAATTCTGTGATTCTCATAAAGCATGTAAGGAGCCTCGACTTGCTTGATGGATCTCGAGAGAGTGCCCAAGAACACTGTCACACGTCTAGAGGGAACCTGAGGTCACCCCAGCAATGCGAAGGAGCTCCATGTACCCCAAATCAACTCGAGATGAGGCCCGATTCCCCTGCATTGACTCCAGAGCCATCCCCCGTTCCCCATCAAACACGACCAGTGGCCTGACTTCCTTTACGCAACTCCAGAGATTCCCCGAGAACACCGTCCCAAGTCTAGAGGAACACCAAGTTCAGCACAGCAACTCGAGGAATGCTCCGTGTACCCCAAATCATCTCAAGATGTGAGCTGATTCTCTGGAATAGACTCAAGACTTATGCCAACTTTCCACAAGCACCTCAAGAGGAGGCTTCTCTCAGCAATAGGTATGAGGGAGGGACCGTGAGTTTGCTGCCTCAAGTGGAATATACACTGAGAAGCCCTGACTCGAAAGGAGGCTGGATTTCCTTGCAGTGGCTTGAATACAGGCTCGTCTTTCATCTCACAAGATGAAGGGATGTCTGAATCCCCTGTGGAGTCCCTAGAGAAAGCCCAAGGTCCCCGCCTCATTTCGACAGAATGCCTCACATGCCTTTGACACCTCGAGAGGCACGCGGAGTTCACTGCTTCAAAAGTGACGATGCCTGACTCCTCTTGAACATTGAGAGGAATCCCAATATCCCTGTGGCTACTGGAAAGGGACCCTGGGTCTCCCGCCTCACCTCGAGAAGCATCCCTTTTGCCCTGCCAAGCCTCGAAGAGATTCCTGAGGTGTCCCTCGTTAAACTAGACAGGAGTCCTGACGTCGCTGGACAAACACGAGTGTTGAAGGGCCATCCCCGCCGTAACTCGAGAATATACCCCAGGTCCCCGCCGCAACTCGAGAAAAACCATGAGACTTCCCCCTCAAAGCGAGATGAGGCCCGATCCCCCCTGCATGCACTGCATCCCAGAGATCCCCCGAAACCCCAGGAGCCTCACTTGCCTCGACTTGCTTGATGGATCTCGAGACAGTCCGCAAGAACACTGTCACAAGTATAGAGGGACCCTGAGGTCACCCCAGCAACGCGAAGGAGCTCCATGTACCCCAAATCAACTGGAGATGAGGCCCGATTCCCCTGCATTGACTCCAGAGCCATCCCCCGTTCCCCATCAAACACGACCAGTGGCTTGACTTCATTTAGGCAACTAGAGAGATTCCACGAGAACACCGTCCCAAGTCTAGAGGAACTCCAAGTTCAGCCCAGCAACTCGAGGAATGCTCCGTGTATCCCAAATCGTCTCGAGATGAGGGCTGATTCTGTGGATTAGACTCAAGACGTATGCTGGAGCCTTGCTCGAGCGCAAGGGAGGCTGCAGTTGGCGGGCGTGGACACCTCGAGCCTCGCCTCGGGGTTGGAGCCGCCCAGCGTAGGAAGTGGGCAGAAGTGGGCTCGCGTCTACGCGGGTATCCGAAATGAAAAAGCTGCAAACCACGCTGAAGTCCGGGGTTGAGGTGCAGAAAACAGAGCAGAGCGCCGCGTGGTTTCTTGAACACTCGTACGAATGGGTTTTCCTAGAGAAATTATTTCAGATTCTGGAAACAGGGCTCCTCTGGGCGGTGGCCGCGGCACTGGGGACATGGGTGCGAGCCTGGCCCAGCAAAAATTGTCCCCCGGGTCGCGCAGAGGAGCGCAGCAGGCTCCAGACCCCGGGGGAGCCGGCGGAGGATTGTTTCATTTCAAAGTGAAAATCTGCAGGCTTTGGGAAACGATATTCAAAAAAGTGTATAATCTCCATATGCCGCTCAATGGAGGATCCTCATAATTTACAGCGGCAGATAAGGCTAGAGGGTGTCATAAAAAATCTGAAGCCCTCCCCTCCCCCTCGCCGCCTCCCCGGAATTGCACCTTGGGCAGCGGAGCAGAATCCGGAATGTGAACTTCTCCCGACATATGTTTCCCGCAGATAAGTAAACAATCTGGACGTGAAATGGAAATGGTAATTAATGCAGTAATGCTGTTACACCTCGAGTGAGCAAATCCCATTGACTCGCCGCGCCACTGGGGGTGCCGGGCTAACGCGGACTGGAGGCGTGCGCCTCTGCCGCCTGCTCCCTCCTTCTCCCCTCCCTCCTTCTTCGGTCCCCGGGCGGGGCGCCCGGAGAGCCCGCGGGGGCTTGGCCCGGCTGCAGGAAGTGGGGAGCAGCTAAGCGGCACTCGGGACTCAGAGATCTCCGCCCTCTGCCAGCTAGGAGGGTGCGCCGCGCCAGCTCTCCCGCGCCACCAGGCACGCGCCTCACACCCACCTCCCCTCCTTCTCACCGCCTATTAGCGCCCGCAGAGCCTCAGGGCTCCGAGGTGCGGCCCGACCCTGAAACACCTAGGAGAGGCAGGGAGCGGCGGGCGGCGCGGAGGCCTGGAGGTGCAAGGAGGACCTGCACTCAAGTGCGGTGGATCGTCCCGCAAGCGTCCGTGGGGTCGCCTCCCAATTTCAGGCCAAGTGGAACCCGGCAGGCCGGTAGAGTTTTCCGAGTGCCTGCCTCGAAGGCGGGGATCCCGAATGCATTGCTTCTCCCAGCCCAAGAGTGAAAAAGTTTGGAAACGGCCACAGGCTGCCAGAGTAGCGCAACTCGTCCACTTGGCAGCAAAGAGGAAGCTCGTGGACTCCTTTCGGTCTCTATCCAGCCTAGGCACCTGCTCCCTTTCCCAACTCGTACCAAACTCTTGGGGCCTTTGAGGGGTCAGAGAGGATGCCCAGAGCAGAGATGCGAGAAGAGAGGGCGGAGAATCAGGGAGGCTGCCCAAGAACGCCCCGAGCCTGGGGCTTTTCCCGCTTTCCGAGAGCACAAGTCACACCCGGGCCCCAGGGACAGGCGAGGAGTTCACGAGTGACGCTCCGCTGGACGCAGGTCAGGGGGCTGGACGAGAACGGGATGTCGAAGCTCCCTCTTTTCTCCTTCGGTCCCCTCCCAGTGCCACGGCGGACACTACCAAGCTGCCGGCCCCAGGCGCGCACAGAGCCGAGATTCAGGCAAGGTGACCGCAAGTCTTGGGTTTGGTGTGGACGCCCCAGGATTTCTAGCGGCCCACACCCTCCCCCAACATAACTTTGTTTCTTCATTAATCTGCGGCGGCCCTGCACTAGCGTTTCTGGCTCCAAGACAAGTCTCATCCCATAGCGCCAAGAAAGAAATCAGCCCAAGTAGTGCTCCTGGGTCTGCGAGGTCTCCGAGGCCAGGGCAGGGCCACAGCCTAGGTGCACGCGGGAAGCACCGGCCCCAGTGTCTCCTGAACCCAAATTTAGTGGGCCCCTCTGCCTCTGTCTTCCTCTTTTAACACTTCTACACAGGTACAGTGAGCCCAGTAAAAAGATGAGAGTTCTTAACAGGAATCTTGTGAGTTACCGGATATTCAAATTCAAATGACTTGAAATTTATTGTCCGCTTGAACAATGGTGGCAAGGCCTGAGCTGGGAAAGAGCCGAAACAAACAAATAAACAAACAAACAAGCAAATGAGTCCTCCAGGGCAGTCCTGGCGCCACCGCTCTCCAAGTTTCCCGGGCCTTGGCAGTCTGGGATCTCTCCAAAGAAGCTGCCCGCGCTAGAGAGAGTTCTCTGGATGATGTAATGAAAGTCCTCTAGGCCCTACCCTGCCTGAAATATCACCCCGTTTTAGATGACTGGAGAGATTCCTGGAGGTTATCTAGATCCTGTTTTAAAATGCAAATATTAAGGGGTCTCAGAACCCAGCCACTACCACCTCAGTACGTCTTACTCTTAAGTATCAGATCTTTCCTATCAATGAAGTTAGCAGTTCTAAGGAAACTGATATTTAAATAAGAAACTGGAAGGGTATCAAAGGTGTTTGGAGTAGGATCCAAAACTGGGGAAGTGCAAGAAAAGCTGCAGAGGGTCTCCAGGAGAAGTCAGGGGCGGAGGGGATCCAACCATCCTGCATCTCCCAGAAGAATGTGGCCAGTGTGTCCTTGAGCCAAACGGCTGCCAAGGTTTAAGAAAGAAAACCTAACAGCCAAACAACTCTGCCTTTGCCGCGCCAGCGCCGCCCTCTGCCTTCCGGAGCGGTCTGTTGGCCAGGTTTCTGCGCTCCTAGAAAAAGCCCAGAAGAGGAAAGGCAGGGGCAAGCGCAGCTTCTATTGGGTCATTTTTTGTTGTGGTTGTTCCCTGGAAGCAATCGCACCCGTAGGCGAGAGGCCCGGGTCTGCCTTGCAGAGCCTGCCCGAAGGAGGCCAGAGTGGCGGGCAGAAGTCCCGGGCTCTCCGGCCGTGGGACGCGCGCCAAGCGCGCAGGGGTCGATGGAGTGGCCTTCTGCAGAGTCTCGGGCGCCCGGCGCGCTGAGGGAGCGCTCGTTCTCCAGACCAAGCAGTCTGGCCGAAAGAACTCCTGGTGGCTCTTTGCGCGTCGCGCGCTCGGGAGAAGCGGCTCTCCTCGACTCCGGCGGGCGGGGCACTGCTCTCCCTACAGGTTTGCTTTAATGATTTTCTGGTGCCCCTTCCCAGCCTAACCCCGCCTGGAAGTCGGCTGGGCCGGCCGGCTGGGCGGTGCGTCGGGTTCCTCCTCTGCCTGGGGTTCTCTGTGGACCCAGGGTGCTGGTGCGCCGGGCTCTGCGAGGAGACACCCAGACCCCTGTAAGCTCCATCTTAGAAGATGTTAAGGGACACTGAGCTATGAGGGAGATCAGAGCGGTTGACAGGACTGTCAGTTGAGGTTATATCACAGCAAAACGGCGAAGCCTCCGCCCTGGGCCTCCAGGGCTTTCTAGGGGGAGGGAGGAGGGGCTTCCCCTAAGCGCCCAGAGCCCCCAGACCCGACGGCCACCAGAGGCCGGATTTCTTTTATAGAACAAAACTGAAGTAGCAATCATAACTACATATTTAAATAAGCATGGTGTACTTTCAATGTTTCTGATGTTTACACCAAATTTTCTAATTAAATTTTTGTAATTACTATTACTTTTAGGGCACTCCATTTTGCTTACCATTTGCTTTATATACATTTTTTTTTCTTTTTGACCACACCTCACAGCATGTGGGATTTTAGTTACCTCACCAGGGATCAAACCTGAGTCCCTAGCATTGGAAGCACAGAGTCATAACCACTGGACAACCAGGGAAGTCATTGCTTTATGTATTTAAAACTGAAAACTCCGTATGTGTTAACTCAAAAAATATTTAAGACAAAAAAACTGAAATTCCATTTCATCCCATTAGGTTTCACTTCCTTCCTAAGGATATGCCCTTGTTTCTATATGCTCTTTTAGCCATTTTCCTGTGTGTTTCCATAAGTAATTATGCATATGCTTTTTTATTTTCATAAATGTCATCATGTTATTCATGTTCCCTTTTTAATGGCAATACTGTTATTTATTTAAAGTTTTCACTTTACAAGGAAAGGTAAAACTATATGATACTGAAGTTAGGATTTTCTGGTATTTAAAAATGCAGTAAGCAAGGCTAGTGGGAAAGGGTTGCAGACTTTAACAATATTCACAACCTAAAAATTGAGAGTTCTGTTTTATTTGGTGCAAAATTTTAGGGCCTCAAAACCAAGAGCTAGCACCTCAAGTAACCCTGAGAGAAATGCTTCCAGGACAGGAGAGAAAGAGCCAGGTGATATAGAAGTTTTGTAACAAAGGGTAGGTGGTCTTAACATCAAAAGATTATTGCTAAAGAAAACCAGGTATCTCAAGTTAAGGAATTTAGCCCTGTTTCTGTGTGAGAAGATGTAGGAGACTGGGCTCACTGAAAGCATTCCTGTGATATGCATTGCAG